>NC_056747.1:1118802446-1119123985 GCF_019279795.1 Protopterus annectens | reverse complement strand
TTAGTTCTTACAGTAATTCACAAAAGAACTATTCATCAAAACTTATTTTTCTGAAATACGAAAATAAACATAAATATATAACTGTGGCCTTGCGATGACCATAATTGACACATACATAATCACAGATTTTAATACATCCAAGTCAAACAATCAGATCACAAGAATCCTTCTTTAGGGCTACTAAACTTCTCCTAGGTCCATAGGTTCATAGGTTGCTACTAGGCTACCGGCCCTATGGCCTATACAAGCCTAGCCAAACAATTCCCCGGATTCTCTCAGTCTGTTTGCCAAGACCTCCCTATAGTTCGTTCTTTTTTGTGATTAAATGTAAGGAAACAAGGAGATGACGGGCCCTTCTTCTTGTAGCATTTACATTTTAATGCAAGTCAAGCCTGTAAATAAGGTTATGGTGCTGCTGCATGAGTTAGAAGAGCAATCCATGGCAGATTACAGCAAACATTCTGGAACAGAAGTTTATAGCTCGTGTTGTTTTACATTTCATTCTCCTTTACATCACAAAATGATTGGTAGCAGTAATATACTGTCAGGATTCATCGGTTACCACAGACACTAATCAGTAAAGCAATCCAAACATTTAATATTACTTGTTTTTTTTAACCTAGTGCAGCTAAACGGAGAGAAGGCAATAGGACTGTCTACATAAGTGGAATAAAGAAAAAAGTACATTTTGCACAATTTGAGCACAGTGGTTTGGCTTTAACTTTGCAGTACAATGAAATGTCTTCTGACTTCTCTGACTTTATCCTTGGCATAAGCATTCTGGTCAAGTCAATATGACAGTCCCAAATACATGGGAACATATTTAATTAACAGAACTCATGCCAGTAAAATTATCTTTTCAACTCTTGTGTGAAAAGGACAGGGGAGAACTGCAAAGACAGTGTGCATACAGTTTTGCAATCCTGGCTTCAAATGATTTTCATTCAACATGACAACAGAACAGATGAAAGAGTCCTTGTCACACATATCACTTGCATTCCTCTCAGGCTGCCTCATGACAGAACATATTTGATTGTGGAAGACTATGATACAGGTTTAGATTCCACAGATGCAAGGCTGAGTTTCCTGGAAACCACAAGAAGCTCAGGATCTTCTAGGAGTGACAACTAATACATCATTTTCAAATGGAAAAAATACTGTCAAATGTCACCATACTCAAGATTTATTGAAGCTAGTGCAGCACTTTCAGCTTTCACTACAACAGGACTTTTTGAGAACTGAGTTTCTTTACCTTATATTCAACTGCTGCTATATACTGTTGATGTATTTGTCACCTTCATTACCGATATGTTCTACTTATGGACACATGTTTTTGTATTTTTTTTTTAATATGCATTCAAGAGTGTCAATGTATGTTTGACTTTGTTACCTATTTTACATAAATGTTGAGCTGTTCTCCCTGGGCCATTGTAGAAAAATGGGCTTTTAGCTCAATTGGATTATTCCTGGTCCAGAAATGGAAATTAAGTAAATAAACAAAAATAAATGGATAAACAAACAAATGATCTGTTTTAGTGGCTTTATTATGTAGTTGCTTAAGCCAACTGTGTTGCATCTTGAGGGAATACCTCGAAAGCCCATCTTCCACTTTCAAGAATGAGAAGCTACTGACAAATAAGTGGAAAACTGTGTGGAAAAAGGACAAAATGTGTATAGTAATTACTATCTTAATTTCAAAATAAAGTTAGTTTTCTGATAGCCTGTGGTGGAAATGGCAGACCAGAAAGGCTCCAGCATTCGTTTTAACTCTGATAAAAAGCTACATTCTTAGTATATTCAAGAGAACAGTCTGGGAAGTTTTTCTTGTTTATATTCATCTCACTTTATTAGCTGATCTGAAGGTCTTTGCAGCATCCATGGGGGATCAAATGGCTGAGAAAGGAAAGTCAGCTCAAATAATGTAATGCATTTATTTATTGGTTAACCAGGTAAGTGTCAGGTAAGTGTACAGTCCTCCTTGGACACCTTCTGGCCACAACCAGTCCATATGCAGAAAGATAAATATTATGTATAATAAGCTACACTAATTTGTCTACATTCACACACACACACACACACACACACACACACACACACACACACACACACACACACACACACACACACACACACATGCGCGTGGGCGTGCTCTGCAGGTGCTATGCCATAATGGAAGTTCAAGGCTCCAAGATCAATTCATGATAAGTAACAATGAACTGGGGAAAGTCACTTTTGCACATTGAAAGCATTTGTACAGGATGGCAAGTGCAGTACATCCTCGCAATATGGAGGCTGGGACCTGCACCCCCATAACCTTGTTAGTTATATATACTAACTCCATGATCATGGTAATTCAGAGGAAAGGGAATTCTCAAAGATACTGCAATTTTGTACTTGGTGTATGTTCCTCTCATCACACTTAAATGTCTTGCAGTGCAGAGGACCACACTACTTCTTTAAGTGTAGTATAGTGGTGCATCTGGCACAGTGGTGAAGGTATTTGCTTCCCAAGCCCAAGGCACAAGGTTTGATACTGATCTCTGATCAATGCTTGTGAGTAGAGTTTGTATGTTGTCTCTGTGAGGTTCCTCCCCCTTCCTAAAAATATGTTGTGTGTTTCCACCTCAGACTCATCCAAAAAATGAATGGAGTGATGGGCAGTGGCACAGACTGAAAGTGGTACCTCTGAAGTTAAGAGCTGTACAGAATGACCACTTTAGGCATCAGCTGTGATATGCAGTATACTCTGGAGGTTGGCAAAGAGGATTAAGGGTGTGAGCTACTTCCTGTGTCATAGAGTTTGATTCTCCCAGCCTTCATTTGCCTACTCTGCGACCTTGAGCAAGTCACTTAATTCGATGGCACTTTGAGACAAATGAGAATTTGGGCTAATCTGGGCTAGGCTCATTAATGTGTATCAGTTAGCACAGAGGACTAAAGCTCTCACTTGTTAATGAGCTACTTCCTGTGCCAAGGCTACAGGGTTTGAAGTTTTCCACCTTCATTTGCTTGTTGTGTGACCTTGAGCAAGTCACTTAACCAAACAGTACTTTAGGGCAATGGAAAGTTTGGGCTAGGCTGCTTAATGATCTCTTGGATAGTAACTACCCGTGACTATGATAATGCTGAATGAAAAATCCTGAAATGTGAAAATGTTGAAGCTTTACAAATGTTGAGCTGAAACTGCCTACTAATAGCATATATATTCTACATAGGTACACTGTGCCCAAACACAACCAGCCAGCAAACAATATCACTCAAGTGTTACTGAAACAAATATTAACATGGGTCCTGCAGCCAGGGGGGCAGTGCTCTAGTGTTCTCCACATGTATACAAGTAAGTATGTTGATTGCATTGCTTTAACATTTCTGTATTTTGACATTTCATCACTCTGCATTCAGTATTATAACTTTCAGTATATTGCCTTTCAATAAGTTGACATGGATCAGTCTCTCTCTATTGTATGTATGTGTGTATATGTGCACGTGTGTGCATACGTGTGTGTGTGTGTGTGTGTGTGTGTGTGTGTGTGTGTGTGTGTGTGTGTGTGTGTGTGTGTGTGTGTGTGTGTGTGTGTGTGTGTGTGTGTGTGTGTGTGTGTGTGTGTGTGTATGTGTGTGTGTGTGTGTGTGTGTGTGTGTGTGTGTGTGTGTGTGTGTGTGTGTGTGTGTGTGTGTGTGTGTGTGTGTGTGTGTGTGTGTGTGTGTGTGTGTGTGTGTGTGTGTGTGTGTGTGTGGGGGAGCAATAAATTTTGTCAAAACTATGCTTGGTGGACATCTGTTTAGGCAACAAAATTTGCTTAAATAAGCAGAAGGTTGACAGTGTGCAAGACTGCATTATTCTCAGAGTTGGGGAATATACTCTTTCCACAAAATTTTATACTCTTGGAATTAGTATATATAATTAGTAGGGGGTGAAGGATGGCTTGCCCCCTGCAAAAAATCAATGTTTTTTTCTGTATTTTTTTTTTTTTTTAGTTTTAATTTATAACATTGGCAGATATGTAACAACTTGTCAACATTTTGTGGTTGATGTTATGAATGTTAAAGTTTGGTTCTTTCAATTAAATTCAGTAAAACTATATATATATATATATATATATATATATATATATATATATATATATATACATATATATATCTACACACACACACACACACATATATATATATATATATATGTATATATATATATATATATATATATATATATATATATATATATATATATATATGTATATATATTTATACCATCTCTGAGATCACACTGCAGTGGGGAAAAGGGTAAATTCCCTAATCCTCACTGCACCAAGATCTTCTTACAAAAGCTTGAATGTTTTGGAAAGTTGATCATATGGTCTTCACCATATAAAGATCGACTTTCTGAAACTTCGACCTTCTGAAGGCAATATGTGCAGAAGATTGACAATTCCTGGGTAGGAGAATATTCCCTTTTCCTGGGGATTTTGCAACCTTAGAGTTAGTATATATAACTAGCATGAGGTGTAGGGGCTGCAAAAATGCTTGTTGCTCATTTAGCCTGCACAGGGGTAATCTTCAAAGTATGTTCAAGTGCATGTTGATATTCCATGTTTCAACATTGTGGCATTGATGTTATGGACATTGACGTTAGGATCATTCAATGAGTGGTCCTATATACGTTGTGTGTGTGTGTGTGTGTGTGTGTGTGTGTGTGTGTGTGTGTGTGTGTGTGTGTGTGTGTGTGTGTGTGTGTATATGTGTGTATATGTGTGTGTTCTTATATATACAATACACTGTGGTCAATCAAACAGCTTATTTTTGGGAGGAAACCATGCTAGCTGGAGAACACTGCATGTAGGCACAGACAGAAAATATAAGACTCTACACAAATGGTGACATTTAGCCAGGACTAAGCTGTCATAATGTGAGACAGAGATTTTAATATAAGTTACCACTACACCTTGTGCACCATGCTAGACACATTACCACTACACCTTGTGGACCATGCTAGCCACATTACCACTAGACCCTGTGTTCAACCTCCACAGTGAGTTAAGAAGCTTAATGCACTTATCAAAGTTTAAACTTGAATGTTGCAGCCAGTAATCTGTTTTAGTATTTCCACCATGATGAATATCTATGTATTAGTTCTTCTTTGGCTGTGTTACAAAACTAAGGAATAAGTTACATCACTGCTCAAAGTATGTTTATAATTGCATGTCCTATTCAAATTCTAATAACATCACTAGCATATTGGCTAACAACTTGCTGCAAATGTTTCCGCAGAAATTACCACCCCCACCACAAACATATCAGAGTAATCCCCCACTATCTCCAAATGCCATAGCCTTAAAGGGCTCTCCAATACCAAAATACTTCTACAACTGGTCCTGACAACATCCTGCCCCCCCCTTAAGTTGTTCAGCATATGCCTGGCTACAGGTTATGTTTCTGAACAGAGGCACACTGAGGTGGTGATAACTATTTAAAAGGGTGGCCCCGTGATGGACTCAAGCATCTACAGAGCCATTAGCCTTACTAGTCATGTCTGCAAAGCCATGGAATGCATCATCACTAATCGCATAATCCAAGACGTTAAGAATTTAATCTGACTCAACATGCAAGAATTCAGATTTGTTAAGGGCAAGTCATGCCTCCTTGGTCTTGTGAACTTAACAGGTTGTGGATAATGGCCACAGTGTTCTCACTTTCTATCTGTATCTGCAAACGCATTTGATACCATATCACACAATGAGATTATAAACAAGTTAATAGTCTTAAACATATATCCCTGTGTGGTAAGATGGATTGTTGACTGGTTCAAAGACAGAAAGCATGTTGTCAGGGTCAGTGATGCTTCTTCATTTAAGGAAAAGGTGACCAGTGCCATTCCTTAGAGGGGTCCATATTGAAGTCCCTCTTTACTGGCATTATTTCTTTGATGTGAACAATGACAGTAAGGATCACTGAGTAACTAAGCTTGCTGATGATTGCAAGTTGAGCATAGTTGTCAAATTTACAAATGATACAAATGTTCTTCAAAAGGAACTCTCATACATTAACATCTAGGGCACTGAAAAATCTGCTCAAACTAAATGCTAAGAAATGCAATATCATCTCCTTTGGAAAATAGCAAATTTCTATCTCCCACTGCATCAGCAACATCCCACTCTCCAATGAGTCTGTTCTCCGAGACCTGGACACCTAGATATATGGCCCCCTCTCCTTTGATCACCGTGTTGTGACTGTAATCAGGAAGTCCTTATATATATATATATATATATATATATATATATATATATATATATATATATATATCCCAACTAATCACAAAGGTCATCACTTCTAAAACCAAGGAAGTTATTGTTCCCTGTACTAGACATGTGAAAAGATTACAGATATTCCTAACTAAAAGAATCTCTGGCCACAAAAATGTTTGCTCTCATGAAAGGCTGGAATGACTCTCCCTGTACTCAGTGTAATATAGGCTCTTGTGGTGAGACCCGTGCCTTGTTTTCCATGCTTTCAGGGATCACATTATCCTAAACCTCCTTTTTCTCGATGTATCAAATAGTGTAGCCAACACTAGAACCAGAGATCTCAATCTACATCAAGAAATAAATAAAAGTAAATGGAGAGATCGGTTCAACACCTAGTACCTCCCATTGCTCTGCTAAAGTCTCCCCTTGCATCTCATGCAGCGCAATTCTGTGCTGAGCTTCAAATAAAACTTACATAACTGGATTGCACTCTAAAACACACTGTGAGACTTACAGGTCTTGCCTTCCTTGAAAAGGTTGGAAGTGCCTGAGGGTGGTCATAGGCAAGGCACGCATGGCCTTTCATCTAATTACCCTGCATTTCCTTTGAGTCCTATGATACTACTATGTATGGAACTGGTTGCCTGACAACAGGCTTCATTGTTTCATGATATCATGCACCTTTACTACTGCTTCAGAACAGTCCTCAGACTGACGGACTGCAATCACAAACAAGAACTATATGTGTACCCTTCTCCACACATCCATCACTATCCAGGGTCATAGGCATCACCAGAAGAACTTTTTCAGACATCTGACTATTTTTTTTAAAAAAGACAGCTGAGACTGTTAAACTGTGCAGTTAATCAAGTACTGGGCAGTTTGTGAAAAGCAGCTGTTAGTGAGGAGTTGCAGTCAGTGGACACCCATGAAAGAGGACTCACCAAATTTGGCTTGCTGTTATGTGTTAGATTAGATCAGGGACAGTATTCTCCAGTTAGATTAGGAAAGTTTAATTATTCAGATAGAGTTTTTCTAGAATGATGGATTTCTATTCTACAGTTTAATTTTACATTTCTGGTGATTTAATTCTGTTTTTTTTAATTGAAAATTATTGATTTACATTTTTTTAATCATTTTATTTATTATTAAATGTTTTTCATTAATTTACATTGTGGATGGAAATTTATGTTTTTCTTTAGAGATTAGAGAGTGTTTATACCTGTTTGATACTTCCCAGGTCCCCTCAAAGGCCTGGCTGCTCTGGTCAAAGATATCATTTATTTTTATATTTAATTTTCATAATTGGACACCCCTTTAGAAGGGCATGAAGACACTCTGACTGGTGGCAGCATTACCATATTATTTTGGGGAAGAGACACAGCAGAAAATCTGTGTCAGGCTTTCCCAGAAGTGTTTGGATGTGTGAGATTTAAAATTACTTTGAGTGTGAGTTTATCAAAGGACTTAAACTGGGACTTATTGCTCTGAAGTGTATAATAAGACGTTACATTAGGGGTGGACAGAAGTATACAGTCCATCCCCAGATTATTGACCATGTTCCTGTTGTGCTCTTAGGGGAAAATTGTGAAATATTACTCCTATTTAAGTGACAGTCTCAGACTGGAGTCATTAGTGAGGGTTGAAGCTCCTTAGTTACTGTCTCAGGATAGTAAGGGACATCACATTTTATTGTTGGCAGTCCGATGGGGTATTGGCCAGACATCACACATGGCATGACATGCTTATGCATTGTTGCATTTGTAGACTGTAACTCATGCCATGCAATTGCAATATTATATTACTGCTTTACTGCTATTTTTGCACACTGCATGTTCAAAAGTCTACACCAGTGGGTGCAGAACAAGAGTACCCACTATTACAGTCCGTGTAAGATTTTTCATTGTATGTTAGCTCTGTAGTCATTATCTCACACTGACTTGTTTCAGGGAGGTGTTTCTTTGTGTCTTATATTGTATAGTGAACATAACTGCTGGCATTGTGCCTCAGGACATGCTGTTAATGGTGACATACAGTGCATGTCTGTGTTGTTCAAGGCTATGTTGCTGTATGTCATGGCATGTACAAATACATGTGATGTTGTGACATTCACAGCTGTGTTTGGCTCATCACTGCATTTAAGCTGTGAGTTGTAACAATGTAACTGAGTTTTGTGTGTGACTGAGTGCTTTGAACTTGTCTTGCAGCACCATAGATGATATTACATGCCATGTGTTCTCTGAATGTTATGTGTTCTGCCATGATGAGCATGATAGATAACATCAGTCAGAAACATTAACTCGTCTTACAGACACTGTCAGGGCATAGAATGAACTTGCATTGGGAAACATGAACATCAGGGACCATTTGTGGGAGCAGGTTACCTGGAATATAAATACCATGAAAGAATCATCAATGACTGACATATATCACAGTGCATGTAAAAAAAGATGACCGTAGCAGATCATGTTGTGTTTGAGTCAGGTGTATAGTTCACACCAGAGGAACTTTTCTATGGCCTTCTAGGGATCATATGATGGAAGTGTCACACCAGATATGAGCTTTAATGTGGACCTCATTGCAAGCCACCTTTATGAGTATGTAAGTTCAGAAGGCATCTAAGTGTGGTATAGGCATATACTGTTGACCAGTGATCCTTTCTTGCTCCCTTTCCAGAGCAGCACCATTTCAGATACAGTATGTATTGTGGCTAAAACTAGATATTTTAGAAGTGGTTCTAAATGTGCTGCTT
The DNA here is from genome assembly GCF_019279795.1 of Protopterus annectens. NCBI lineage: Eukaryota > Metazoa > Chordata > Ceratodontiformes > Protopteridae > Protopterus > Protopterus annectens. The sequence continues at coordinate 1,119,114,991 of NC_056747.1, read as the reverse complement.
TTGAAGTCATTTTAATCTTAGTATATCAAGGTATTTTTTCCACAGTATACATGACCCATCCACTTAGCATATCTGCACACATACATATACAGTGAGCATGAATCAGCTGCCACACTCTTACATGTATATTTGGAGAGGGATGGCATGAGCAGGACCGAATGACACCAGATGTATACCATGTGGATGTCTATGCCTATAGCATCTGGAGTTGTTTTAACATGTTAACTTGGTTGGCATGTGCCTAATGTGGTGTACTGTTCAGTCTCACCATTGTCTTTCTCATGTGCTTACATGTATATTGGGACAGGGATGGCATGTGCAGGACAGAATGAGACCAGATGTATACCATGTGTATGTCTATGCTCATGGCATCTGCAGATGTTTTAACATGTTAACTTCTCTGGCATGTGCCACATGTGATGTACTGTTCAGTTTCACCAATGTTTTTTTCTGCAAGGCCCTCACCACACACCTTGTTTTTATCTTCCTGGGTTGCTGCAATAAATATCATGCCTGTAAGAGAGGCTGCTGTCTTTCCTGGTTACTACACACAACTAAAAGAACTCAAACACATTCACTATTATGGTGCAGAGTAGAGCAGATTCAAGCCCAGGCTTGAATGACAAGGTTAGTTTGCAACCAATATTAAAAAGGAGAAAGTTATCAAAAATATTTAGGAAATGATGTTTTAATATAATGTATTTGTTTATGTATTTGTTACAGCCTTATTAGCTATTGTAATGTGTTTTTAAAAAAATTTTTAAAAAAAGTTTTACAAAAAGCTTAACTAATTAATTAATCAATCACATGAAATGAATTGATTTAGTGATTAATTGATTGTGGTATATAAGACTGTTGAATTTACATGCTGCTACAGTCTGATGAAGCCGTTTGGGTGAAAGCGCTTACTGCATGTCAAATAAAGAACGTTCCTGATTTTTAGAAGTTTCGTGGATGTCTTTATATAACTGGATTGTAGCTTGTATCATTATTTGCTGTTGTGGAGTGAACCAGGTGTTTACTACCTTTTTGAACAGTGACCGTGAAACTTTCTAGCCACCACGTTTCAGTATTTGGGATTTTACAGTTTGTTTATTGTTATTTCTGCTACGTGGTTCCCCTGCACAGACCCTATATCTTTTATCTATTTTACATTCACTATTATGGTGCAAGCACTACTGCTTCATATGTGGAAAGTGGTACCCATAATATTTTTGCATGATCCACCAATGTCCCTTGAAGATCAAGGATATGGGTCTGTTGTCAACATCCACATACTCCTATCAAGCAATGACTTGTGAATGAACTTAGCTCTATTATAGTACTGCATGACAGTGTGGCCACTGTGGAATTATTTATCAGGAATTTAAGCAGAAATTAAACTTCACCCTAACATTCATATTCCGAATGTTGCCACTGCCCATCTATGAAGTAATGTGCATATTAATGCATACTGTCATTGTGACAATCTCACATTATGGTATGTCCATACCTTTTTTTTTTCTCAAAAATCTTTTATTTTTCAAATACAGTTGAATAAATCCCATAGTATTTGTATTAACACCTTAAATAACTATGTACACTGTTTACATCAGCCTGACACTATAGCAGAGCTCAATATATACAATTACTTTATAGGTATAACAATCCAGTTATCAGAGTGTATCTGTTCAGTTATTGTAAAGTGTCAATCAATGGTAAGATTTTTTTCCATGAATTGTTAATAAATGGCTTAGGATGAATCCTTAATTCTTTAATTTTAATTTCCAACAATGCTGTGGTCTTCAGTAGGCTGTAGAAGTCTTCCAAAGTTGATATTGTGTTTGTATTCCATCTTATTGTTAGACACTTCCTTGAGATTGCAAGTATTGTCCAGGCTAGATACATATTTGACTCATTCTAATGAGGACCTTCGTACACATTTAATAATACTAGAGCTTTAGATAAGTTAAACGATTCAATAAATAACGCTTGTAAAAAGTTTTTAATACCATTCCAAAATTACTTAATTTTAACACAGTCGAAAAAATTGTGATTCCAATCTGTATTGTGTATTTGCTCACACCTCCAACATATTTCCCTTTGTGGAAGAATTAATTTTAATAATTCTATCTGGAGTTAAGAATGCTCTGTGCAAGCATTTCCAATTAAAAACTTTCCAGTATTGTGTAAAGGATGTATGTTTTATTGATAATAAAATATTTGATTTAATTTCTACAGTTAGCTGTAATGAGTGTCCTTTTGTTATATAATTCCAATATGAGGATTTGGGTGTTGTTTTATAATTTAGCAATATTTTGTAAAATTTTGAAATACTATTTCTCATTTCATAATCATTATATATGATTTCATGTAGGTATTTCATAAGTTTAGGTATTTCTTTAAATGAAGAATTACTAATTATTCTGCATAAATCCTGTAAATACATCAGAATCCTTTGCATAGTTAGCCAATCGTGCTGTGAAATGTTGTATGTTGTTTCCATTGTTTGCATATCCAGAACTTTTAGTTCTTTGATACATTGAAACCAGCAAACAAATCCTTTCTGTTCCCAGGAATTAATTCTTTCTCTGTATATTTTATGTGGATAGCTCTTTGTAACTATGAATGGTGTTAAAAGATCAAACCAGATTTTTAAATCTATATTTTACCTTAATAATTTTCCTAAATGAGTCAATGTAATAATTAATCATACGAGTTTTAGTGGGTTTAGTTATGTTATATTGCATACTAATACAAATGTGCCATGGCAAATTGTTTTTATCTGTTATTTGAAAGTTTTTTGTAAATCAAATTCATTTATTGATATTACAAGTAGTATTTTTTTCCAGTTTGCAGAATAATTTGCACTTATCCAATCTGAGATTGTTTTAGATATTGATGCTTATATATATATTTCTATATAAGGAAATTTTAATCCTGCCTGTTTCCTTGGTCTGATATGATGTATTAAAGCTATTCTGTTTCTTTTGGGAAAACAAAAATTTTATTAGGCATAAGTTTATTTCTTTGAGTATATTCCTTTCTGGTAACAGTTGTATTGCCAAAGCTATATATAGAATCTTGGGTAGTAAAACCATCCCCGGGATTCACTAATCCTCCGTGTAAGACTAAATTAGTCTTACATGGAAACTGTAGCCTAAGAGTAAGACGTCAGCACACCATGCATATTCATGACTCAACTCTAAGGTTAACACGGAGCATGCACACGTGCAGGGGGTGTGTCGGACTGCCGAGCAGTCCAAAAATCCACGCCCCTGCAAGTCCCTCAATCAGCAAATGTCAACTGACAATGAGCGAGTCCGCTCAAATGTGTACATACCCAACACTACACTCCCCCACATTCTAAACCCCTGTACAATTAGAAAATGTAAAACTTTTATTTATTTTTTTTTATTATTCCCGATATAGCTGCCCGTATTTGCACGTGTTTGCTCTGGTTTGCCCATTGCTTAGCTACAGTTAGCAGTTTAGACATCGAAGAGGATAATAAGAAACTTATATGTAAATAAAGCCAAATAGCAACAGCGTAGTGGTAGAGCCTTCGCACAAAGAAGAGGCATTCCCGGTTCGAGTCCCACCACTCCCCTTTCTATTTTCTGTAGGAAATCTGTATATAAAAATAATTCCTGACATTTATCTGTTAAAGTTAAGTAAAAAGCATTGAAATGGCCTATGTAGTAGTGAATGATATTTTATATATATATAAGAAGGTGAAATGGTTATGCATACTAATGAATGCATAAGTAAAGTATCTTAAGCAATGTGAAGCACTGATAAGAAAAGTTTACCAGCATTAAGCACATTTAAGTATAATTGCTCATAGCTTAGCACTGCTTTAACTAGCACAATGGCTTTGCGCAGAGCTGTGCATTGCGCCAACTAGCTCAAACAAAACATGTTTGAGCGTAGCTGTGCACCGTGCTAACTAGTGCAACGTCGGGCAATGTCGAGCAACGTCGAGCAATGTTGGGCAAAGTTGAGCAAAGTTGGCTAAACACAGCCACACCTCCTAGCCAGTCTGGCCAGTAGTAAAATAAAAAGCAATGACAGGCCTCAAACCCGGAACACTGTGCACCATAATCACAGTACTAAACCACTAAGCCATGATAGCATTTCATATGCATGCACTTTCAACACACACATACATATCAATGGAAGTTTACGCATTGCTAAGCAGGTGTGCTTTCAGCTGAGATTTTTCAAAACCAGCCAATCACAAATAAGTGTGAGAAATGAGGCATATTTAAGCTCCATAGGTGGGAATACTTGCCATAACTGATTGTAGCTCTCATCTGCAGTCAGCATGGCCGGTGTTGTAGAGGGGTCTTGATTTCAAGCGCAATGTTGGGGCACTGAGGAGTCAAAAGTAATGGTTTGGCTCCTCGTCCTCGTCCATAATCATGATGAGAGACTCCTGCAGGGCCAGTTCCAGGGCACCAAATACAAAGTGGAAGCTTGGAACTGTCTAGCTCATGATCTCACCAGAGCTACAGGCATCCCTTGGACTGGTGAGCAGGTCAGACACCACTACTCAGACCTGAAGAGATGCAAGGAGGGCCAACTGAATCAGTGGATACAGGAGTCCTGTGGGATGGCAAATGCCCCACTACTGAGTAGGTAGCCATGGAATGAAGTATGTAAGAATTGCTATTGTAGTCTACATTATGGATAGGTATGTCTCAATATCACTTCATTTACTTCACAGCTGCAGGTGTCTGTGCTGCGAATCAGCAAGCCTATGCAGATAGGCTGTTAAGGCTGCGCCACCAGGCAGGTTAGTAATTATTCTGCATGTACTGTTATATAAAATAAGTGAGAGAGCCTAAAAAAGAGTGTTGTAACCCATTAATAAAGGTATAATACGTCTTGAATAAGTCTTCTGCATGCACTGATATATCAAATAAATGAGAGAGCCTCTAGAAAAGTGTGTAATGTAATTAATAAATGTATAATTCCTGGAGTGTGTCCGTGTCACTTTCTTTGATATGTTATAGTACTCTTGCATTATAGAAATAGTACTGTTGTATTAAGCGCTGTCAATCCACACTTGGGTAGGCCCATATAAAGTGGATGAAGGGAGTGCCAGTAGCTGTTAAGCATATATACAGTCTTCAACTGTTGGTTCATGGCCAGCATGTACAGGTTAATCTGGCACATGAGTAGCTTGTTATTGTGTTCCCCAGAAATGTCAGTATGCTGTTAGAAATGTAGGGGGCTGTTAAAATATAACTGATAATGTCACCTGAACACATCCAGATATGTAGATATATAAATATAAATAAAATATATAAATACGTAGCAGTAACATCTGCATCCTGGAAAGTTTGTATGTCAGATACAGGTCAGGTATATAAAGAACTAGCAAAACCCATTTCACAATTTAACGGAAATTGCCTAGTGTAATAATACATGTAGGGGATATATACCTGCAGTCATTAGGAATGTAGTGTAAACTATAAGTATATATAAGTTGTTAATGGTGGTATCTTTTACACCCTACTGTATGTGCATAAACAATGCAATTCCACACCTCAATGGGTATGTCTAATCTCAAAACATTTGTTGGGACATATGTCCTATTGGTTTATAAATATCTGCATTTACTTTGATGCATGTGCCATGTTCAATTCCACAATCTTGGTGGCCTGTTGCCACCAGTCAATCCAGCATGCTGTTGGAATGTCCACTGTTGTTCTATATATGCATGTGTTATGCTTGCTGTTCAACTGTTGGAATTCTGGTGTGTTGAGTTAATGGGAATACTACTGCATTCTGTTACAACTAATTTGGAATGCTGTTGGCTGTTACCAACCCATACTGTCATTAAATCCTCCTAAACATAGAACGTATTGGAAGGCCAGTTCCAGCGGACCCACCTGTCCCACCTCAGCTGCCGATGGCACCTGGCACCAGCAGGTCCCGTGCACAGCCTGGGACCTCCTCCTCCATTGGCCCTGTGCCACCTTCAGGTGGAAGCACTGCAGGGGATGGGGCTCATCCCCCCCATGCAAGCGTGGCTGGAGGAGGGCCAGCTATCACCCTCTGAACGGTCCGGGCTGTGGTGCGTAGGGAGATCGAGCGTTCAGTCGCTGATCCTCTATGCCAGCTTGAGGCACGAGTGGCGTGACTCATGGATGAGCCTGCCCCTCCTACGCAGCCCCAAGCACAGCCACCATCTGGGCTGTGAAGGTTCAGTGGTGACTGCCTATGGGTGGGGATCTCAGTTCTACTGTTGCCATCTGTGGGCTCATGGACTTGCGATTTCCAAATATCCTTCCCCGTCAATGGCATTCACCCACCACATGTGTCATATTCCGCTCCTGTATGCGTCTTGTTTGTCTTGTCTGTTTACCTCCATAACCTACCTCCCCAAATATACCTACTTCCCCTACCCCACATTCCACTCTCACCTGAAAAAAAAAAAAAAGGGTAATCTGCTCCAAAAAAAAAATACGCCCCATACATAGCTGCCCATTTTTCACACATCTCCGCTGGACACATAAACTGATATTTAATTGGCATTACAACATACTTTGTTGTCCTCACCCCTCTCTCAGGGGTGGAAGGTTTCATATTTCCCTCCAAATTTATTGCATATGCACAGCTGTTGCTGTTAAAGAAATGGGCAGCTATGGACGTTCCCTACACCCGTCCTGCACATCCCGAGCTGTTTTCTTTACTGTATTTCCCGCTTTGTGCCCCTTTTTCACCACTTTCCTATTTCCCCATTTTCTTTTCTTTCAAAGAAATGAGCACGTGGGTTAGCGGGAGTAAGCACTTTTAAGCAGTAGTTAGTGGGTTTGTGCGAGTGTGCACTTAGCAAACCCGCGCAAACCCGCTTACAACTGCTTAAACGTGCCTTAGTCACCCTGCATGTGAGGGCTCTTGTTCTGCTCAGCAGCAAAATAAAACACCTCTGTCAGTCTCGAACCCCAGACCTTGGACACACTAGACTGCATGAAGTACCACTAAGCCACAGTAGACATACAGCAGGATGTTGCTGAAATAGATATATCGTGCATCTGAATGAATGAATGTAAAGGAACGATTGGAATGCCATAACACAAAACCTGTTCTGTGGAACTTTACCAGCAGTTGTTGTGGAATTGCATTACATGACTGTGATAAGAGAACCAGCCATTCTAGCAGTAAATAATGTTACAGCAGCACTTTACAACCCCCACACAGTATCATAGCAGGACAATCCCCACCCAACTGTACAATATACCTGTGTGTTCAGGGTCCAACAAGAATGTAGGTAGGCATACTCAATACTGGAATTGTCCAGTTTTCTTGAGCATCCTGTGCTAATGTCAACAATATAAAAGCACAAACTGTGCAGAAGTGAGTACATTAATATTCACAGTATAGCAGTTCACAAACAGTTCATGTGCCAAATGAATACATCTCAATAATTACTTATGTATGGCAGTTAATTGTATAAGTAGAAAAGAAACTACATACTCCCATGTAGCTTGTGTTAGCATTTGTAGGGGTGAGTACAATTCTACACTGACAACTGTGTACTAGAAGTGGCAACATTCAGGTCTGAGTACAACATTTAAATCACTGGCTACACCCCTAGCTTCAGATATGAGAAGTATACCAACCTTCTGATTTAAACAACGGTGTCCACAGCAAACAAGCATGGGCCCCACTTTGGAAAGCTGAAAGGGTTATGTCTACCTGACTTTGCAATTTATAGCATTGGGTTGCTATGACAGTGAGTACTGCAATTACCACACAGCAGGCTGCATGCAATTATCAAATGGTGGCCACCAATTGGTGCAGAGGCCATCACTTGCACATGTGAAGATACCTATAAAAGCAGGTTGTACTTGCTGTCCACACATGCAATCATTCCATTGCAGCTATTGAGAGAGAGAGAGAGAGACACACACACACACACACACACACACACACACACACACACACACACACACACATCAACATCAACATCAACAGAAAAAATAAATAAATAAATAAAAAAAAAAAAAAGACACATGGAACTGAAAACTACAAACACATACAAAGGAAAGGTATGTAACAGATATGTATTTACTGGCATGTAGTAGATGTTTTTGAAGAGTACTCTACATACTTTGAAACATCCATATGTGGCAGCAGTAGGTATCTATGCACAGATGCCCTGCATAACTATTGCCATGGACAAATCAGTGTGTAGCTGTGTGCAGTGGGACATAACTGTGACATATGTAGCTCAGTATTAAATGTCAAACATCTGATCTATGTTATCTGTGTTCTGTACAGTAGTGTGTACAATGGCTGTTTGGTGGAGTAGCGCATACAGCTATATAAACCTGGATGTGACAGAGTAACGCATGCATGATAGTCATATTAATGTGTAGCTTAGCATTGGCAACTGCTGTACCAGGCTAGTATGCTAATCTAGCATTTGCAGCTATATATACACCCTCTAATATTACTGTGTGCTCACATGTGACACCTGTTCATGTTGCAGCAAGGCCCAACAGGTCAGATGTGAGGTCCACGGACTTACAACAGTGTGGACCTTGTGTGTGTGTATGGCACACACATACGGAGAGATATTTCTGTGTCAGATATATTAGCATCTGTACATGTGCATAGAGCAAGGGACATACTGCAACTGTTTGTGAAGGGTGGACATATATATGTTGGTGAAGGTTGTTATGTGCATATTTCTATGTAGGTTGTAGTGTGCGGCAAACAAGACAGCATACAGTGCTGGTATATGACATGTGGTGGTTAAACTCAGTGGGTATGATTTGTTAGGTTTGCAGTGTTGCAGCCAGTGAGGCCTGCTAAAGCTACATGGGCTGAGAACACCTTCAATGCATTCCGTACAAGACTGTGCAATATTATTACATAACTGTATACCTCACAACCTTCGCATAATTGATATTCCCACCATGAAAGGCGGACTGTATATGTGCCTATATGTATATCTATATGTACGCCAATGGATGTTTATATGTATGTGCATATATATATATATATATATATATATATAGAGAGAGAGAGAGAGAGAGAGGGTCATATTTACTGCGACAGATGCCTGGTGACAAAGCAATGGCCTCAAGCTCAATGTCGAAAATGCATTGGCATCTCTTTTGGTAAAATCTCTGTACCCATGAACTACCACAGAGGTGGTAGTCTACTTAACACCAAAAATGTGATACGAGACCATGGGACACAGGTGGACAGTTGTCTCCCCTTTGATAATCACAGTGCCACACTAGTCATGTAATCTGTCTACGTGGCACATCCCATCACAAAAGGTGTGTCATCCAGGGAAAAAGAGGTCAGTGTTCCCCTCTATTCATCACTCATAAAACCCATTATAGAGTACAATGCCCCTTTTGGTATGTACCTCACAAGACATCTAAAGCAACTGGAAAGGCCACAGACATACCTCACAAAGAGTATTACCAGCCTCGAACAGATGCCCTATGCAGACCGTCTGACAAAACCACAGCTAGACTGTGTCGCATACCGCCTACCCAGAGGTGACCTCTGCCTAACATACAAAACTATGTCAAACCCAGACCTGTTGGACATGCTCCACGTAAACAGATCACAATCTCTATGAGCTACATGCTCTAGGGACCTAAACCTTGTCACCTCAATAAACAGAACATGCTGGAGGGATAGATCACTATCTCAGAGACATCCCATACTCTGGAACAAACTACCTATCAATAGCAAACAAAGCTCCTCATTAGCAGTCGTCATGAAAAATCCTGATGATTGGATGGGAGATAGGAAATACACCCCAGGAATCACTTCTGTGGCTCTGCTTGACAGGGACACATGAAATTAAATTACATGGGTGTCAAAGGCCAGGGTACCATATGGCTAGGCTTCTATAGGCCCTAGGGCCAATAGCCTATTACCTACCTATGAACCGATACACACCCACATGTACTTGTTGCAATAATTGCTATGTGAGGTTGACTGAGTGTGATGCTGAATGTGTTGGTGAATGTGTCAAAGTTGTGTATATGTGTGATAGCTTAGTGGGAAACTGTTTCTGTCATGGTATTTTGTGTCCTAGCTTTGATCCCAGCAAAAGATGTGTATGCTATTGCTAGGCAGAAAAAGCAGTATGGCATACGGTCTGACGTAGTCCCTTAGTGTTGACTGGGGTGTGCCATTGTAGGCTAAAGCAGTACATGTATGCTTATTGAGTGGTACTGCTGGTGAATCCAAATCCCATATGAACTGTAGTACTACCTGAAGCTGTAGGCCTAAACAGCACAGTATGGTGTATGTCCACATTGCTTGGAAACACTGTTTTGTGTGTTTCCTGTAGTCCTCACAGATTACATACCTCAGGCATAAGGTTTTGTAAGTACTGACACACAGTACTGTATGGTACACAGGTAAAGCTCATCTGGGTTGCCATACCTTTGTGTTTTGTATGTATGTATGATGTGTGTGTGGGTATGCCTGTAACATGCCCTCGGTCATATGTGTGTTACATGATATAAGTGCGTATCTAGCAACATGTATAGTCTAGTACAGCAGTATGCCACCTATATTCACGAATGTGCACATATGTTAGGAAGGAGTTTGCCATCAACAACTAGTGTGGTATACTGGTAATACTGTAACTGGACTTTACAATCATTGCAATGGATGACATATTTCTTTATGCATTAGCTTGATATATACCTCCTGTGGCTAGGTGGTGCATTGTCTCGCATACAGTGTGCCATGTACTGTTGTATAGTCTTACATACTGGTTTCTCTTTGTTGCTGTGCAGAACAAGGTTTAATATATAGAGCATGCCAGGCACTGTCAGGCAGTTGTGGGTTGAGCACTGATATGTGGTATTGAAAGTGTGTATCCTCTGACAGCCAATAGGTTGCTATATATGGCAGTTCAGTGATATCTGTACTTTAGAATGTTAAGTGTGCCACATGACTTGCTCACACATATTGTTTCATTGTCTTCCAGGGTCATGGCCCACCATCACAACCCTACCTATAGTCCAGCTGAGGATGACATAATAACATCCAGTCTGGGTCAGCACTACACCCTGCTTTTCTCCAGAACCAGCCAGGACCAGCATGAGCAGACTGCACTGCGGCAAGATGTTGTCCGTAGGGTAAATGACATAGGCATGCATAACTGGACATATGAGCAGGTATGCCATTACTGCAGTGATTTACTTAGACATGTCCAGCAGTGTGCGTCTGATGTCCGTAGACAACAGCTTGCCATAGGTGGTGGGGTAACCATCCATCCCCCCTCTCCAGAGTGGAGGAGCTGCTCCTGAGCCTGGTGGCTCCTGGCCAACAACAACAGCACACATGTATCATCATGGAGGCTGGAGCCACCCAGCAAGTTCACACAGAGAGTGCAGGTAACATGGCATATCTGTAGACTACTGTTACCTCGATTGGTATATCATGCATATGTGAGATGTGTACTGTGTAGTTAGAAGATGTGGAGCCTGGTGTTGTGCAATACTGATAATTTGGAACATAATCTGTAGGCCTGTGACTGTCAACCATTGTACTACTGTAAGATTGCAAACTCACAGTAGCAATGCCACAGTTGTTGCCACTGACAAACTGTCTCATATCCTTGTAGGTCCCTCTGGTGTGACAGCAAGGCAGCAGACCCATGCTGGTGAGTGTGTTCTACATTTAATATTGCAAATAACATGTGCATGTCATAGGTGAGGTGTAGGCTATGTACACATGTAACACACCTACTCATAATGCATGCTGGGCATGTTTGCTGTGAGACTATGCACATCTCAGTAACATGAGTAGCTGCCTCAAACACATGCAATACACAGAGCATCCCAAACAGTTGTGGCTACACTGTAGTGGACATTGGATAGGCAGAGTCGATATACATGCACACAACATACACAACTTTGTCATACGCAGTACACATTAATATGCTACACATGGCGGATTCAGACACCCGCTGTAAGGTCACACTCCAATATGCCAAATGTCATCCACACAGCACACATAATATACCTGAGGGGTAGAGGCCTATCATGTGGCAGTGCGACACTCTTCAACACACAACACATTCATGTTAGGCAATGCTCCCTATTGGGAACCTTACAAACCCATGTAACAACTGTCTGTGAAATGTTGAATTTAGCCAAAGTACTGCAGCTCAGGTACAGCATGATAGTTGCCGGTCTGGCACACATTAGTAGCCTTGAGTGACCACATGATGCTGCATGATGATGGCTCATGGTACTACACCCCATCCAGTTACAGTAACCACAGTACTACACATAGCATTCATTGCTATACACCTCAATGTTGTGTGTGTGAAAATATATGCACCTATACACAATATGCATAGCAATCACCATTTGCACAATGTAATACATATATGTCTTGTAATGCTATTGAGTGCATAGGTCACATGACACACATTGGGTATGTGTGATTTTTAATGTTGCAGTTGTGATGTAGCATGCCATGTCATGGCTGGCACTGGCATGTCCACAATATGTTCTACACTCACCATAACCACTGTACAATGGCTATGTTGAGCAATGGTATTCCATCAGGTATACATGCACCACTCATCCTGTGTGTATACATAGCATGCATGAGCTAAACCTGTGTCCACAATTATCTGCTAAAGACATAGACACTCTAATCAGAAATGGATATCTATGTGAAACACAGATACACATCCAGCCATGGTATGTATACCTGTGAGTGATGGTGCACAGGACATTGAAGAGCTTTTAAGACTTGCACAGCAATGTTGTGTCCATGTACACATTGCGTTCCAGGGTGAGGCCAATCACTGAACAACAACACACATGCATCAAAGCCATGTATACTGTTAGTATCAAGGACTGTCAACACTGGCACTGCATGCTGTTGAGCAACACACATCCTGCATGGTGACACGTGTGATATGACTGGCTTGTGATACTGTACCCCACCATCAACCACTATTGAGTATGTTCTGGATTGCTGGTGGTGTGTGTGTGTGTGTGTGTGTGTGTGTGTGTGTGTGTGTGTGTGTGTGTGTGTGTATGTCTGCTTTAGTGAGGAGTGTATTGTGTGCATGTGTGCATGTGTTCATGTGTGCATGTGTGCATGTGTTCCGACATCATGTACAGGTCGTAAAGTGTGTTTCCTGTCTTCCTCTCACAGGTGCTGAGGTTGAGCTGGTTCACTGCAGCAGGGAACCTGATGTCACTGACACAAATAGTGAAAATGAGGATAGGTGTGTTGAGGCACAGGCATGTTTGCCAGGGTCTGTCATTGGGCCACCAATCGACAGTACACAAGTGTCCACCCCATCCATGCACACAGTAATACTGCCAATACATCCATCACCAATGCCCTTAGCTGAGGGACAGTGTGCAATTGGCATTGGCCAGGACAGTGTGGTATCTATGGCACATGCATCCCGACACAGCAGCCATACCCAGATGTCTGGAATGGTACCATGTAGGCAGATGTCCAGGGGTTCTTGTCAGAGCACTGCTGGTCATCATGCCCCTGGCAGATGTGCCACAGGCCTTACAACCTCACGCATGTTCCAGGCTGTCATGGAGGCACAGGCACGTATGGAACGGTACACCAGACAGGGACTAAGGGCATAGAGGGCACATAACACCACTTTAAGTGACAGTATCCGTGACCTAGCAGGTGCCATCCGTAATTACACTGAGGTCACTGATAGACGTTGGGGTGAGACATTAGATGTCCTCCACAATGTCATGTCCATGTGTCAGGACAGTGCGGGACAGTTGAGACGTCAACATGGACGTATGCCAGCAACATCAGCACCTGGCAGTCGCCGAGGACGTCCCTCAAGTCACAGCCGCTCCTGTAGTGCCAGTACCAGCCCCAACAATGTTGGGGGTGGGCTGTCCATAGACCGTCCTAGAAGACCATGTGCACGTGGCTCTGGCCAGTCCCAGCAGGGACCTGGTTCCAGTGTACATCTGTCTACCTCTGAGGATAGTACCCAGTCTGGCTTAGTACCTGAAACTGTCAGTAGCACCCCTGCCAGGCACAGGTACCGTATCCGTGGCCAGAGATGGTGATCTGTAAAGCCTGGCAGGTACAGTCTGTGGCTGTCCCACAAATCCCCGTATATGGCAGCCACATGGTTGAACTGTGTGCATGCAGACACACACACACATAAACCAGACACCTAGGGCTAACACATACCCGCACACATTACATCAACATTGGCCCATAGCAGTACTCTTGGTCCTCACACACACACACACACACACACACACACACACACACACACACACACACACACACACACACACACACACACATATACATGTCAATTGTATGGCTCAATGTAGGCCTCTAGCAAACCAACAACACACCCTGTGCATATGATGAAACCTTTGCCACCTCCTGTCATCTGTAACATTGATGCAGGGACAGGCTAACATGGTGCTGATGCACAGGGTGACTTTATAGCTTTATAGCAATGTTAGCATGTTGTCAGCAGTAAAGTGTAATGATATCCTTGAAGGTGTAGCTGAGCAGGCATGATGTATTAAAGCTATGATTGTCGATGTAGTATTGTTTACACCAGTGTTAATTCCAATAGTGTATTGTCCGCCCATGTGCCACTTGGCTGATGTGTGTAGTATTGGCAGCATGTGTTAGAGAGTGGACAGTACATGTGGGATGTGTGCAGCACAGATTTGCAGGTGTACATTTGTGAACATGGTGGAGGTGCACTGTCTGCATGTACGTGCATAGTGGACACATGGGCAGGGTGACATGCCCTGTATTACACAGTGTTAACACTCCATAGCTTCTATTGGTGGCCAGTATGCATTGTACTACACACATCTTGGAACTTGGGTACACATGTGTGTATGACATGGTTTGACACTGTGTTGTGGGTAATACTGTTACTATCTGTCATTGGCTTGCATTCTGGTAGCATACATAAACTCAACAGCCTGACCATAAACAATCGTTAGATGATGCCTTGACAACTGACACACAGATGTAGGACAAACAGTAACATTTGGATCCGTCAGGTATTACACTATGCCAGTAACCAGTGGTATTCACTTGCACCCATTCCTGGGACCACTCCTGTTTGGCATATAGCTCTCTTAAGTACAAGCAAACACAATAGGGATATGTCTGTCCATGTCTGGAAATACATACTGTGGCCTATAATGCATTCTCCAGATGACGCACACATCCTCCACAATGGTATCATACAGACAGATACCTGTTGTCAAACCCATGCTGTAAAGCTATAAGCCAACTAAAGCATAGTCATACACTTTTAAAAAACATAGTATCCCCACAGTACCACATAGGTAGTAGCCCCCAACATGTTGAACAGGTACCAATGTGTACATACAGCCAAGTGTTACGTCATCTCTCCTTTGGTAATCACATTTCCAAAGTTATTTTGAAATTCCCTCGGTGGATCACATAAGCAATAAGAGGTCTGCATGCATATCCACAAAGGTTGTTGCACACCTATAATGAATAGCCATCATTGACAGACTTTGCTGCATTTGACAGGTCTGAAATATACCTCAGGCATAAATCCTCACTCACACTATTCAATAGAAACCGTAATGAGTGTGTGTGACACGGATGACCTAGGCCAGGGATCACTGCAGTGGCTGGATTTGTCACAAGTATACAGATGTGACCTAAGGTCTGGAAAGTGGCAGCACACTCTGGCAAAGATAACAGATGTGTTCATGGAGAAAGCAGGGTTCCCACCTATGAAATAATTGAGGTCACATGTACGTATATGTATTTGCCACACAGCTACCTGACGTGCAATGCACATACTGCTGTCATAGTGATATGTCATACAGTAGTAAAAGCAAAACCCACAACACATTGACCAATAGTGTCACACACACCAAGTGCAGGATTCAAACCCCTAACTAACTAACTAGTTTATGATAACAGAGTAGCACACATTAACACGATGTGCTATACACATTACCAGAAGATTTTCTTTCCACATGGTGACATCATCAGACTTGACAAAGATAAGTATAACACTTTTAAGGTATATTAGTAGTCTCCAAAAAGGTTGCTCCTCTCTAAGGAGATCACACACAAACACACAGTTGTCAAGTACAGGATTTAAACCCTTACCTAACTACTTTATGATACTAGAAGAGTACGCATTAACACGACGCACTATACACATTACTGGGAGTTCTCTTTTCCACAGATATATTTGTAGCATGGTGACATCATCAGACTTGACAAAGATGAGTATACCACTTTTAAGGTGTTTTAGTAGTCTCCAAAAAGGTTGCTCCTCTATAAGAGATCACACACAAACACACAGTTGTCAAGTGCAGGATTTAAACCCCTATCTAACCACTTTATGATACTAGAGGAGTACACATTTACACAATGCGCTATACACATTACTGTGGGCTCTCCTTTCCACAGGTATATTTGTAGGATGGTGACATCATCAGACTAGACAAAGTGGGTTACATTAGGTGACATTAGGTGGGCTACATAGAAGGAATTTCTAAACACTTTGGCCATGTGATCATCAAAGGAGAGTTTACTATCTACCTGGGTCCCCAGGGCCATAATTGCTTTCTCCGTACATACTGGATTACCACCTATGTGGTAATTTGTGTGCACTTTGTGTTATCCAAAGGGGATGACTATGCATTCTTTGGCATCCTGCTTGAGGGCATTGTTTTGACACCAGGTATCTGTCTCTGTAAGACCCTTCTGGAGGATGTTGTGTCAGCTGTAGAGTCGATTATGGACCACAGTTAGCAGTCATCTGCAAACTTGTTCAGCCATACTCCTCCATGCTTGCCTGTACCTCTGAGCAGTATCTACTAAACAGGTGGGGTCCCAGGACCAAGACCTGTGGGATGCCATTTGTGATTGGTTTATAGTCGCACATGGCACCTGCAACTCTGAACATGTGTGTTTGATCTGTGAGCCAGTTGGCCACCCATCCTGTGAGTTCCAGGTGGGCTGTGTGGACTACTTTCACCTCCATCTATGTTCTTGGTAACTGTTTCAAATAAGTCAACTAGGTTTAGGAGGCAGGATCTGCCTTTAACAAGGCCAAGTTGGATAGAGTCCAGTGTCTGGAGGTCCCCAATGTCTCTCTTTATGGGTTCCATGATAATTTGATCCATAGCTTTGCAGATCAGGCTGAGTGGACCTATAGGGCAATGGTTTCCAGGTTCTGTTGTGGCACCCCCTTTGTGGAGCTGGATGACTGTTGGTGTATGCCATTCTTTGGGTACATAGCCTGTGGTAAGGTTGAGTCTGGACAGTGAATGTAGGTGAGGGTGTAGTTCCTTTTGGGGCTGGTGTAAGACGCAGCCTGGGACACCATCCAGTCTCATTGATGATGTGTTCTTAGCTTTGGAGAGGGCTGTCTTTACCTGCATGTCCATGAATTCTAGGGCTCTGCATACTTCTGGGATGGACACAGGTCCTTTTGGGGGTGATGGGGGGGGTTTGCACTGAACTTGTCCCCCAGGATGTGGGCAATGTAAGTTGGTTCAGTGTATCTTTTTGCCATTTTGCAGTAGCTGACAGCAAATTTGAGAGTTGCCACCTAAATGTTTGGTATAGCTAACAAAGGCTTTGTGGTTGTTATTCTTACATTCCTTGGCAATTTGTCTTTAGAAACTGGCCTTGGATTATTTTATGAGTGATCATTGTTTCTTCCTAATAATGGTCAGTGATGCCTTTCCTTTTGTGATGTTTGCTCTATCATGTGTTAGTTTCCTCCTTCTGTTGTATAGCTTTTTTATGGGCGACGACCACCAGATTGGTTTCTTATTTTTGGAGGAGTGCATCTTGGTTTTATTTGGGATGTCTCGATCCATGCATCACTGTAGATGCTCATAGAATGCACTTGTAAATGATTCGGCAGATTGTATAGCATTATCCTATAGCAAGGGGGCTTTGGAACTTTCCACTTTGGTCTTGGGAAGTGTGCAGTTTGCTTTTGAAAATGTCTTCACAGGGGTTTCCTTGACTGGGGGGGGCAGGATGTGGATGTCCAGTGTGATTACTTTATGATCTGATATTACCAGTGAGGGATTTATCTCTGTTGTGGAACACTGGTACCCCATGTTGGTGATGATCAGGTCCAGTATGTTGTCACCTCTAGCGGGCGTGGTGACCAGCTGTTCCAGGGTGTTTGAGTTTTTAAACTCTAGGAAACATTGGGCAAAGGACGTTGTACACAAGTAATTCTCCCACTCAATGTTTGGGTAGTTGCAATGTCCTCATATAATGGTGTTTGATAGGACCTTTATATTGTCCACTGTTCTCAGGAATACTGAGTGAGGTTCCTGAGACAAGGTAGGTGATCTGTAGCAGGCTACAATCTGATAAGCAGCTTTGCCCAATGTTAGCTGCACTTGCATGGTCTCCAAGGCCTCATGCAGTGCCACTAACCTGAAGGTGTGGGTATCCATAAGGTAAATGGATACACCCCTTCCTTTTGTATTTCACTCGTGGTTTTGGGGCCGAAGATCAGAGGGATTGTGAGTGTTTTACATGGAGCATGTCTAACAGCTCTGTGTTTGACATAGCTTTGTATGTTAGGCAGAGATCACCTCTGAGTAGGTGATATGCGAAAGAGTACAGCTGGAGCATTTTGAGATGTTCTGTGTATGGCATGTATTTCAGGCCGCTAATGCTCTTTGTGAGGTATTGCTGCAGACTTTCCAGTTGTTGTAGATGTCTTGTGAGGTACATAGCAAAAGGGGCGTTGTACTCTATTATGGATCTAGTGAGTGATGAGTAGAGGGGAACAATGTCCTCTTCTATTCTGCATGAGACTCCTTTTGTGATGAGGTGTGCCACATAGAAGGATTTCCTGACTACTGTGGGGATGTGATTATCACAGGTGTGTCCACTGTCCACCTGTGACCCAAGGTCTCTTATCACACTTTCAGTGTTAAGTATACTACCGCCTATGTTGTAGTTCATGGCTACAGAGTTTTTACCAAAGGGGATGACAATGCACTTTTTGGCATTGAGCTTCAGGCCATGGCTTTGACACCAGCCATCTGTCTCAGTGAGGCCCTTTTGTAGGATGTCCACATCTTTAGTATTTACAATTATGGCTCCTAGTTTGCAGTCATCTGGAAACTTCATTAGCCACAGACCTTCCATGTTAACGTTTACTTCAGGGAAGCAGATACAAAACAGGACAGGACCCAGGACTGGACCCTGTGGTACTGCACTCGTCACTGGTCCAAAGTCATACTTGTAGTCTGCTACTTTCACAGTGTGTGCTCCGTCAGTAAGCCAGTTGGCAACCCATCTTGTGACATAGCAATTTATACCTAGTTTAGTGGGTTTATCTATAATTCCAGAGTGTGGGATGGTGTTGAAAGCCGTGGCATGATTTACATAGGCTGTGAAAACCACCTTACCTTGTCTATGGTTCTGGTGACTGCTTCAATGTCATCTATCAGGTTTAGGAGACATGATCTGCATTTTACAAACCCAACATGGTTGTGGTCCAGAGTTTGGAGATTACCAATGTCTTTTTTTATAAGTTGTATGATGATACATTCCATGGCCTTGAACAGCAGGCTCATCAGGCTAATGGGGCACTAGTTCCTGGGGTCCATGGTGTCCCCACCCTTGTGTAGTGGGATAACCATCGCTGTGCACCATTCAGCAGGCACAAAGCCTGAGGTGAGGCTATGACTGAACATGGTACATCAGTGTGGTGCCTGTTCATTTTGTAGTTTGTGTAGAACACAGCCTGGGAAGTTATCTGGTCCCATGGATGCTGTGATACTGGCTTTAGAGAGTGTTTTTACCTGTGCAGCTGTAATGACAACTTTGCAGTCTTCCATTATAGAGATGTGCTCTTTCATGGGTGAGACGGTGTAAAGTTAACAATGATCCTATCTGCCAGGATGTTGGCAATATCAGTTGGGTCTGTATATTTAGTGCCATTGAGCTGTAACTCAGAGCAGATATCAGTGTTGCCATGACATGGACCTGTCTGTTGGGCAGAGATCTCCTGAGTAGACAGTATGCAACAGAGTACAGTTTGAGTTAAATTTAGTCTTGTTGCATGAGGCAACTGTTTGAGGCCAGTAATCCTCTTGTTGAGGTACTTCAGTTGTCTTTCCAGCTGCTGAAGGTGCCTAGTCAGATTCATTGCAAGTGTGTTGTGGTACTATCTGATGGGTCTTTTGACTGATGAGTAGAGGGAACCTCCATTGACCTACATGCAAAGACCTTGGCAGTTTGTGGGAACACATAGCATGATTTTCTGACCACTTTGTGAATGTGTTTCTGGAAGTAGAGATGACTATCCACATTTGTCCATAGATCCCTTATTATCACTTCCATATTTAGGGTGTTGGCACCTATGTGGTATTTGTATGACTGTAGCTCAAGGCCATGATTTTGACACCACATCTGTCTGACTGAAACCCTTTTTAAGGATGTCTCTGTTGTCCCAAACATCGATTATGACTTTTTGGCAGTCATCCACAAACTTTGCTAAACATAGCCCTCGTGTGTTTGACTGTATTTCTGAAAAGTATACACCAGACAGGAGGTGTCCCAGGACTGGGCCATGGGGGACAGCAGTTGTTACTAGCTTGTACAGGAGACCATACTTCTTACCTTGTGTGATCTATCTGTGCCCCAGTTGGCAATCCATCAGATGACAGACATATTTATGCACAGGTTGTTGATTTTGTGGATATGACATGTGTCTGGGATGTTGGCAAAGGGCTTTTCAAGGTCTATGTGGGACGTGTGTAGCTCATTTCATTAATGTATGTCCTGGTTGACTACCTTAAAAACAGTCTAGCAGGTTTGGGAACCATGTTCTGCCCATGACCAAACCGAAATTGGTAGGGTTGGGTGTTTGTAGGCTTCCAATAGCTCTGTTTATGAGTTCCATCATGATGGACTCCATGGCCTTGCAGATCAGGCTTAATAGGCTTATAAGACAATAGTTCCCATGGTCTGTTGTGCACCAACACTTGTGGAGTGTGACAAACGTTGCTGTAACACATTCAACAGTTTCATATCCTGTACAGAGGGTGAGGCTCAACAGACTGTTCAGGTGCAGGGTCTGTTTGTTCTGGAGTTCACTTAAGACACAGCTAGGGAAACAATGTAATCCCATAGATGCCATGTTTTCAGGTTTGGAAGGAGCTGTTTAGCCATTCTATATGTGATATCTGTGCTTTCACAATCTCCAGGTATGATGATAGGGCCTTTTGTCAGTGAGAGGGGGGTATGTATGTATGAGCCTGTCTGACAGGATGTTGGCAATGTCAGTCATTTACAGTTTGCACTGACTCAGGACATATATGAGTGTGCATTGCTATTTATGACATAGCAGAAGGAAGCGTCATGGTTCTCTATGGACTCCTTCACAGATTCTTTTGCCGGAACATGGATTGGATAATATTTGGAGTGCACACTGTTTATTGATGATACTAATTGCAGGTTTATTGATCTTCTTTGCTTTTTCACTTTCTGTTAACAACTTATGTACTTGTGGTACATGGTGTGATTATGACAGGGTTTCAATATATTATATGTGTCTGTTTTCATATAACTGTGTGCACTTGGCAGAATTGATGAATAGTGACAGGATCCTGGGGTAAAACATGCAACTGCCAGATATGTGTGGCCAACTGCTGTACTCAGACATGGCCTAAGTGTGTGAGCATGCCCAGTATGACCTTTCAGTACGTTGTTGCCTGACATTTGCTTTGTTTATAGAAGTGTGTGAGCATGCCCAGTATGACCTTTCAGTGTGATGCTGAATGAAATCCACTACATTTGTTGAAGATGTGTGAACACACCCGGTATAGACATTTATACTATATGTGTGTGGAAAATCAAGTTGTATTTTTACAGCAGGGCTCACCTTTGTGTCATAAATCAACTGGGATCATACTGTGCCTGCAGGGCTTCCATGAGACACTTTGCATAGACTTATCAACATTTCTACATACAGGGGGTGCAGCTATTCTTTGTACATTTCTACCCGGGGGCACACCTGATTGTTACTGTGGATGTACATAGGATGAGGGGTTCACCTGATGCTTATACACATTTGCTAGGCCTGCACTGCTATGTAAGGTACACCATTTCAGACTGTACTGTTGCCTATCGCACTGGCTTGAAGCATACTACTGTACTACATACAGATCTTAGTGTCCAATGTCACGTATATTAGATTGCGACTTCATAGCCTACCCAACCCACATCACACCGCCTGGCCTGCTGTTCTCTGTCTACATAGGCCTGTGGGGGAGGTTACCCATATGCCTCTTTAGGGGCATGATACAGCATTTCTTTGTGTTTACATTAGTGTACAATTGTCCTGCTGTGTCTGTGCCAGTGAAATGCTGTCATGGCTTAGTGGTTCAGTACTGTGACTATAGTGCACAGTATCCTGGGTTCAAGCCCTGTCACTGCTTTTTATTTTCATGCTGGGCAGACCAGACTGCTTAAGGAACAGCAAAGCAAATATGAGCATGTTTACCTGACTTTGCTCAACTTTGCCTGACTTTGCCAGACCTTGCCCAACATTGCTCAACATTGCCTGACTAGTTAGCTAGTTAGCGCGGGCAATTTTGTTTACATATACTAAATAGTGGTAAAAGCTGCTTAGCACTGCTTTATATTGCTTAAAACATGGCAATCATGCCTCAGGTGGTGCTGCAGGGCTGCCTATGTCGGATACACTCCCTATACATGTTTGAAAACAGGTAGTGTCAAGTTAGGCATCCCTTTTATTTTATGTGCGAGTCAAAGAGAGGTATCATTTCCAGGGTTCCTACTGATCAGTGTATGTGCTATGCGTTGCCTCTTTGCCAAGGCCAAGGCATACTGGGCACGCATCTTTCTGCCTACTGGGGCAGGCTCAGATTGTTCCTCTTCTGAGTCACGCTCTGCCTGTGATGGCCTTGGCAATGGTGGGGGGCTGTTTGGCCCTGCCCCATGCTGTTCCTGCTGCAGCTGTTTTTGCAGGATCATATTGTGTAGCATGGCACATACCATGACAATTTGGGTACATGTAGTTGGTGAGTACTGCAAGGCTCCACCAAAAGTGTCCAGGCACTGGAACCGTGACTTGAGCATCCCAAACACACGCTCGATTACATTTTGTGTTTGTGCGTGTGCCTCATTATGGAGTTCTTGTTCAGGTGTGTGTGTATTTCTGATGGATGTCATCAGCTATGGCTCCAGTGTGTATCCAGCATCCCCCACTAGATGACCTTCAGGGATGTCCCCATTGGCAAATGTCTGGTACAGCTGCATCAGATGCCAGATATGGGAATCATGGTAGCTTCCAGGGCAGCCAGCACACACATTCAGTATTATGCCCTGGGCATTGCACACGACCTGGCAGTTGATGGAGGGGAAGCCCTTGTGGTTGGTGTAGGCCCTACCTCGCTCACCGGCTGGTGCTTTGATGTGTATGTGCATGCAGTCAATTGCACCCACTACCTCAGGGTATTCCGCTATTTGCTGGAAGAGACACATATTACTGGCCAATGCCTCACAGGAATTGGGGAAATATACATGATCACCGACATGTCCTGACATGGCATTCAGGAACTGGTGCAGTATCCTGGATGCTGATGCCTGTGAAATCCTCATCATATCACCAGTTGGTCTCTGGAAGATACCTGTTGCTAGTATTCTTAGGCCAAAACATACCTTGGTTTCCACTGGGATGGGTTCCCCTCTGTTGGTTCTGTGTGTGAGGCATGGCCTGCACAGCTCAACAATTTGCTGCAGGAGGTTTCTGTCCACTCTATAATGCTCCACTATCTCCAGCTCATGTAGCCCCTGGTAGGTTACCCTGGGTCTGTACACTCTTCTCCGTCTCCTCACTGTGGGTTGCTCAGCAGCATTCGCAATGGCACCACCCTCAGCATCTTGCACAGGTTGGCTTATAATAGCAGTGGCAGCCCCTAACATTTTTGGCTGAGTTAAGCTTTTTAAGTTTTCACTCTCTTTGTATACTGCAGTGTTGCAGTGTTTTTGAGAAAAACATGGGGGGATGTTGTTTGCAGAGTTTTAAGTGCTGGGCTGGACTAGTGTACTGCCTGTGTAATTGGCTGATTCTGATTTATTTCTCCTGGCAGCTCTGCTAGTTCTCCTTGGTTAACTTCCTACTACTTCTTTTCCTTCCTTTTCCCTTTCTGTTTCCACAAGGGGCAGTGCCATGCAAACAAGTGCAAACATGTGCACATGAGCACACACGCATGCACACAGGCTTACACAGGCTTAGGCGGGTGCACATCCGCGCACACAGGCTTACACAGGCTTAGATGGGTGCACACGTGCGCACACAGGCTTACATAGGTTTACAGGTGTGCACACCCACACAGACGGTGTAAGCACGTTTGCAAGAAATTTCAGTGTTATCGGCGGCGTACACCTTCGGTTTCTGGGTTTCAACTAGGACAACTGTAGACATGCCTCTTCCAATCCTGAGTAACTCACAGCAAACACAAGCCACTCTGCTCCAATAAGCTTACAGTCTTTCAGACATACCCCCTCATGATGTCACCTATCTTCTACTCTGCTACTCCCCTACTCCTACACTTACACTCTAAGGACATGGCTCAAATGCCAGGGAAATTTGGGATTCACTATCCTTATTCTCATTTGCATAAGATTGCCTACTAATGCTTGGTTACATCTCTCAAACTGAGCTTCCCCCCTTAGCAACCACTACTCAGTAGCCATGTTGTCTTCAGCCTGCCATTCACCTGCATGGCAGAATAATATATTTAATAAGAATGCCTATTTTTGGCAATTTTTTATTTATTTTCTGTTTTTTAAAGTGACGCATGTTTGCGTGGCGGTGCGCTACTCTTAAACATCGGAGATCGGGGGAAAAAATGTTTTTGATTTTTATTAATTTTCAAACGATAAAAATGCCAATGGCCTTATATTTGGCCATTGGCATGCTTCCTCAACTGGATGCATTCTTTATTTGGAGCTGTCAAAGCTCTGTTTTGCTATTTGCAGAACGGTACTCCATTACCAACGGAGTACATTTCTGCAAATAACTCTACTCTTCCATGGACAGGTTACTGTTTCATGGATTGCAAATTTACCTCACTTGCATAGCTTTCAGCAGCAAATGAGGTAATTTGCAAAACATAACACTGTCCGTGCAAGAGTAGTTTTAGGAGCTCTCATGCACGCCCCTGCTGGCTGTTGCTGGATCGCTCGGCAGACATATTGACTGTCTGCCATCTTACACTACTCTTAGACTCCGTGCAAGCCTTCATGAATCCGGCCCCATTTTTATTAACTGTAGTCTATCTTCAAATGGATGGCCGCAGTGGTACAGCAGTTAGCGTTGTCACCTCACAGTAAGAGGTTTTCTGGTTCGATCCTCAGCTGGGGTGCCTTCTGTGCGGAGTCTGCATGTCCTCCCTGTGGTCATGTGGGTCTCCTCAGGGTGCTCCGGTTTCCTCCCACATTCCAAAGACATGCTGTATGTGGATTGGACACTCTAAATTGGCCCTAGGCATGAGTGTGTGTGCATGTGTGTGCCTTC
The DNA here is from genome assembly GCF_019279795.1 of Protopterus annectens. Classification (NCBI taxonomy): domain Eukaryota; kingdom Metazoa; phylum Chordata; order Ceratodontiformes; family Protopteridae; genus Protopterus; species Protopterus annectens. The sequence continues at coordinate 1,119,089,430 of NC_056747.1, read as the reverse complement.
CGTGGAAGGTTGAGCTGGCAACTCAACACTGTAAAACTCTACTGCCAATCATGAGCAGACGGTGATCCGCTGTGGTGACCCTTAACCGGGAAAAGCCGAAAGAAGAAGAAGTCTATCTTCAAATGTTAATATTATTTTGTTCCACTTTTCCACAGAGATTTTAATTACATTGATGATATTATTGTAGGTTTTTGAGACTAATTTATTATTATCCTTGCATAACTCAATTCCTAGATATTTTAAGGTAGATTCTTGTTTCCCTATAATGTGATTCCCCTTCGTCTGCAATTCTTTACTTTTATTTAAAAACAAAAATTTTGATTTTGATTTATTGAAATGGAGCCCTGAAGTCCTGTAAAATGTGTCAAAATATCTAATTCTTCTAATGTATCTTTTGTATTGGATAATGTTAATAATATGTCATCAGCAAAGAGCATTACTTTAGAATTGTTTTGTTCATAAACATCTACTCCTTTGATTTTTGTATTGTTACATATTAAATCTGCCAATATTTCCATAGCCAAAGCAAATAGAATCAGTGACATGGGACATCCTTGTTTAGTACTCTGTTATATGTACAGATTCAGAGGTGAAAGGACCTAGCTTAACATACACTAAATTATTTGCATATATATTCTTTAGTAGTTGAACAAAGGAAGGAGGAAATTCAAATAACACCAGAATTTGAATAAATAGTTCCAATTTAGGGAATCAAAGGCTTTCTCTATATCTAATCCAATTATAAGTATTTATTTTCTTTATTAATATAATCTATAAGAGAAATTATCCTTTTAATATTGTCATGTGTGTGTCTATGATATATAAATCCAGTTTGATCATTATTTATTGTTTTGGATAGTGGTATTTTCATTCTGTTAGTTAATATTGTCATAAATATCTTACAGTCATTATTTAATAATGATATAGGTCTATATGAGGTATAGAGGTTTGGGGATTTGTTTTCCTTTAGGATTGGTGTAATTAAGGAATATCTCTAAGAGGGGGGTATTAAAGCTTGTGACTGAATTTCTAATAGAGTTTTATGGAAGAGGGATAGTATCTTTGAAGAAAAAAGTTTATATATTTCCATAATTATGCCATCTATACCTGAAGCTTTATTATTTTCCCTCTTTTATTGTATCTGTAATTTCTTTGTAGGATATGGGTGCTTGCAGATCTAGTTTTAATTTTTCTGATTTTTTTTTTATATTAGAACATTTTTCATCTAGATTTAATTGATCAATGTGTATATTTTCTTTTTGGAAATGTTCCATATAGTGATTTCTATAGACATCAGGAATGTCACCTATGTCCGAGACATTTTTCCCTTTCTTTTTATGGAAGATACTTTTAATGTTATTAGCTTTTGATTGCATTTTGATTCTTGTGGATAAATTATGCAGATATTTAGGAGAAGTGGCCAAGGTATTAAATTTTAGTTTTTCTAAAGCTAAACTAGTTTTATGTGTTAGAATTTCATTGTATTTATTGTTTAATACTTTTATTAAATTTTCATCTCCAAATTATTTTGATTTTTTTCAACTTTTACTGACAAAAGTTTGGATTGTAGATCTAATAATTCAGAATCCCATCCTCTGATTTTTTTTTATACCAAGTTAGGGTTTTACCATATATGTAAGCTTTTAATGAGTCCCATATCATTATTTTATTTATCTCTGTGGTGTAATTAATATCTAAGAAGAATCGTAATTCAGATAATAACCAGGGTTTGAACTCTTTAATTTTAGTTATTTATGCTGGAATTCTGGAGTTAAAGATTCATGGTTTGTACCCATTTTGAAGTTTTAGGATCAATAAACTGTGGTCTGAAAAGGGGCAGGGAGTGATTGAGAAATTAATGATTTTAGAGTGTAAGTCACAGGCAGCAAATAATTTATCTATTCTAGTTTGGGTACCAAATCTGTGATCTTGATGGGAAAACAACAAAGATTTATCTTCTTTAAATTTGAAAGTATCTACAAGATGAAATGATTCTACCCACTTGTTTAAAGCTTTTGATACAGCAGATGTATGCAGCAGTCTTTTATTTATAGTTTCAGAAATATCAAATATACAGTTAAAATCTCCTCCTAATATTAAGTTGCCATTATAATCAATGGAAATGAAATCCAAGTGTTTTTTAACAGTTCCTGATCTAATGCCTGAGAACCAGTATAGATTGGCTAGGGTCCATATTCTGTTATTATATTTAACTATTACTAATGCCATAAGGCCATCTTTATCTTCATACTTATAAATGATTTCTGGGTTAATCACATTTGTTTTCCATAAAATTGTTACGCCTTTTGTCTTTGTCTTATAAGTGGATTGCACCAATATCATATATTCCTCAGGATTCCATTTGTAATTGTCATTTGTTTTGAAATTAGTTTCTTGAAGGAAGACAATTTGTGCTTTGTTCAATTTTAAATATTTCAGTAAATTTGATCTCTTGCTAGGATTGTTTAAACCATTGGTATTTAAAGATAATAAAGTTAAATCCATCTCAGGTTATTTAGACTATGTATTTTTTTCTTTTATTGTGACTATTAAACATTTTCCTCTGATAACTATAAAGTATATGTTTGAACTTTTAAAGGAAATTATCAGTTTTATACTTTGAGTGTTTAGCAATAAAGTAATGTTTTGGTCAGGCATACTAAAAGTGTTTTTGTGAAATAAATTTAAATTAATAAATGTTAACAAAACTAAGATCCACACTAGCCATGGAATGAAAATCATTCCTAATTGGATGGATAAACCTAAGTCCATCAGATTATCACTCATATCTTGACAATCCAGAACATCTGAGCTCTATAAATGAATTATCGGGTTCAGGTGCCTAGGCAGAGAGACATTTCCCTGTGATACATTTGACTTGGGACACATGGCTGAAGTGACATTCAGCTGCAGAGAAATATGGCTATTGTGAATTCCCTGTGGGCAAAGAGAAGAATGGGATTGCCATGCCCACAACTTCAAGAACTAAATGAACGGGGGAAAACAATGTCAATGGTCCCCAAGGGAACATGAAACAACAGACAGTATGGCAGGCATCAGCAGCAGGCTGGCCCATGGGCATGTCACTGGCAGTAAGAATGCTGTGCACAATGGGCAGTGCCTTTATAATTGGTGTGTGTGGACCACAGTCCCCTTCACAGTTTATACGTAACATTACTCTAAAATGCTTACTGGAGCATATATGTGACTACAGTAGCCTGCAGGATTTCCTCCATGCTGTAGCACACTTCTACATGTTGTAGTTACATAAGTATGTATTGTACACTGAACACAACACTCATTACTTAATCTGCCTCCATGCATTTGGTTATTAAACCTGTGGGCATGGCAGTGTGTGCTTCTCTTTGCCCACAGGGAGTCTGCAAACAGCCATACTTCTCTGCAGCTGAATATCACTTCAGCCATGTGTCTTCAGCCAAATGTACCACAGGGAAATGTCCCATTGCCTAGGTGCCTATACCCTGAATTATCATATGGAAAATATTTGTAATAGGAATAAGCAATATTTATATTATCCTGGTCCTGAAAGTAGCACCGCTAGAAACCTACTCACGTTCAGCTTCCAACCTGTCGCCGCTTCACTTATCCGTACCTTGATCAAAACATTAAAACCCACTACACTTTCTGCTGATCAACTCCCTGCCGAGTACCTACAAAAATCAGCTGATGCTATTGCTTACCCCATCTCGATACTAATCAATTGAACCATAGTAGAAGCTAAAATTCCCACATGTGGAAAATATCCTATGTAATCCCACTTCACAAAGGAGGCAGCTCTACTGAATTCTCCAATTATAGGCCAATAGCTATACTCTCCACTTGCAAAGATTGTGGAAAAATGTATTCATAGACAACTCATGCACCACCTAATCCAGAATCGCCTTATGGCAGACACTCAACATGGCTTCCGTCCTCATCACAGCACTACTTCAGCCCTCCTAGCCTTTACTAACACCATAAACCATAATCACAACAATAATTATATATCCTCAGCCCTCTTTTTGGATCTTTCCAAGGCATTCGATATGGTTGATCACCAACTTTTAATCCACACCCTGCAAACATTCTGTCTAGATACTGGAGCCTTCCAATGGTTTCAATCCTACCTGAATGGTCGACAGCAGGCTGTCCTCTGGCAGAACAAACTCTCTAACCTTCTACCTAACACCCTTGGAGGACCACAAGGTTCTATACTAGGGCCCTTGTTGTTCTCCATCTTCATTAACAACCTTTATACTGTCATCCCAAAAGTCAGCTGTATCCAATATGCTGATGACTCTACTCTGATTTGCTCAGCCACATCTCCAGTAGAGTTATGGTCAGCTACCCAGACCACCTTTAATACAGTAGAAAACTGGCTTTCTGAACATCGTCTGATCCTAAATCCCAAAAAAAACTAAAATGCTGTTATTTTCACCAACACGTAGGTCTACCGCTTTCACCTTTACCATAAAATCAAATGATGGCGCAATAATCTCCCCTGACCCATCTACAAAACTATTAGGTGTCATCATAGACAATAATCTAAAATTTGACCTACATGTTAACCAAACTATCAAAACCATCAATAAAAAACTAGGGTCACTTTACAGAATAAAAGCCTTCCTAACCCCTCCAGCTAAAATTGCCAAGCTCGCTCTCACCTTCTTTCAACCCTTCTGTATGCATCCCCTCTACTCTCGAATTTAAACAAGACTGTCCTTAACAAACTCTCAATTTGCTACAACCATATTGCTAGGTTTGCCACTGGGCTGCCTTTTAGGACACATCATTGCATCAATCTAAATCAGCTTGGGTGGCTTGAACTACCCAGCCTAATCCAATATAACCAACTGATTATGCCCTATAAAATCCTCTATAATCCAGACAATACTCCTGCACTTAAAAATATTATCACCCCCTATAACAATCCTAGACCGCTTCGATCCTCTAACAAACTACTAATTCAAACTAGCAAAATTAATAACACAGCCGGTGATTCTCTCTTTGCAAACTCTGTAAGTAGAACCTGGAACTCTCTTCCAGCTGATATTACCTTACTTTCCACCTTAGGTCAATTTAAAACTAGACTCAAACAACATTTGTCACTTAACTGGCTATGTCAATGTATCAAGCTCAATATAAATGTCTACTTATTGTATAAACAGTTAATATTTACATGAAAGATAGATGGCAAGCAATTCAATCACAGTAAAGTAGGATGTATCATATATAAAACCTCAGTAAAAGATTATACCACACAGTTATTTAACATATTCACCCTTATTGATGAAGTCTTTCAAAACTTATTACTTAATATAAATAAATGGTAATAATATTTATACCTAAGTTTATAATACAATGTATTTTACTGCCTAAATCAGAAGTTATATTTCATTGTTACCAGCATTTAAGTAATCACTTTGTTTGCTGCTAACTTTCTTAAAGCATCAAGTTTGTTTTATGTAAACATTGATGAAAGTTAGTGCGTTTTAATTATCAGTGCATTTTTCTCCCCCCCCCCCCATTTCCTACACATAAGGATTTTCATATCTGTCATTTCTTATTATAAAATGAGTGAAATTATAGGTTAAAAACAACACATTCACTTATTGTGATTAATGATTACAAGTTCCTTTTCCATATTCATAAATTGTCATTTAATGGCATATACTGAAAGTTTTTAGATTTAAATGGCAACATTATATTTTATATATTCAGCAATGGTTAAACCGAGTGATTATTGTCAATTTAATACTATTTGTTCCGAATGTGATTGTTACATTCTGTGACATTCCTAGTTCAGGCTTTTATTGTTTCCCTTGAACAACTTTGTCAGTTTGATGTCATGTATAAAACATTAGTTACCTTGGTAACAGCTTAAGTATTATGTATGGTCAAGATGTGTTACAAATCCACAATTCAAGTTAAAGCAATTATATGACTTGTTATGCACATTTGCCTATATGAGAAAATCATCATGCTTCCTGTTGATGTTCAATATAGAGTATATAATTTATGACAAGTTAAAACAGTAGTGTTATTATAATGAAGCCCATGTTATTAAACTGTCTATTGTCAATTTAATACTATTTGTTTAGAATATGATTGTTATATTCTGTGACATTTCAAGTTCAGGCTTCTATTGTTCCTCTTGAACAACTTTGTCAATTTGATGTCATGTATAAAACATTAGTTACCTTGGTAGCTGCTTAAGTATTATATATGGTCAAGATGGGTTACAAAAACTACAATTCAAATTAAAGCAATTACATCATTTGTTATGCATATTTACTTATATAAAAAAAATCATGCTTCTCTTTGATGTTCAATGTAGTGCATGTCATTTATGACAAGTTAAGATAGTAGTGTTATTATACACAAGCCCGTGTTATTGAATCCTGTCTTTAATATCTAAATTCAGCAGACTGCTTCATCTTACATGACGATTATATATTTTATGTCTAGATTTACTAAAATCATACATTACATAACTATTGTGTGTGTGTGTGTTTTTTTTTTTAATCAAGAATCAACTTAATGAGCTAAATAAAGTGTTGGGAGACCATCAATATGTGTACATGTGGTTTAAAACAGACCTTTTATTTTATATATATATATATATATATATATATATATATATATATATATATATATATATTTTTTTTTTTTTTTAAACCAAAAACGTCATTGCCGAGAATCATCTCGGAGGCTCCTCAGAGCCGTTAAGCATTATTGTCACTCTGTCTCCATTACCATAGCAACCTGGGAGCATCTGCTTCTGTTAATGTGTCTGTGTACTGCATGTCAGAGGCTCGCGATGCACTTGAAGCAAAGCTTCACTTCACTGCAACTTCAAGCCTAAATTCCCTCCCTTTCAGCAACGCAGCATCCAGGAAAAGAACAGAGACCAAACAGATCAAAAAAGAAAAAAAAAATCCAACAAGCCGCCACAACAAGAAACAACACACTCCTCCAGCCCTCCCACCTCCCACTCATTAGGCACACAAACAAACCATTTTCTGCCAAAATATCCCAAATCACAGTTCTATCCACCCCCCTTTCTCTGGATCCAGGCTAAAACACCAAATGTCTCTTCTTAATACACAAGCATCAGTAAACCTCAATCACAAGCTGCAACCCACAGCTTCCCAGAGACGAAAATGGCAACATATAACAGCTGCCAGACACAGCTGCATCCACATACACCATGTCAGGCTTAATCAAACAGCACTAGAAGCTATGATACTTGCCATAATTGATATTATGTCTATACAGAATAATAATGACATCTGTACTAGCTGCCATACACAGCTGCATCCACATACACCATATCAGGATTGATCAAACAGCACTTGAAGCTATGATACCTGCCATAATTGATATTAACTATGTTTAGACAGAATAATAATGACATTTGTACTAGCTTCCAGACACAGCTGCATCCGCGCACACCATATCAGGATTGATCAAACAGCACTTGTAGCTGTGATACCTGCCATAATTGATATTAACTATATTTAGAGAGAATAGTGACATTTGTACTAAGTGCTGGTACTATTATTCAATCAGGATATACATGACATTTCTAAATCATACTTTAACTGAAGAAGGCATTACTCTCCATGACAGCATTTTCTTTTCAAAACAATCTACTGTTACTGCTATTATATATATGATGTTAATTTGCTACATTTGAGTCTGAACTCTGATGAATGGTACCTTGCTGAATTAGTTAATTAATTACTTAAATTATTATAAGTAAAAACAATGAAAAATGAACAAGATAAATATTCATTGAGTTCAAGTAGGGGAATAGAAATTTCTATATTTATATTATATGTTGCTTTGTTTGGCTTATATATAATGTAAACAGTAACACATCTTGACCTACCTTTGTTTGTGAATAAGTACTGGATTCTGAACATTCTGAATAAATAATTACTGTTTCTCAGTTGTTTAAGAAACCCTCTGTTTTTTTAAATAAAAACATATGACAAGTGATGTACCATATCAGTTGATACTTTGAGAGATGCACTTGTAAGAGTTATTTTTTTTTGCAACAGCTATCTTGGAATCATTTTTTTGTTTCTTCTTTCTAGCATCAATCCAAGGATTTGTTCCTTTTATTCTTTTAAGAGTAGGGGCTATCCATTCCATTTCCTCTGGGATAGACACTATGTTGTTGTTTTTGATGAATATAGTAGCTTCTTCTAAGTCATTAAAGGTTCTCAACTCATTGGAAAAAAGTATTTTTATCTTGGCTGAAAAGGCCAGCTGTGCTTTAATGTTGTTTTGTTAAAACAGTTTTATTATTGGTCAGACTTTTTTCCTTTGTTCTAGTATTCTGGAAAATAATCACTGTCAAACCGTATCAGGCTTTGATTGTATTTTAAGGGTGATTTTCTCCAAGCAGATTTTAATATTAGTTCCTTGTCCAGAAATAAAAGAAATGTTATAACTATGGATCTAGCTGGAGTATTTGTTGAGTTAGAAGTGGCATTTCAATCCCAAATGAAAGTCCCTCTTTCAAGTATAAAAATTCAGGAATCCAGGTTGTTAAGAATGAAATAATGTCTTCTCCTTCAGTGTTTTCAGACAGACCAAAGATCCTTATGTTGTTTTTCCTCTCCCTGTTTTCTAAGTCATCTATTTTGTTAAGCAGCCATGTATTCTGTTTAAGCAAAAATTATTTTTGGAATTCTTCCTCTTTGAGTCTCCCTTCAATGTCATTTAGAGAAGTCTCTACATTTGTTGGAAAGAAAAAGCTCTCACTTTAATGTATCTCCACACTATAAAAATATGAAATAAATTAACAAATTTCACAGACTAAACGCTTTCACCTGATAAAATATTAAGACATCATCAAAGTCAGTGAAAACATCTTTAAGCTCTATTTAAATAGCACCAGATCTTAAAGTCAATCATTACATAATTTCCTGCCATGTCAAATTATGTAATATAAAGAATAAAATATCTAATAAATAAATAGTAAAAATGTTAAAACAGTTAAAAGTTAAAAATAAAATATCTTTTATAAATATGTTTAAATTAAAATATGATTGCTTTTTCTTTACCATGGGCAGTGGTTTTCTTATTTTTCTGTTTTTTTGTGTTTTAAGTTGTCTGTGTGGTGGTTTGGAGCAGCTATACTCTATATTTGTTATTTTTGTATGGTGTTGCTGTAATAGTTCCTTAAGAGTATCAGTCTGTTTCTGAGAATTTAATTTGAGGTTTTCTAAGTCAGTTTTAAAGCCATCCATCTTCAAAGATAGTTCCTGTAAAGTAGATGTCATCAATTGCAGTTCTTTTTTCAAAGCAGCATCTGGATGAGAATTCCTTGAATTGTTCATATTCAGTGACTCAATATATCTCCAAGTTACTTGACAGGAAAGTTGTTGTAAATCGCCACTAAAATTGATATTTATGTAGTTTAGTAGTTTATCTATAGATTTCTGATGTTTTAAACTTGAAAATAATAAACATTTCCTATATTATTATTCTAGTTTATGGAGCTCTCAAAATTCACTGCTCTCAGTCATCTAGGCTCTGCCCCCATATGTCCATACCTTTGAGTGTCATGTGATTATTTACCCACATCCCTTAGGTTACAAAATGGGTAGAGGTATGACCTTATGACCTTACACAATTTAGTACTAGTCAGTGCACATGTGTGATGATCTACCTACAGTTATAAATGAGGAGGCCATGTATGTTTGAAATAAGGTATATGGAGTGCATCCACAATGCACCAGTCTTAAACACAAGTGGTTGCAGTTACAAATGAAGGTGATTAAGTCATTCACTCTAATGGAGCTCAGGATGTTTGCACTGTATCTTCCAATGGGTGGAGCCTAAGCTTTTTGACAGAATCAAATTATGCCCTCACATTTCAAACAAATGCTTATATCTCTAGGACCATATGAATTATGAAAGAAGTATAAATGCCAAACTCTTCAGCACAAACTATTTTTTAGAGTGGTTGTGTCCTTTAGATTCTATGTCATAAACTGAATTTTATAAGTCACAATAAGCACAGTAACTATTATATTTGTAATATTTTGTAAACAACTTACAAGATCTCAACAACCCCTCAAGTTATACACATACTGTCAGCAGCATTTTATTCAATGTGCTAAGAGCTTTCATATGAGGCTAAGGAGTTATGTCTGTCTTATTTGGTTGTTGAGATATTTAGAAAAATGTGAAAATTATATCTATATAAATTAATATCATAAAAATAACAGTTAATATCTATTTACCTGCACTAGACAGATGTCAAATATTAATACAGTTGAGTTCGCTATTGTGTAAGATGAAATCTTTTAAAACCTTAGACATAGCATGGTTTTAGAATTATTGATGTGAATATGAACAAGCAATGTTTGACACCTAGAGGCATCAGTAGGAGTTAACTGCAGATGCACCTGGAGGTATCATTCGGATATAATGAGTTAATGGTGTGCCCAAAACCTGGACACTTAAGCTTTGTGGTACACCTTCATACTCATACTGGTGCGTAGATCCACAGATAGGCTTGGAAGTAAACTTTGCACCATATTCCATGCTGCTGTTTTGTCACAAAGACCTTGTTTAAGCCTTGACATATGCAGGTATAGTCATAAGCACAAAGTCTTGTATTTGTGGAAAGATTCCTGCAATATGCTCTCATCATTCTCTGAGAGATGCTGGAAGGTCTGTATATTGTGAATGCAAAAAAATAATAGTTACTTTGTATTCAAGGCAATAGGCAGCCTTGTTTTCTTTATATTATATACAGCAACAATTAAAAAAAAATATAAGCAAGCAGCCCCCTGAAGTCAAGAGGCAATAAATCCAGGCTGAGAATATATCCAAAGATATAGAGGGGGTGATGTGAGAGTTAAAACTGAAGAGACAGAAGCAAAATGGATAGTTAGACTGAGATCCCATATAGGACATGGTCTCAATGAATGTGTTTCTATCAAGCCCATACTACGTAACAGACCACTGAATAGGAGATGTACTTTTTAGGCACTTGAGTTTTATTTAAGCTAAGTTTTATTTAAGCTAAGTTTTAATAGTAGTCCTCATATTTATATATATATATATATATATATATATAATTCATCTGTTTATACATTTTTATTTGTATTTGTATACATTTGTTCTCTTCCTCTAGGTAGCATTACCTCCTTGAAGGATTTTCATCACTTTACTTCCGCGGTGGTGCAGCGGTAGCATTGTTGCCTCACAGCAAGAGGTTCTCCCATTCGATTCTCAGCTGGAGTGCCTATTGTGTGGAGTCTGCATGTCCTCCCCGCGGTTGGGTGGGTGTTAGAAAGACATGCGTAAATGGGCGTGCCTTGGTTGAACATCGAGCTGGCACCGCGGCGTCCGTGAAAATCTACTGCCAATCATTAGCGGACCGGAGTTCTGCTGTGGCGACCCCTAACCGGGAAAAGCCGAAAGATAACAACATAATGAAATATGTCTCTTTTTAGTGCCAGCTAGCCTGTTAATGTTATATAGCTGCATCTGTTCTTAAATTACCTTATACTATGTAGCATTTCCCAAACCTGACATCACATACTTGAATGTGGCAGCATTCTCAGCGAGCCAAACCAGATACTAAGTATGGTAATATGAAAAATGCATAGTGCAATTGCTAAAACCATAGTATTTCAGAGTAAAAAAAAAATCTTTTGCACAACTTTGAATCTCACATTGCATGTATACATCTGATCATATTGTCATTCATCATTTTCACTGTTATGGAGTAAGCTGACATAGCTGTCCTGTGCTGTGACATGTGGGCAATGATGAATGAAAAACAAAATACTGTCTGGTGCAATGCAGAATATATAAATACAGCTGGGCTATCAGCAAACATATAGTGTCTTTCCAGAAACTTAAAACTGGCAACTGAATAGGCAGGTGAAAAAAGTCTTAAGAATGAGAACTAAGATTGAGCCTATTTGCACTCAGATATCTTGCAAAAGGTACCTTATCAAGTATTTGGTGAAGAAAGATTGATCTATGCCATCTGCCTTTGGGGGGGGGGGGTTCCCATGCACTTACATACAGACAAGGCATTACTATTTGTCACATGATTTATGCAGTTGGAACCATATTTCTCAAAAGTCCAGATTTTCACAAAATGTCTATACTTTCACCCCATATTTTTAGTCTGTTTCTCATAGAATCTGCCATTGAAGACTGAAGTCATTAAATATTGACACATTTGAGTTTCTTACTTCATATCCTTCTGAAAATGCATGCTAACACAAAACCTGTTATTCTAGCAACTTTATAAGTTTAGAAAAGTGATATTTAAAATCTGTCCCTGATTTTGGGCCTTTCCCCTCCTCATTTTTGGCTTTGTCCAGATTTCATACACATAGAGGTTGAGTGATATGGATAGAAGTAAGGAGTGGAAGGAAGAAATGGCATAGGGTAATAAGGTGAGGTGTTGTTTAAGATTTAGACGTTTAAGGGGCAGGTACATAAAACTGGCACATTCTTCTCATCAGAGGGTGTTTTCTTTCCCTAGACTCTGACCATTAAGGTTCAAAACATAAAGAAACTGTGATTTGAGAAGTGTTCTCTGTCTCTCTCTCTCTCTCTCTCTCTGTCGAGTTTGCATTTAGTTTTGCAGTCTCTCTTCATGCCATGTTACTTTTCTTGAAATGTTGTACTACTTTTGGAATATGGCAAACCTGCTGGGTAATATGACCAATCTCAAACAATCTATGTCACTGTGAGGTGTTCACAAATGGTTGTTAAAAGAGGCATGACTTAGAAAATCAACTATTAGCTGAGACACTAAGTGTGAATGGACAATGGCAAATAAAAACTTCAGAACTTTTAAAAACACAGATAATTTAATTAATCTTTCTGGCTAAAAGTAGGAAAATGTCAGAAAATGGTAACAGATATCTATGTAGAACTAGGACTATGACCTTGCAGTTATAAAAAAAATAGAAAGAAAAGAAAAAAAGAATCCAGACTTAAAAACACAGTAATTCAGGGTGTTGTCATTCTAAGTCAATGGAAAGAGAGAAAGAGGATATAATGAAAAAATAGATAGGAAATATGTTGTCAATCTGGAGACACAGACTACAGTGTAAGAAGAAGCTTTGGCCTCTACAATGCCATTTCAATGATCAAACAAATCAGAAAATAATATTAGCCATTGGGAAAGGCAGGAGTATTATTATTGCAAAGAATTGAAGATGTGATAAAACAAATATTTCATCAACTTTTAACCCCAACTCAGTTTAAAAGAGAACCACATCCACAGACTCAAAAACATGTTTATTTCATCATGGTTTGATGTTTCCTACATTTTAACGCCACTGTGGGACTATTTACAATTTTTTAAATATTTTTATATGTAATTTCTGAGTCTGGCCACATGGGGTCTAGCATCTTGAAGTGATCCTGATTGTTTAGTTTGCATCTAGGTATCCCACAATGCAGTGCTTGTCTGTAAAAAATTACACCACACAGGCTTCTTTCTTCCTAAAGCTTCTGTCACTGCATTGATTTTACATGCATACACTGCTGTCTTTCAGCTTTAAGTAACATTTCATGCTGTTCAATGACTACTTAAAACATAAACAGTGCAAATGCCACAGAAAATACTTTCAAAGTGCTTTTTACTGCTACTTCTTTTTAGAATGGCTAAACTGCAGTTTTTTGTGAAGCCTGAATTGTACTACTTCGACTCATCTCCCATCCCCCTTCACACTTAACTTCCCTAGCTGTCAAAACGCTAAGGGTAATTTGAGCTGTTACCTGCTGTGATTGACAACTCACAGCAGGAGACGTGACTCATGTACTGTTTCTTTGTTTCAACCTTTACTTTCTCTATGGGTAGGGGAAGAACCAGGGAGCCGTGACATCACAGCATTGTTGGGTTTTTAGGACGGTCATGGTGATGTCAGTTTGGGGAGGGAATTAGCCAGAAAACCACCTGTATTCATTGGCTTTAATGAGGTCAGTGAATTGGAGACTGCAGCAAGCTTTTCCAGGGTGAGATAAAAGTTTTTGGAAAGTGAAACAACTAAAGTACTGTAAGGTACTGTTCTACTGGAGAGAAATAGTTGATTTAAAATATTTTAAATGCTGTAATGTTGTTTATTCAGAGCAAGGAATGTAAATAGGGAGAAAAAGGACAGAGATGTTGAGCATTAAATAATATAATCCTGTTGTTGTCCTTTAAAGATAAAAATAACAGAATAAAACCTGAATGCAGTGAGGTAGGTTGACAGATAGTGGTCTTCGAACTGTACACCTGAACATGAGGTTTTGTTCTACACAGCTTTTTGTACATCCAAGCCATGTAATCTGGCAAAAAATTTAGACTTATTTGGCATTGACAGAAACATGTAATCATGAAGATCTGAAATTCAAAACATCTAAAAATGCTGAAAATCAAATCAGTAGATAGTGACTGGGTAATGTTTTATAGCAGTAGATGGCAATTCTATTGAAGATGATGATGGACATATGCCCAGGTGGTGACTGTATGTAATGATTCAACTAGTAACAGATGGTTAGAAGGAAGAATGAGCTCCTTGAGGATAGAGGGTCAGATCAGGAAAGAGTAGAACTAGAGGGCTAAAGGAAGATCATTTTTAAATATTTGCATTGCTTTGTCCTCTAACATTTTACAGTGATGAACCTTTGAGTGAAACTGGACATTTTACAGCCACATTTAATTTATTATAATAGAAATCAATAAGTGATGTATTGGAATTCTATAATATTTATTGTGCTGATTTTATGGATAACTGTTTTGCATATTCCATTTATCTTCAAAGTAACCATGTAGTTTGTTTTTGGATTCCATAAAATATGGATTATCTGCACCTTGTCGTTATCTGTTGCTTAACTCACCACTGGGTAGTGAAAGGATGAGGCAGGTAAAGTAATAGGTAAAGGTTCTGGTACAGGAAACCGAAGATTGATATGATGTGAGGATTTAATCTTCTTGAAATAGGTGGGTGCATTTGTGCATCCAAATAAGGGAGACAGAATGACCAGTGGAGGAAGTGAATCAAGCAGAATTAATTTGTCCAATGAGACATAAAGAAGGATAAATACTGGCTATTCTGTTTGGCAAGGACAAGGCAGTTCAAAATCAAGAAGCAAGAGTCTCCCTGACCAAGACTGACCATGATGTGATGGTTCAAAGTGGGTGAGGAAACAATAGAAAGACTACATTAAGATAAGAGAACGTTTTGTGCCCGAAGCGGCACACTGGCGACTGGAAACTCATAGTGAGAACATACAGCTTGTGGACAATGATAAAAAGGAGCATGCAGCATCTAAAGAAAAGAGGCTAGGCAAAAGGCAAGAAAGGGAGAAAAAAGAGGCCACTATTATTCAAAAGGGAGGTCAGAGTCATGGTCCACATGAGGAAAAAGGAACTTCATGGTTTAAAGAAGAGATGACATTAGTACAGATGGGAGTGTGAGGAATAGTATGCCTAATTAAGACACACTTACTCAAAATGTGATTATTTGTGTTGATCTGACAAACATGCTTAAAACTATACAATTTTCATGTGAAGAGGCAAGCCTCTCCCATTCCCTAAGTAGAGAACTTTCCCATTGATACTACTCTTACTCAACATAACCAACTCTGAGGTCAAACAACCTTATGAGAGGTCAGAATTATTGTCATTTTGAACCCATTCATTTTATCAGGCTTAAATTGTCAAAGTGTTTCATAAAATAAATCTGGTCAAACTAGGAGAATAGAAAAGAGGGCTACAGTGAGAGTAAGAAAGGTAAAAGTTAATCTACTGAAACATCTAACAGATGGAATAAAGATAGAGAAAATGAATCTTTACTTATGTGGGTGAAAGAAGGAAAGTCAGGAGATGCACAGTACAGTCAGGACAAAGAAATGGCAGAAATTATAATTCTTTTTTTGTTTGTTTGAAAAATTGCAGTGATAGTTTGGGAGTGAGAAAGTGGAACCAGAAGAAGGATGCCTGACAAGCGATCAGTTCCAAGGGATGTTTTCAAAAGAAATCTCTGGGAGCTAAGAGAAGACAATTTGCAGTGACCAGTTAACATACCCCCCCCCCAAAAAAAAATAATAAATCACCTGGCATATCAATGTACAGATTCCCTTACTCTTCAACAATTTTTCAGTAGTGGGGTCTCAGAGAGCTGGACGGATACTGTGATGTTGTCATTTTATAAAGAGGAGATAAAACTGTTATAAAAAACTACAGAACCATGAGGTTGACCTCAGTAGCAGTCATACTAATGTAGAAGATGTTGAATGGAAATCTAGGTAGTTTTCTGAAGAACAACAAACTACAGGGAAAGTGCTAAGAAGGGTGTGTGGAAAACAACATATGTTAGTAAAACTTGATTGAGCTTTTTGATATATTTAAGTTGGAACTTGGCAAAGGAAATCAAGATTGTGTTGTGCATCTTGACTTCAGTAAAGCTTTTGAATGAGTTCCCTGCTATGAAAATAATGGACAAACTAAGAGAAGCTGGCTGAGTGGACAGAAGGGTGTGTGGATGGCATCAAGCAAAGGTTAAGAGTTGACGGATCTTTTTCTTAGGAAACAAACAAGGTGAGTGGAGTTCCACCCTGGGGTCTGTGCTGTCTAAATCCTTGTATTTAACATTATAAGGGGAATTAATAATCAATGTATTTGTGGATGACACTAATCTAGAAGGTACTTTGGAGGATGAGGTAGCAAGCCTTCAAAGAGACTTTAGGAGATGGGCTAAATGCATTTATGCAATGAAGCATAAAATATGTCACCTGGGCTCTAATAATCCCAGACTGGTGCACCATCTGGGAAGAGTGACCCTAAAAAGCAAATATTAGAAAATAGCCTTTTGGCGAGTTAGCAACAGCAGAAGAGAAAGAATTATCAGAATCAACTTAAGAAAGGTATAGGCAAAAACAATAAAATGCTATTTTTTATCTTTAGGGTTGGATAGACCCCAGGAGGTATTATATTTAGTCCTCTACAGATCGCTGGTCAAGCCTCAGCCTGAGCACTGTGGTCATTTCTGGTTCCAGTACAGGAATAAGGATAAAAGCTAACTGAGGACATGTTACAGGATGATAAAGAGAATACAGAGCAAGGGGTACGAGCACAACTTACACAAACTGCACCTGTTCTCACTTGAAGATAGGTGACAAAAGGGAATGTAACCATGTGCAATGTCAAGACCCACTAGAGTGAGTCCTGAAATGTGGGGACTGAATGCATATACAATGTAAGAGATGGCATTTCTCAAAATATTCTGTTTTTTTACAAGGTATGGGAATCTTGCAGTCGCTATATAGATCTGCTCTTTTCTTGTGTTGTTGGTCTTTTTTTTTCAGCATTTCAGCACTTAGAATTTTGAGGGCTGACATTTCAATTGGGAACTGAAAAGGAAATAAAATATGAGACATTTCTGGGTACAGTATAACAGCATATGTCTCAAGAGGAAAGAGAGTGGAGAAAGGACAGCACACCTACAAGATTAAGGGTGCAGAGTACTTTTTTTCACAGAAAGAATAGTGCATAAATAAAACAGGTTAACTTGGCTGATAGTGAACTATAAGAACCCAGCGCTCTACAAGATGACTTGAAATAGTTGGGGCTCTATGAGAAGGGGCACAGGAGTAGCAATGGAAACACATTGTCTTCACGAATAGGACAAACTAGATAGATGATTTACTTTTACCTGCCATCATAATTATGTAATGTAATGACAGCTGTTCGGTCGATAGTAGAAAATGATGCAGAGAAATGTGTTGGCTTCTGTACTGTGTAATAATGATGAATATATATTCATCTAACAATGAGAGAAGCAGGCTCACTTTGGAATAACAGGTACAGAATATGTAAAAAGTGTTGGAAGAATAGTCTGCTGACAGGGATGTATATAGATTCAGATGACACAAGAACATAAGAAGTAATGAATCTGTGAGCTATGGCACTTGAACAGCCATGGAGGGACAAGCCCTTGCATTTGTATACTGCAAGTATACATTGTAAATCCCAAAAATCGCAAAATAACTCTGACATCTTACCAATGAAGTGTTTGGACTGATGACTACTTGGAGACTTCCCCTAATCCATGTACATGTGTAATACATTTAATTGACCCTTTTCTTACATTTTATACATGAATATATACAATACACAAAGGGCAAGAGTCAATAATTAATCAAGACTATACTTTAGGTATTGAACTTGGCTCTGTATGATTGTCACTGCAGAAGTGACACCCTGACCCCATGTGCAAAATGGGAAAAGGGGTTGAGGATGGATGGAAAGACTTTATGTAGTGAACCAATTGGTGCATTAATAGTTGGCATGTTCTAGCAATTGGTCTTTTTACAATGGAGATTTGAGGTGAAACTCTACCAAAGACTATTATTCACAAAGTAATTGTAGCAGATATGGTGATTAACAGTTACATGAGAAGAATGAACTTTGTTGTCCAAATTTTTTCTATTCTGGTACTAGTAAAATATATAAACCTCCTGGATATTTTATGGGTAGTTCAGAATATGTAATATATGTATCAGAGTTCATTAACTGCAGTTCATTTTATACTGATACGGCAATGAGGAATTTTTGATAATATGAAATTTTTATGCAGTCAAACACTAAAACTGAAATATCTTTGTATATGTAAACCAACAACAATGTTAAGAATAAAAAATAGAGAATCCTTTGGCACTGATAGGTTATAAACATCATGGTAACACAAATGTGTTAAACATTTGTGTTCTTGAGCAAGTGCTATTGGGAGAAATATGTATATTTAGTATTAAAAAAACAAGTTCTTGCGGTGGTGGTGCTGCGGTAGCGTTGTCGCCTCAAAGTAAGACATTGTCCTGTTCGATTCTCAGCTAGACCGTCTTCTGTGTGGAGACATGCGTGAATGGGCGTACCTTCGTTGAAGGTTGCACATGCGTCAGGGTTGGCAACTCGGCACGTAAAAATCTACTGCCAATCATTAGCGGACCGGAGTTCCGCTGTGGCGACCCCTAACCAGGAAAAGCCGAAAGACATAACAAGTATTGAAAAAAACAACTTAAAAATAGGCAGACCTAATTTTAAAGTTCCAATTAATTTTGACAAAATAGTGAACTTAATTGGAGGTATTTGTATTTGTTTTAATAATTGATTGGTTTGGTCATGTGATTTTTGTCTATAAACAGATACGTTTTATGTATTTTTTAGAGTCCATGAAGGCATATTATTGGCAATGAAACTTATAATAAAGTTTTTGCCGGTTCCTCTGTTTGTCGTTTTCACAAAACTTTTATTTCTGTTTAGTAGTGGTATTTCATCAAATGATTCTGCAATGAAACATAAAACCCAGAGCATCAAAAATACCAAAAAAAAAAAAAAAAAATATATATATATATATATATATATATATATATATATATAGTGTACAAAACACAGAAAGGTATAATAATTAACTTCAGATGTTTCTAAAGGGGGCAAGCCCTTTTGGCCCTCTGTTGAGGGGGACATGTCCTCCAACCCTCCCCTTCCATTCTTGTACATTCTAACGCCATGCTCGCAACTGAAAGAAAGGAGAAATCTCCTTTAAAAAAGGAATCACTTTTTGAGCACATTTAGAAATCGCACTGGCAATATCTTCCTATGCAAAACTATACTCATGATCCTTCTGCACTTTGGGCTACAGGCAACTGACACCTGAAGAATTTTAACTCAGCCACCAGTAGAGATACCTCATTGATAAAGTTGCAATATTGCCTGCAGAAATTTTAGGGTTTAATTTTTATGTTCATAAGTTCATAGTTTCATTGGTAGGTACTAGGCTATTGGCCTATATAAGCCTAGCCAAAATTTCACCCTGGCTTTCGCCACCCAAGAAAATTATTTTCCTGTGCCTCTGTCGAGTAGAGCCACAGAAGTGATCTCCGGGGTGAATTTCCTATCTCCCATCCAATCATCAAGATTTTTCTTGAAGAGTGCTAATGAGGAGCTTTGTTTGATATAGATAGGTAGTTTGTTCCAGAGTATGGGAAGTCTCTCGGACAGGAATCTATCCCTCCAGCATGTTCTGTTTATTGTGGTGACAAGGTTTAGATCCCTAGAGCGTGTAGCTCAGTGGGATTGTGATTTCTTTAAGTGGAGCATGTCCAACAGCTCTGGGTTTGACATAGCTTTGTATGTTAGGCAGAGATCACCTCTGAGTAGGCAATATGCGATGGAGTAAAGCTGGGGTTTTTTGAGACAGTCTGAGTAGGGCATCTGTTTGAGGCTGGTAATCCTCTTTGTGAGATATTTCTGCGGCCTTTCCAGTTGTTGTAGATGTCTTATGAGGTACATACCAAAAGGGGCATTGTATTCTATAATGGGTCTAATGAGTGACGAGTAGAGGGGAACAATGACCTCTTTTTTCCTGGATGAGAAATTTTTTGTGATGAGGTGTGCCACATAGAAGGATTTCCTGACTACTGTGGCAATATGATTATCGAAGGAGAGACTACTGTCCACCTGTGTCCCAAGGTTTCTTATCACACTTTTGGTGTTAAGTAGACTATTGCCTATGTGGTAGTTCATGGGTACAATGTTTTTACCAAAAGGGATGACAATGCACTTTTTGGCATTGAGCTTGAGGCCATGGCTTTGACACCAGGCATCTGTCTCAGTGAAGTCCTTTTGTAGGATGTCCACATCGTTAGGAGTTTCGATTATGGCTCCTAGTTTGCAGTCATCTGCAAACTTCAATGTGATTAATTTTGTTCTGAATGATGGCATAGGAGGAGACAGAGACTTAGCACCCTAGTGCTGTAAATAACATCAATACATGCACTCCACAAGGACTTAATTCTGGTAGTCATTTCAAATTATACTTAAAGCAAAAGTCATTAAGGAGCAAGCATTGAATTGATATATTTGTTAACATTTATTTTAATACTTATATTGCATTTTAAATATATCTGTTTACTTCTACAATTATTTTTGAACATATATTGCTGTTTTGATATTAAGCAGAAGAAGAAGAAGACTCAACAGACCACCAGGCTAAAAAGCATAAAACTTTTAATCCAAAAATCCAGATAAATTTTTGTTAGCGCTTTTAGGTAAGAACTCTTCATCAGACAACAACACACTGATACAGAAGCAGTATTTAAAATGCATATGACCAATCACATTTCTTAATCAATTTAACAATTAACAATAAGGTCTGTGCTTCTTAAGAGCAGGCTTTAAAGGCACAACACCATTAAGCCCTGGGTTTCTTTCAAAGTCTAGACATCCTAAGTGTCTTCCCCTTCACAATGTTTTTAAAGACAAAGCCTGGATGCATACTATCTTTTGCTAACACACCATTTTTCCAACATGTTTTACTGAACACCTTGGTGGTAAAACCATTATTCAGATCACATACGATTTGAATATCTAGAAAATCAATATCAGTATAAGAATATTGTAAAGAAAACCTTAAAAAATTGGTCGTAGATTCCAAGGATTTGTCTTTAAAAACATTGTGAAGGGGCAGACACTTACGATGTCTAGACTTAGCACAGATGATTTGAAGTTACATGAGGAGATGGGTGAACCCTTCGTTCTTGGGAACATAGAGCTGTACCCTGGTTTTCTGCTCAAGGGAGAGGGAACAGATTGATCAGTGCTGACGAAAGAAGTAAAGATAGGTCCACAAGTAATAATAAGAATAAAAACAAGGTTAATATGTATATTAAATGTAGCAGTGATGTCGAGCAGATTTGTGATATATTAAGGGGGAAATGGAGAATTTTATCTTCTGATGATACTCTTAGAGGGATAGTAGGGGACACCCCCAACTTTGTATTTAAGAGAAAAAAATGTGAAACAGATCTTATGTGATAAGAATAAGAATAAAATTGTATATCCTAACAAGATAGGAACATTTCCATGCCAGCACTGTAAAGCATGTAGATTCATCCACTCATGATGTAAGTTTACTCATCCCGTTACCAATAGGGTCTATGCACCCAAGTTATTTGCAACTTGTAATACGCAGAATGTTATAATTCTTGCCCAGTACATGTGTTGCACATCATTCTACGTAGGCAAAAGCAACTGTAGGTTAAAAGACAGGATATTTAGACATCTATCAGCCATACGACTGCACAATACACACAGTGCTCTTTTCCAACATATTCACAAATATAAAGGGCACTATTTTAATTTTATGGTGCTGCAACTAGTGAAGACTAGCCCGGGGGGGGGGGGTTAGTTGGTTATATGGAATATTGTGAAATGTTATGGATTATTAAGCTGGGTGCTGATAGAAACCCAGGGCTTAATGGTGTTGTGCCTTTAAAGCCTGCTCTTAAGAGGCGCAGACCTTACTGTTAATTGTTAAATTGATTAAGAAATGTGATTGGTCGTATGCATTTTAAATACTGCTTCTGTATCAGTGTACTGTTTTCTGATGATGGATTCTTACCTGAAAGCACTAACAAAAATTTCTCTGGATTTTTGGATTAAAAGTTTTATGCTTTTTAGCCTGGTGGTCTACTGAGTTTTCTTCTTCTGCTTGGTATATGTTTACTACAACAGACCTTTGGTGCTGCAGTATCTGGTTTGTTCTTACTTGTTTTGTTATTAGACCAAATTTGTCCTGTGACAGTGTCTAAACTGAATAAATTAGTTTTTTTCTGATTTAAATTAATCTGTCAAAGTCTTGGTTCATGGAAACAAAAGAGCTTACTGAATATATTGTTTTAATAAAAGGTTTTGGTTCAGATCTTGGCGTTGTTTCTCCCACTTCACAGCTGGTGCTGAGCATTTGTGGTATCATAATATACACAATAGGTATACAGTGACAATTGTACTTTGATCTTTGAGACATCATTAATGATATATGACCAAAACAAGACTACTTGGCATAATGGCTAAAGTCTTTGCCTTTCAAGTGCAAGATACAAGGTTTAACTCTCACTTTTAGCCAATGCCTGTATGGAGTTTGCATGCTTTTCCTTTGTCTCTGTTGGGGTTCCTTCCACCTCCCAAAAACATGCTGAGTGGCTCCATCTCAAACTCACCCAAGAATGGAGTTGTAGGCAGCAGCACCAACTCCAGATTCTGCCCTGTAGAGGGAACAATTGTATAAATCAACTGTTTGGGCATCAGCTGTGGTACACAGTATTCTGATGACATGAGAACACAGATTACAAAACGTGAACACTCGATGGTGTAAAATATGGCTCTAGGTAATTCTACCATTTTGACTAATGCCATCAATGTTTGAGGGTGATAAGTGGGTTGAGGATTTGACCTACACCAGGAATCCATGCTAATGATTGGAGGAGTCTATGTGCCCCTATTGGCCAGTGTGTACCCACCATAAAGTCTTGCTACTGGCCAGTGTTCAGTTGCCCAGCCTGAACAAAAGCTGGATGTAAAACTAATCAACTTGCCAAGTATGAACTAAGAACTGCTACAGTCAATGCAGGTTCACTGATAAGACAGAAGTAGATGGCCGGACATCCTATGTATTCAGGAGGCAAGATGGGAGGGCAATACAGCAAAGTCACTTAGTTTGGGATTAAGAGTCTACTACTCCATGGAAGTACATTCAGGAAATGGAATGGGAATTGTAGTGAGTGACAGAGAGGCTTCAGAAGGCAGTGAAGGATGTGATCAGAATTAGTGACAGACTCATGGCAATCAGGCACATATCAAGACAGACAGAACAGGATAAGGGGACTGCCTGGGTCAACATGGGTGGGTCAACAGAAATAAAGAAGGAGAAGCCATTCAAACTTCTATATGGCAAATGAATTGATGGTGGTCATCACATGGTTCAGCAAGATAGACAGTCACAATATCACATACAAGAGTGGTCAACATGCAACTCAGGTATGTTTTCTCTTAGTAAGGAAAGGGCTCTGGGGCAGAATCTTTGATTGTAAAGTCATCCCCTGTGAAACAGTCAGCCCACAGCATAAACCACTGGTTGTCACAATCAACTGCAAACAGTGTCAGAGAAGGCCTTAAGGTCAACAAGACCAGTCTGAAGACCTGAACCTTGACTGGAGAGAAAATACAACAGTTTAAAGAATTACTCAGGACTCTAGCGCCCCAAGAAGAGTTGAAGAAGAATGGCAGCACCTGCAAACAGCATGTGTGAGGACTACAGAGCAGATATGTGGCCGAGCCAGGTAGAGAAGTAAGGTACATAAGGAAAGCTGGTGGTGGAATGCAGACATCTGGGAAGTCATCAAAAGAAAAGAGTGCAGGAAAAAGTGGGAGATAGAAAAGATGGACCAAGCTAGAAAGAAATACTGGCAGGCTAACAAAGAGGCTAAGATAGGAGTTGCAATATTAAAGAACAAGGCATCAGATGCACTCTACCAAATTCTGGAAAGTGATTCAGCAGATGGCTCAAAGAAACTATACCAGGTTGCAAAGCAAAGACAGAAAGATAAAGAATATAGTCAGACACCCTTCATAAGGGATGCCAGCAGCAACCTGCTCACCAGTCCACAGGACATCAAAGGCAGATGGAAGGAGTATTAACAGCAACTTCTGAATGAAGAAAACCCCACAGAAGCTGTACTGCCCCAGACACAGCCTACAATGAAAGAAGAGAAGGAGCCCACCATAGATGTAAGACAGCACTAAGGCAAATGAAATCAGGGAAAGCAGCAGGGTCAGATGAGGTCACAGCAGATATGATCATTGATGTTGGGTTTGATAAAGGAGAAGTGGCTCCTGAGGGTACTCAGCAGTATGGAGAGAAAAGCGTATCCCCGATGACTTGAGAATAAGCATACTACTGCCAATGTTCAAGAACAAAGGGGACATTCACAATTGTGGGCAGTATAGAGGTACCACACTGCACTAAAGTTTTGAAGAGGGTAATAGATAAATGAATACGCAGAGTAGTAGAAAGTAAGATGTAAAGGACCAGTTTGAATTCATATCAGGATGCAACACAACTGACCCAACATTTGCAGTGAGACAGACATTTGAGAAAAAGCTAGAGATGAGGAAAGAGCCCAACTGGGCATTCCTAGACTTGGAGAAAGCATATGACAAGGTCCCAAGAAAGCTGATTTGGGCAGTCATGTAATGATTTGAAGTTCCAGAAACACTAATAAAATAAGTGCAGGCTATGTACAAGGACCCAATGACTCAAGTACTAATAGTGTTCAGTCTCACAGAGGGGTTCTTAGTGGGAATGGGGGTGCATCAGGGTTCAGCTCTGAGCCCACTGCTGTTCATACTGGTGATGGACTACATTAGCAAACAGGTCAGATGGGACAGCTCAACAAAGCTGCTGCATGCAGATGATGCGCCATTGCATTTAGACTCTTGAGGAAGAAATTCAGCAAAGGATGGGGTAATGAAATGCAAAATTGAAGGCACATGAGATGAAAGTGAGTACAGATAATACCGTTGTCATGGCAGCAAATGGGGGAAATCAGAAGAAGCTGAGAACTGAGTTAGAAGGGAAATAATGGAATGGGTTAACAGCTGCAAGTATCTGGGAGGGGTGACTGAGGAAAAAGGAAGTCTGAATGAAGAGGTCAAAGCTAGAATCAGAGGGGCTGCAGCCAGCTGGTACAGAGTGTCAGGTATAGTGCATGGCAGAATCAGAGGGGCTGCAGCCGTCTGGTACAGAGTGTCAGGTATAGTGCATGGCAGAATCAGAGGGACTGCAGCCAGCTGGTACAGAGTGTCAGGTATAGTGCATGGCAGAATCAGAGGGGCTGCAGCCAGCTGGTACAGAGTGTCAGGTATAGTGCATGACAGAATCAGAGGGGCTGCAACCAGCTGGTACAGAGTGTCAGGTATAGTGCATGGCAGAATCAGAGGGGCTGCAGGCAGCTGGTACAGAGTGTCAGGTATAGTGCATGGCAGAAGAATGCCAAAGAAGCTGAAAAGTAAGGTGAATAAAACAGTGGTGTTACTGTATGATACAGAAACCTGGCCAGTAAAGGCAAAGCAGTTGAGGAAGCTACAGATGATGGTGATGAAGTGCCTAAGAAGGGTGATAAGATTCACACTGTGAGCAGATGAAGAAATGAGGACAGAAGAGCAGAAACCAAAGTAACTTATTTTGCAGAGAAGGTCAAAGATAACAGATTACGGTGGTTCAGGCACATGTGTAAAAATGAAAATGACAATTTGGTGAAGAAGACTTAGGACAGATAGGAAGAAGGCAAGAGGAAATGAGGGTGTCCAGCAAAGAGCTGGATGGACTGTGTGAAAGAAAACCTGTGTCATAAAAGGTAGGAGAATGACACTGAATAGAAAGAGATGGTGGCAGTTGACATGGCACCCTGCTCTCATGTAGAAAATAGGAAAAAGGGGGTTGATGATGATGATGATGATGTATTATCTAAAAAACGCAAGTATAATGATGTGGCATGGATGTTTGAGACAGACTATAGGTACAAGTTTATGCCATAGGTATATACAATACATAACGTATATAGCAACAGTAAGGTTCATGTTGCTTGGTAAATACACAAAAATGTAAGTGTACAAACTATGCCCAGTGACATCAGAGCAGGACTGTAGCATTTAGATATAAGCTAAACAAGCTACAGCTTATGCCTCACAGTCTCAAAGGGGCCACTCATAATTAAATATTTTTTCTAATTTGTTGCAGTCTTATATAATTTCATATTTGAAAGTCTTCATAATGTATTTCTTATTAATAAATACATTTAAATGGAATATTTAAATGGCATATTTTCAAAATTAATTATAATGGTGTAATCCTTCCCCTCATACCTGTATGAATTTGGGATACATCTTTGTGCCAGTCTTTCCAAACTCGGTTATTAGCCTTTTTCTCTGTTAGACTTGCCAGAGAAAGTCTCATAGCTTAGGGCCTCAGCATGGTTAAATCTGGCTCTGTACGAGATATATGTGAGTAGCAGGAACAGTTCAAACTGTGGTGTAGCTGGTTACTGGTGGAAATATGATGTACCACAAGTAAGGGATACGATCCTTGGGCTAACTAATGCTGTGACCACTAGACATTAGGGAAGGGAGCAGACATATGGCGGAGTATATGAGAAGGAGGTAAGCTGTATTAGAGATAGATAGCTAGATAGCTAGATAGATAGATAGATAGATAGATAGATAGATAGATAGATAGATAGATAGATAGATAGATGGATAGATAGATAGATAGACAGGTAGATCGATAGGAGGGTGGGGTGAGCAGGACTTAAGAAAGATTCTGAAGTAGGGGTAGCAAGTGTTAGAAGATGATATATGAGTGGATAGAGATGAATGGCTTGGGTAATGAAAGAGAGGATGTCAGATCACAAAAAAGGCCTGTGGGATGGTCTGGTAAGAGATAGTATAGAAATTGAACAAAAAGAGTGAGATATGCAAATTAGAAATGTAGATGCAGACATACAGTATCAGTTACTGAATGATAAACAGTTTGAAATCTGGTTTGCAAACAAGCCTTCATACATTAAAAGGACCCTAGTCCATTGTTCTGCACTGCATGCTCTATAGGTTAAGACTGCTTTTCTTTTGATAGCTCAACTTGTGAGGAGGCATATGTTGAGAAAAGTGGTCTTGATGGTGTATGTCCAATTTGTATTAATGGAATTGATTAACAACAACTGCAGACTGAATTCATTTTCTTACAAAGACAACTGAAAAAAATAAATAAAATGCAACAGGTACCAAACTACAAAAACTGAGAATCTTTAATAAACTCTAGTGCCTCAGCAAAATGCATTCAAGGAGTTTAAAAACATTGATAAAACCAGTATATACGTAGCAAATCAAGAACATGTGAACAATGAACTAATTAATCAAGAAATTAAGATTAACAAATCGAATACTTCCAATTACATTCTGAGTTTTAACCCAGGGGTGTTAGAGTATCATATTTTAAAATGTAAATAGTTTCTTTATATAACAATTTATCTTTAAGCAAAACATTTTCACCAAACGTAACAACCACTTACTTCAGGATAGTACCCTGTAATAAAAAAAATCACCATGATGATATTGTATAAAGTGCAAGGCTAAAGCACTTTCAAACATCATTTCTTAATGTCCCTAATATGCTCTTGAAGCCTCAGTTTAAAAGCTATTTTACTTTCTCCTGTATAGAATAGATTACATGGGCATTTAAGAGCATAAACAATGCCCTCAGTAGTTCACATAAATCTCTTCACTGGATTGAACCTAATATTATTAATTTTTGAAAAGGAGCAAACAATGAACCAACAGATGGAACATTTTCTGCATGGATAAATGCCCATCATAGAATAAGTATGTGTCAGAATTCGAACAGCAGGGGAAACAAAATTACTATGAACCAACATGTCTCTCAAACTCCTATCCTGTTTATAAGAAATAAGGAGAGCATTATTAAATATAATGGAAGGTTCATGATTTCTTTTTCCTTTTTTTTTTTAAGAGCAAGCATGCTGTAAGATTAACTGCTGCTAGGTCTAAACCAGGATGTAGACCGGGTACTGACAAATGGTTGTTAGAGATGAGAAACGTGATCAGTGCTACCTGCGCATGGCAATGCCGCTGCTAACTACCAACACCAGTTTGCCATAGCTGACGTCAGAAAGCAATGACTGTATGAGAAACAGATTGTAATATTTAGGATCAATACAGATTTAGCTGACTAAAAGAGATGTGAGTTCAGGAGGTAATATTACCAATAAATCAACTAATAATGACAGAGCAGATTAATACTTTTCTCCACATATCTTCCTGATGCTATGACAAAGTTCTTTCAAAACTTGTACTTTTTAAACTAGGCAACTGCATGCAGACTTCATAAATAATTTGAGCTGTCTGCACTTATTTATACAGCTGATTTGTGATAGACTGAAGGATTTTGCAGAGAATGATTCATACTGCTTCTCTATGACAGTGTGCAAAGTACGGGAAATCAATCTGCTGATGGCGAGTTTATCATCAGTGTAGTGATGGCAAGGTATGGGTAATGCAACAGGGATCGTGTATCAGCATTATTTAGCTCTGCCTCAACAAGTCAGTGTGGTTGCAGGGAATATGACTCATTACCTTTCAGCGGAGAATGGGTAATCAAAATCAGTAATAGCTGACCTACTGAAGAAGGACTCTAGAGACATTAAGGTGATAAATGTTGAATATGATCTTATGACTGCTTTATGGATATTTGAGAAATACTAAACTCCATCAGCTGCAAAAGCAAATGACCTGCTGAAACCTAATCAGGAATTTGAATCAAATGATTTAAATTGCCTGAAATTTAACACAGGGAGAAGAAAATGAAAAATTAATTTGTTTGCAAGTAGCCACACTTTAAAAGTTTTGCTGCTGGATGCTGAACCATGAAACAGGATTATAAGTAATGCTAATGGCTTACAATAGCTGCTGCTTATTTCTTTTTATTTTTGTGCATGTGTGTGTGTGTGTGTGTGTGTGTGTGTGTGTGTGTGTGTGTGTGTGTGTGTGTGTGCACGTATATATCTGCATGACTGTGTTTATGTGTGTATTATGCCAAAAGGTTACTTCTCATTGGAGTAGGTCACTTCATGGCCATCATAACAGAGTCAGTTAGCCAAACAGAACGTTCCTCAGTCGTGGAATGTTTTTCTCCATCTCGCAGCTTAGTTTGGGAGTTGATCCTTGGGCAGCTGAGAACTGAATCTTTTGCTGCCTCATCTTGGGTGGGGGGGCAAGACAATGAAATGAAAAAGGAAGAAGTGGGGTCATTATTATAGCTAATTCTAACCAAATACAGTTCTGCACACATTCTGCCTTATTTAATGAAAACAAAGCTCCTTGGATTACTGGGTGTACTGCTGGTGTTGCTGCTGTTCTTGTTAATCAGAAACATTCGGTATCTTCTCCTCAGACTGCACACTCAGGGACACCATATGGAATGCAGACTGCCTGTCTCCATGTTTTCCCACCTGTCAGTCATGTCACACTATATTTAGAGTATTTTCTTTCCTTCAGTTTTCTGGGCTCTAAAATACCAGCATATACACAGATAATAACTACTTGAGAAAGGAAATGGGTATCTACAACATTTGTACTAAAACTGGCAAGCCCAGTTTTCTGTTTCTTTTTACAGTACTACAATTGCTTATTATGAACTATTAGCATAAATTAGGAGAGCCTATAATACAGCAGAGGATGCACACTTGCGTTTGATGTTGAAGGATGAGAAGGTCATGGATTATGTTTCTAGGCCAGGCACTTAGATTCATTTTCCATTTCTGATACTGTAGTGCAGTATTGGGGGGTGATACACTCCAGAAGAATCATCATCTGGATCAGATTTAGAACAGAGGCCCAATCTGTCTGACATAATAGTGGTCTAACTTGTTATTACAGGTGGCAAGGCACTTGTTTGATAATTTTTACAGGAATATTCCAACTTCCCCACATCGGGCTATATTATATTACAAGTTGTCTGTCTTGTCTGCCCTGTTGATGTAGTTAGTACCATTAAATTGCCCTCTTAAGCCCCCCAATGACTATCACAATGGCAGGCCTTCCTGAACAATATTGTCACCTTACAGCTCACTGCATGCTCAGGCAACCATTCCATTTATTCAGTGCTGTTTCTGTGAAAAAATAAAATCTAATATCTAGGCTGAACTTTGTACATTTAAAGAGGTAGGCAAGACATCTTCCAGCCAAAGTCTTTTCTGTTCAGCTGCATACTGTCACAATATCTACTAAGCTGTCATGCATCCATATATTGTCTTTCATCCCTTACTTATCCTTATATGACAACACATTGAATTGAGGGACGAGGTAAGAAGAGCTATGTTTATGTAAAGGTAATAACAAGAAGACACAAAATGATTTGTGAGAACTGCCAATGCTGTGTCTGTGACTGCTGCACTGTGACTATTTTGGATTTTTTCCTAACATACCCCCCAACCCATCTCTGTTGTACTCTTAAACTAAGTGGTTCTTGAGTGGGTTACCTGCCTCTGATTGTAAATTTGACTTTAGAAGTGTGTCCCACTCTTATCTCATCTGCTCATGCCATGTACTACTAGATCATATTGTGAAAGCCCTCTCCAAGAATGGATGAGACTTTGCCTCCATTTTGCATCTGTTCTTCTGCACGGAGGAATGTTATGCTGTCTTGCACAACAGCAGATGAGACAAAGAGAGAAGAAAGGGCACTGCAACAAACCCTTTTTAACATCTTGAACTTGAGAAATACTGAGGTGACCATCTGTACCAGCCTACTTGGATGCGATTTGGGACTGGGTTTGCTGATTGCTCCTGGTTAGCGTAGAAGCATTAACTATCCTTTCCTGGTAGTTTCTGTTGTGGGTAATATTTAAGTTAGCTTACTAATTTGCTGATTACTGCTTGGGTTGGAGCCTTTTGCTCAAGAAATCTGGACAAAGCCTGAAATAATGAATGGACAAACATCCAAAAATTAGGGACAGATTTTAAATATTGCTCTTATAAACTTAGAAAGTTGATAGAATAACAGCTTTTGTGATAGTATACATTTTCTGAGAGATATATAGTCTGAAATTCAAATGCGTGTTATTATTTAGTGATTTCATTCAGTGATTTGCCAGAAAATTACAAATTTTATGATGAACAGACCAAAATATGAGGCAAAAATGTGGACATCAGAGAGCCAGTTTGCAATGTGGGGGTTTACATTAAGTTTGTCTAGCTTTTCAATAATACCAGCATATAAGATAGTGTCAAAGTCTTGGCCAAGTCAAGATAAACATCATGCACAGAGTGACAATGGTCCACAACCACTGTAGCCTTTTCAGAAAAGTTTACCAAATTCTGGAGACAGTACCTCCCTTTCTCAATACCAAACTCTGTGGGGTCTTTTTCTGTTAAGTAGAGTGACAACTGTCCACAGCCTCTGTAACCTTTTCAAAAAAGTTTACTTTATCGGGGAGAGACGACCTGACTTTTTCAAAACCAAACTGAGTGGGGTCTAGATCTAAGTACCCTATTTCTGCAGATATGCTTTATTCCATAGTTTTGCATATGAGGTTGGTGAAATTGATGGGCTTATAATTACCTGGGGCTTGAGAGGGGCCATCCATGCACAGAGGAGTCACAGTGGCTCTTCTCCAGCTCTCAAGAATTATATTACAAACATCTACTTCAAAAATACATTTAAAATGTATGCGGTCATTAGGCTAGTGATCACCTATAACCTATGTATGTCAAATTTCTAGGAAGTTTGGGTAAGGATTTCTTATCAGCCTCAGTATATGCTGATTTACTGTTGGAACATTGTGAGGTGCAAGTAGGGTGAGACACAAAGTAGTTAGTCTCCAATTTGAATAAATATTTGCACCTCTCGCAAATTATATATTTTGTTTATGAATAACCCAGAGGGGTCTTTTTAAGCCTAGCCAAGCTTCTCAAGAACCAAACCCTGTATCTTGTGTCTCTAAGGTAAACGCCTTATCCATTATGCCAAGTCCCAACCCCTGGTGAAGGGTAAGCATCATACAGCTGTGCAGACCGCTACACCCACATCTGCATCTTCACCTGTCTTTGAAAAGAATTATCAATACTGCAAGTCTGCATCCATAAGGACCCCAAAGCCTGCAAACTTCCATGGCAAATTCCTAGTTATCAGTAACTTTATAGTTAAGCAAAAAGGTACTACCCTCATAAGACCTGTCAAGAAAAGGGTAAAAACTAACTCCCTCTCTGATGCCAGAATTCACAATGTGACTAGAGCTCTCACTTCCCTTTACCTAAAATATGAATATGACGTCATGGTTGCCCATGTGGGTAAGAATAATTTCAACAGCACTTCCCTAGGGGAGATGCATGGAGACATGATGGAGCCCTCTCTATGAATGTGTCTAAGGCATAGAGACAGCTCCATCACCAAGACTGATGACAAAGTACAAGGGCAAAATATTTGGCTTTAACAGTGAAATAGGTCATTGGTAACTTTCTAGGGGGATTCAGTTTGTATCAGCATGGCAGAAGATCACTGAGATTACAGCCTACCTTGCCAGAGATGGACTGCATCTCTCCCCTCAAAGCTTCTACATACTGGCTAAATTCTGTAGTCATCATAGAACTATTTTCAGGTAAAATCCATACCAGCACAGTAACTTCTAAATTAGGCTGCATCAAGATGACACTACTTAAGACACAGCATTTAGATAAGAAAATACCCTTGCTTTGTGTGCCTTCCTGACCCTGCAGTGCATCCATATCTTATTGTTTTACTTCGAAACGTAACAAGGACAATTGATCACTGATTCAATCAGCAACTGTTACCAGCCTGATAGTGACAAAATGTCAGATTTGATTGTCAACAAACAACCATTATACTTGAATTCTATGTCATAGAACATTCATAACAAATAAGCCAGCACATGGGACCACTGATTGTCTTTTGCAACTGAGTCTTTCCTCAATGATGTGTTCACCGTGGTGCTTTGGGAAGTGACCACAAGGACCTTTTTAAGCCTAACTATGCACTCCAAATCTCTAACAAGTTATGGTACCCTAGATAAGTGTAATCAGGGGCTTGGGAGATGAGACATTTAAAAGCAGGGACCAGAGAGATGAACCATTTACAGGTTGCCTGTGTCAGTTAAAGACATAGGTGCCAAACCAGGGGTGAATTTCCTGTTCCACAGCCAACTGTCCAAGTTACACTTGAATTGGGTTAGGTAGGAACTCTGCTTCATATGGATGGGGAGTGTGTTCCAGAGAAAGGGTAGTTTCTAGGCTACATATCTGTCTGTCCAACAGGTCCTATTTATATCACAGGCAAGGTTTAAATCTTTAGAATTGGCAATTTTGGTACTGTTTGTTTTGTAGATATGGAGGATGTCCATCAAGGTAGAATCTGACAATGGCTTGTATGTCAATTATAGATTTTCCATCAACAGCCTGTTGGAGAAAGAACACAGGGAAATAGCCTTGAGGTGGTCCGCACAGGACATGTGAGTCAAATGCAGATAAGCACCTTAGCATATTGGGTCAAGAAAGATCTTCATCCTGCTACTGAAACATACATATCTTTTTGCTACTAAAATTTTGGTGAGCAGATTGATAACACTGCCTCTCTACCTGGGTTCCATGTTCAAGCTTCATTCAGAACCACTTCAAGCTCCATTCAGAACCACTTCAAGCTCCAGGGGCATCTTTTTGTTTATTTGTGATTTATTCATCTCATATCAAGTTCCACATGATGCAGCATTGAGCCTCTTAATGTGCTGGTCACCATAAACAAAATCAATTGTCAGATGTTTCGTTGTATTTGTCAAGGATTATGTCTCCTCCAGACAGATTCCCAGAGACCCACAAACAGAATTCACAAACAGAATTTATGGAACTCTAGATCACCATAAATAAGACAACTACCAATTCATAACCTGCTACAAGACACTCTCCATGTCCTCAGATGACCGTACTAAATTACTGAAGGTGTTTTATAACATTTCATATTAGCAATAACGCTGTTATTTTAGGAGACATTACCAAAAAATTAACTGGAGTACTTATAACTCCAATGTAGGCTATGTCCAGAAGTTCTTGGACTTAACTAACAAAAATTCACTAGTGCAGATATTTAATAAAGCCATCAAATGGCATGATATTCAGGATCTGCTCTTCATGAATATAGTCTCTATATGTACTGTTCCTCTGGTGTCTCTTTCACCAGTTATGTCTGACCATAAACTTGTGATAATTTGCCTTCAAAATCTCTAAAGCCCATGAAACTAAGGACTTCAAATGGGCAAACTCCATACAATTATATGACAAAATCACATACGATACTACCAGCTTGGACAATGACACAGCAGTCAGCATCATAAAAGGAGTTAAATGTACAGAATTATCAGTACCAACCAGAGCAAAATGCAATGGGAAATTCAAAAACAAACCACAAAGGTGTCCAGTAATATGTATAAACTACAAAAAAAGAGGAAAAACTTCTTAAATTATACAACAGATTCAAAACTTCTTATAGCAAAGTTAGCATAAAATACTACCAGGGAACTAAAAAGTACTGTTAGGACTAGGAAAGTGACCCATGAACTTAGGCTACCTGCTGAAGATAAGGATAACTACAAACGGTACTTACGTATTATTGCAACCACACCTTGTTTGCATTCACGGCATTCTCTGCAACATTCCATTCTGAATGAAATGTCATCCTGCCGAGAATGCCATGAATGCTGACAATGCGTGGTTGTAATTTGGAGTGAAAATAAAACAAAAACGTACTGTATGTATCTGAAGTTATGAGATGGATGCCTGAATGTGTGTGTGTGTGGGGGGGGGTGGAGGAGCACAACGTGAAGTCACACTGAAGCACACTGACAATCAACATTAAAAATAAAATAACATGTATAAACTTAATAATAATTAATTATTAATAATATTGCAGAAAAATGTTATCTGCACAGTACTTTCATGCTTTCTCTATAGAGTCTTTCTTAACCTCGAGATTCACCATGCACATGAAAAGATTATATGTAACAGTTTTTTTTTTAAATCCACATCATTACAGTTTTTTTTTCCTATCAGTGTAATAATAATTTAAGAAACATTTCTTGAAAATATGCGTCTTTGGGATTTACCAAGAAATGAAAAAGAAGCTATCAAACTATTACAGCAGTACAACATTTTACCAGAGAGCCAGCTATGTGTGAATTTACATCCAATGACATTGTATTAAGGCAAACAAATTTTCTGGAAATGTAATCTTCGTGACTGCAATCAACATGTAGCGGTACAAAGTGGGAACTGGTTTGAAGGTAGTAGGATTTCCTTTACTGCTGCTATACGTTTTATTTACTGCTGGTCCATTGAATTGACTTCTATTACTTTTTGTGAAGAGCAACTGAATATGTCTGACAAAACTGTCATAGACTGGAACAGTTATTTAAGATAAGTTTGTGTTCTTGAAATGGGGGGTGAGCCAAAAAAAAATTGGTGGTCCTGGAAAAATTGTAGAAGTGGATGAAAGTTTATTTACCAAAAGAAAGAGTAATGCAGGTTGTGTTTTACCACAACAATGGATTTTTGGGGAATATGTTGTGAAAGTAAAGAAACGTTCCTAGTTACAGTTCCTGACAGAAGTGCTTCAACTCTGCTGCTTAAAGTCATGGAGAGCATTCATGAGGGCACTACTATTTTCACAGACTGTTGGCGAGCATACCAAAGTAGTGATTTAGAACAAGCTGGGTTTCAACATTTAATTGTAAATCACAAGTGCAACTTTGTTGACCCTGAAACAGGAGTCCACACTCAAGGTGTAAAAAGAATGTGGGGTTCTGTTAAATGGAGGAACAAGAAGCATAGAGGTACAGCCCGTCACCATCTGGATTCTTACCTTGCTGAATTTATCTGGCATGAAACACAAATAGCAAAGCAAAAGGACTACTTTGAATCAATTCTAACAGCGATAGGAGTTAGATTTCCACCCCACAAAAATAAAAAGTCCAAAAAATAATTTCTGCTTTTTTTTTCAAACATTTTCAGCTCTGTTGTTAATATATAATCCTCATTAAAAGGATTTACAAAATGTTAAGCTTGTGTGCCATTTCAACTGTGAAAACTGAGTAAAGTGTGGTTGCATAATAGCCAACCAATAAAGTGTTACTAAGCTTGTTTGTGGTACTACTTTAAAAGAAAAACAAGCAAGTGTTCCGTTTATGCTTTTATCACGATATTTTGTAAAACAAAAAAACAGATATGATGAAAACATAAGCTGAACATTCGATTAACAGCATGCTTTGCAATGCTCGGCAGCAGGTTACTTCATTCAGAACAGAATGTTGCTGAGAATGCCGTGGATGCAGAGAAGCTGTGGTTGTGATAATACGTAAGTACCTTACAAATCATTCTTTAACTATGTTAGAAAATTAAGAAACAATACCTATAAGGCTCAGACCATATCCTAAACAAAACCATACACTGACCCAATAGATATTGCCAATATACTAGCAATCATATTTCGTACAAACTTCACCACTGAAACATCCATTCAAACTCAATATTTCCCAGAATCCCTTGAATGTCTATTATCACCAAGAAACATGTTCTGAAGGTGCTGTCAAAGACTAAAAATACTTCCTCTACAGAACCTGAAAATATAACTGGATGATTAATCAATACTGTCAAACATACCCTCACCAAACCTCTTTTCAAATTATTTAATTTAAGCTAGGCACTCACATTTAGCCTCAAGATTTATTCCTGAATTATGGCACACCACATCAAGGCTATCCCTACCACAGACCTCCCAGCTTTATTAACCTGATTTGCAAAGGAGCATGTCATAGCTGATCTCATCGGTTATGGTATCAAAAATCTCATTAGGCTAGGCCCTCAACATTTCAGCTTCATCAAAGGAAGATTCTGCCTGACTGAATCCTATTAACTTCTTTGAGAGGGTAGGGCAACAGAGACTGTAGATAGTGGTCATACTGTTCACTGAGCATATCTTGACCTAGGCAAAACATTTAACACCATACCCCATGCAAGCATTGTGAGTAAGTAAATGATTTAAATATAGATTCTTGCCTGGTAAAATGGATAGCAAATTGGTTAAAGATATAACCCCTATAGTTCTTGTGACAAGTACCTCATCTGGAAATATGAAGGTAAACAGTGGAGCCCTTCAGGAATCTGTACTGGGGCGCATCCTTTTTCCGCATTTACTCCTCTGATCTCCAACTAAGAAACTACTTATCTAAGTCTGCATGCTGGTTTTTATTGTCAAGACCTCCTCTGACACCTGCAACCTTCAGAAAGAACTTCCTGTACTGAAAATAGGCTCACATTCAATGTGAAAAAGTGTAGTATCATTTCATTTGACAAGCAACCATCATCACTAACATATAATACTGACAAAACTCTACTAATAAACAGAAATGTAGTCAGGGATCTGGGTACCTGGATTGATGGTTCTCTCCCCTTTACTCATCATGTGTCTACTATAGTCAGAAAATCCTTCTACTTAATTCAACTAATAGCCAATGGTATATCAAACAGATCTAAAGATGTCATCTATCCCTTACATAGAATAGGCTAATTATAGGGTATAATGTCCCTTTTAGATGTATCTCAGCTGGCATATCAAACAAGCTGCAGATATTCCTAAGAGGATTTCAGGCTTAAAGATCCTGAAATACTAAGAGAGCTTAGAAGCTCTATACCTTTACTTAGTATCTTGCAGACTTATGAGGGGTGATATTTGTCTCACCTACCATGCCATTAAAGACCTTGTTGTTCTTGCATCTCCCATACCTCTGCAACTATAACAGCTTAGGAAACACAAGAACCAGGAACCTAAGTCTTCAATAGCAGGTAAACAAAAAGTGATGGAGAGACAAATTCTTTATGAAGTGCCTCCCACCCTTTCTGGAAGAAGCTGCCCCTGCAGGATAAGCAGTGTGATATATTATCATCCTTCAGACAAAATCTGGATGTCTTGATAGGTACCCTCAAATTTACTTTGAGGTTAACTGTCCTAGCCCTCCTTGAGAAAGGGGTGCAACATAAACATAAGTTTATTCTTTAAGTGTATTTTAATTAGGTTCATAGGTTCATTGGTAAATACTAGGCAATCAGTCTGCAAACCATTACGAGTCTAGCTAATACGTCATACTCAAAATATCTCTTCCAGCCTCAAGGAAGGTAAGAGAAGATAGACCAGGGGAGAATCTGAGGCTGTCAATCCAATTATCTAAGTTACCATGAAGGTGACAAGGGTGCTGCTCTGTTTAACATGCAATGGAAGCTTGTTCCTGAGGTGAAGGATATGTTGGGATATGAATTTATCACACCAAAGTGCCTTATTTATCTGCTGATGAAGACTTGGTTCGTTTAACCAGGCATTTGAGGTGCCATTTGTTCTGTGATGGAATAGAAGGTCAAAGAGGATTGGAACTTTTGGGAAAGTGTGAAATCGACAAAGTTAGTTTTGGTGAATGTAAAATGTTTGAACGTTGTTTGTTGAAATTAGTTTTGCCAACAGTGGAGTTTGCTTCTTTCTCCACTGTTGTATGACTTTGGAGTTGGTATATATAAATCCATGAGGAGTGGGGGTTCTCCACTCACATGGGGAGTGCAGGGGGGCACGCATCCTTTGCAAAAAAAATTTTTGTCTTTATGTACGCTGAAGGTAGTTTCATCAAAAAGTTTTTGAGCTATTTACCTTCACCCAAAACTATCTTCAGTGAATCAACATGAATCTGGATCTTTCATGGCTCAAAAGGCTAGACACAGATCTCCATAAATGAGTCTACAAGAGAGGCTGAGTACAGAAAGACGGTTGCCAGTCTGTTCTGGTATCCAAGAGTTTTGGCCCACTGATCTTTTTAATTATAAATCTTGGAGGTCTCAAGTTGAGCAATAACTTTAGGCAAATATCTGCAAAAAGGTTTACTGTGTCATTTACTGATAGTAACATTGTTTTAATACTAGATATATGATTCTTACTTCAGGTCTTTAGTCAGAACTGCATCAATTTGCACTATCTCTTTGACCTACTTATTGTGATATTTTTATATATTTAATTTCATTCTATATTACAATGTTTATGCATTTTTGTCTAGTTGGTATGTGAAGAGGTTGTATGTGCTACATCTGCTGTGTGACTATTGTGCAGTTGTCATTTGTTAGTTCACCTGGGAGATGGCTGAGAAGGGTCCTGTACCAGTCCATTAGCCTGGTAAACAAACTTAAACAAGAAAACAAACTTAAGTAACAAATAAATAAATAGGGTGAATCTCTAGCAGTCACGTTTGGTTTTGTGGTAATTAAGAAAGATTTGTTACCTGAGCAGAGTTCCCTGCTTGGGGAGTAGAACTGCAGGGTGCTTTGCCGTTCTGAGCATTTGTCAGCTCTATGAATGAGGTTGTAGGTAGTGAATATTTGTGAGTGGGTTAGGTAGTTTGTCAGTTCAAGACTGTTTACTTCTTTTAGTGCAAAACAATTAAATGCTTTGTTTCTAGGGAAGGTTGGCAGTGAACTTAGCTACTTAGTTGCAGCAGGTGTCCAGTTTTTCTATATGTGGCATTGAGGACTGTGAACATAGGGGATGCATAGACCAATAGTATATAGTAGGCAGGATGATGCAATTCTTTTTCTATCTGGGTCTGTGAGGTATTCTTTAGGCTTGTACAGGGATCTCAGTTTTTGATGTGTTTTCTTAATGGCTTGAAAGTGTGTGTAATCATCAAATTTGAGAATGTCATCAGTTGTGACTCCTAGTTATTTGGTGTGAACTACAGTTTTTATTTTTGTGTTGTTTGCTAATGCTATGTGAAATGTTTATATGACTAATGTATTGTTTTGGGGTGAAAATAATTATTTTTGGGAGGGGTATTAAGAGTTTTTAAGAATTTCCAAGACAGGACTCCATGAATGTGAAATAGTTTTGGGTGATTTCTTGGCAAGGTTGGAACTGAACAGCTAATGGTTGAATCATCAGCATATTGCACTATGGTAGCATGTTTTGTGGCAATATGCAGTCTGTTTATGAAAATGTTGACTAAGAGAAGACCTGACTTGCATGCCACATGTGGGAATCATGGTCACTGCCAGAACAGTGTGCCGGCATGGGTCATCAGCCTGAGTGTGTCTCACACTGCCTAGCAGCTTATGAAATGGTAGCCCTTCATACTGATGTAATGTTGCCCATTGGACACTGGCTAGGGTCTTTATTGGCATATGGGTGCAAATTATGACTCCCTGCACTTCAGGGAGACAGGAAATAGCATAGAAGCCATACCTGATGGTGATTTTCTGCCCTGGTATGATCAGAAATCAGATGGGCTTGGTCACATTTGCAAGTAATGTTTATAGAAATATGGGTACTTACATTTTTATCGCAACCATGCTTTTGTGTTAGCCCACTATTTGTATTTTTTACCTCTTAAAGGTACAGTTTAGGGTGGGGGAAACACGAAGGCAGTCTAGAACCTTGTGCACGAAAGTCAGACTATGGATCAAAGATTTCTTAGGTATTACACTAGCACAGATTTTGTTTAATGAGTGATCAGATTTACTAAAGACAAGCCCATTATATGCTGTGTGGATTTTAATTTTGATCAGGGAGCATAGAGTGTGGAGAAAAAGGAGTCACTATCCTAATTAAGGTTGTTGCGAAAATACGTAGTTTGGATATTCATTTCATGACTTAGATTAATATTATGCTAAGAGGGATTTTGTTTGCACGATTATTCCACCATTAAGCTGCGTACACTGTGGAGCATGGAAGGAATAAATAATACAAAGAAGGTGCTGGCCAGAAAGGGTGGTTGCGATAATACGTAACTACCGAAATATGGTACATATTCTACAGGCTGACACCAGCAATATACTCAGGATGTCTCCCAGTTTGGCTCTGAAAAGTCTTTGTGGTGAAGTATGGTAAGAAGGTTGCCACCTGTCAGGAAATTTTCCTGACAGTCAGGAAATCAGGATTTTCTGTCAGGAAATGTGAAAATCAAAAAACCAAGCAATAACCGTGGTATCCCCGAAGTCTCAAACAACCCGCTAAACAAGTATAATGGGTACAAAAACAGTGTAAGAAACTTCTCTGTATGGAAGATTTTCAATCCATATATCTCTAGTTAATCAGTGTATATAAATCAAATCAGATAATGGTAGTAGAAGTAGCAAACTTAAATTCGTTCTAAGTTAAAAAAATATATAATTTGAAATATTGCACATAATTATTAAGTATTTGAAAGTAATCCAAGTAGGGTAGGCTGTCTGTTTCCAGTCGAAAATCCTTTATTACACACACAGACGTTTATTGTGCTGTAAAACAAAATGTTATTGGTATACATGTTAAATGCACATCCCTTCCCCCATCAGTGTGACATTCCAGCTCATTCTGCCCTACTTAGTAGCTGTCATAATAATATAACCCTTATGTACTTTAAATAAAATTAATAATGATGTAGTACCGCTAATTTAACCAGATTATTAAGGAGATTATTAAGTCTGTGATTTTATACAATACAATGTATTACTTGGCTGGAAATATATAAACCTTAGACCATTTGGCAATCAAAATGTATATATAAATATATACATATACACTTTGCATGTAAAAAATCCATTGTAAAAATCATTCTATTTCCATAACCTATTGTTAACAAGGATCGCTTTCATCCTTCTAGACTTCTTCAGGTCTGTGTACAAGAACCCTAAAAACTATCTACAAAAATATTATTGTATAATTAGTTAGTATTGTTATTACACATCCCCCCGGATTCACAAATCCTCTGTGTAAGACTAAATAAGTCTTACTCGGAGGCTGCAGTTGAACGGTATGATGTCAGCATGTCATGAATATTCATGAGGGCATGCTGACTCAACCGTAAGTCTAACATGGACCGTGTAGGAAAGCAGGGGGCGTGTCCGACTGCCGAGCAGTCTAAATGTCCACGCCCCTGCAAGGGTTCGAAAAGTAAAATGAAAACACACAAGAGCGAGTCCACTCAAATATCCTTGCACCCAACACCACACTCCCTAACATTGTAAACCCCCATCACAGTTATAAAAAGTAAAACATTAATTTTATTTTTTTTAAATTCCCGAAATGGCTGCCCGTATTTGCGCGTGTCTGCGCGGGTGTGCCCATTGCTTAGCTGCAGTGAGCAATTCTGACATGGAAGAGCATAAGAAAGAATGTTTATGCAACTCACATCAAATAGCAATAGCGTAATGGTAAAGTGTTCGCACAAAAAGGAGGCATTCATGGTTCGAGTCCCACCACTCCCCTTCTTATTTATGTTTTAAATCAGTATATGAAATAATACCTGACATATATGATTAAAATATTAGTAAAAAGCAGTGAAATGGCCTATGTATCAGTGAACAAAATATATATTTTTAAAGGATCCTGATATATAATTGCCCGCAGTTAAGCAGCGCTTTACCCAGTGCAATAGAGTTGCTCATAGTTAAATAGCACTTTACCCAGCGCAATAGAGTTGCCCATAGTTAAATAGCACTGTACCCAGCGCAGTAGAGGTGCCCATAGTTAAATAGCGCTGTACCCAGTGCAATAGAGGTGCCCATAGTTAAATAGCGCTGTACCCAGTGCAATAGAGGTGCCCATAGCTAAATTGTGCTTTAACCAGTGCAATCTGTTTGCGCAGACGTGCACGCCGCACCAACCAGGGCACCGTAGGGCAACATGGAGCAACGTAGAGCAAAGTTGCTTAAACACAGCCACACCCCCTAGCCTGTCTGGACAGTATTAAAATAAAATAAAGGACAAGGTTCGAACCCAGGACTCTGTGCACCATAATCAAAGTACTGAACCACTAAGCCATGACAGCTAGGAGAAACAGTCACTGTTAACATACATATACTTAGAAATGGTAGATTAACCATTACTAAGCAGGTCTGCAGTCAGCCGAGAATTTTCAAAAATGGCCAATCACAAAAAAGTGT
Organism: Protopterus annectens; assembly: GCF_019279795.1. NCBI lineage: Eukaryota > Metazoa > Chordata > Ceratodontiformes > Protopteridae > Protopterus > Protopterus annectens. The sequence continues at coordinate 1,119,046,025 of NC_056747.1, read as the reverse complement.
GGGAAATGCGGCATATTTAAGCCCCATAGGCGGGAATACTCACCATAACTGATTGTAGCTCACATCTGCAGTTAGAATGACTGGTGCTGGAGAGGGTACATGCTTCCGAGCGCAACGTTGGGGCATCAAGGAGTCAAAATACATGGTTTGGCTCCTTGTCCACTGTCAAGAGTCAAGACTCCTGCAGGGCCAGTTCCAAGGGACAGAGTACAAGGCAGAGGCTTGGAACCGGTTAGCTCATGACCTCACCAGTGTCACAGGCATTCCTCGGATTGGTGAGCAGGTCCGTCACCACCATGCAGACCTGAAGAGACGGAAGCAGGACTGCCTGAACCAATGGATACAAGAGGCCTGTGGGATGCAAGATGCCCCACAACTGAGTAGGTAGCCATAGAATGTAGTATGTAAGAATTGATAATTGATTCTGTATAATGGATAGTTATGTCTCAATATCCCTTCATTTACTTCACAGCTGCAGGCGACCGTGCTGTGAATCAGCAAGCCTATGCAGATAGGCTGCTAAGGCTGCGCCACCAGGCAGGTTAGTGATTATTTTGCATGTATTGTTATATAAAATAGGGGAGAGAACATGAAAGAAAGTGTTGTAGTCCAATAATACAGCCATAAAATGCACTGAATAAGTCCTCTGCATGTACTGTCATATAGAAAAGTCAGAGAGCCAGGAAAATGAGTGTAGTAACCCATTAAGAAAGGTAAAATATATCCGGAATAATATCTCTGCAGGTACTGTCATATAAAATAAGTGAGCAAGCCTGAAAAAGAGTGTTCTAACCTATTAATAAAGGTATAATATGTCTTGAATATGTCTTCCATATGCACTGTTATATCAAATAAAGGAGCAAGCGTGTGGAAAAGTGTGTAATGTAATTAATAAAGGTATAAAATTCGGAGTGTGTCTATGTCACTTACTTTGAAATGTTGCTGTACCCTTGCATTATACAAATAGTACTGTTTTAATAAGTGCTGGCAACCCAGAGTTGTGCAGTCCCATCTAAAGTGGGTGATGAAAGTGCTAGTAGCTGTGAAGCATATATACAGTCCTCAACAGTCAGTTACTGGCTGGCATGCATAAGTAAATCTGACACACAAGTAGCATGTTAATTTGTTCCCCAGAAATGTGAGTGTGCTTCAAGAAATGCAGGGTTCTGTACAAACTGAAGTGAAAATGTCATGTGAAAACATCCAGATATGTAGATAAAGAAATATAAATGAAATCAAGAAATATGTAGCAGTAACATCTGCATCTTGGACAGTTAGTATGTCAGATATAGGTCAGGTATATATTGAACTAGCCAAACCCATTACACAACCTAATGCATGTTGGCAAGTGTAATAATACATGTATGGGGATATACACTTGCAGTCACTAGGAATGTAGTGTAGACTAAAAGTACTTATAAGATGTTAATTGAGGTTTCGTTCTACACCCTACTGTATGTGCATAAACCATGCAATTCCACACCTCAATGGGTATGTGTAATCTCAAATATTTGTTGGGACATATGTCCTATTGTTCTATAAAAATTTGCATTCACTTTGATGCATGTGCCCTATTCAAACACCACAATCATGGTGGCCCATTGCTACCAATCATCCCTGCATGCTGTTGGAATATCCACTGTTGTACAATATATGCATGTGTTATGCTTGCTGTTCAACTGTTGGAACCTTGGTGTGTTGGGTTAATGGGAATATTACTGCATGCTGTTACAACTAATCTGGAATGCTGTTGTTTATGTTGTAATTAAACACACCTAATCACAGAACGTATGGGAAGGCCGGTCCCAGCGGACCCACCTGTCCCTCCTCAGCTGGCAAGTGCAACTGGCACCAGCAGGTCCGGTGCCCAGCCCAGGCTCCCCTCCTCCATTGGTCCTGTGCCACCTTCAGGTGGAAGCTCTGCAGGGGATGGGGCTCATCCCCCCAGTGCAAGCGTGGGTGGAGAAGGGCCACCTGTCACCCTTCGAAAGGTCCGGGCTGTGGTGCGTAGGGCGATCCAGCGTTCAGTCGCTGATCCTCTATGTCAGCTCGAGGCGAGAGTGGCACATCTCATGGGTGAGCCTGCCCCTCCTATGCTGCCCCCAGCACAGCCCACCCTCGGGACTGTGAAGGTGCAGTGGTGACTGCCCATGGGTGGGGATCTCAGTTCCACTGTTACCATCTGTGGGCTCATGGGCTTGCGATTTCCAAACATCCATCCCCGTCAGTTGTGTTCACCCACCCATGTGTCATACACCGCCCCTGTATGCGTCTTGTTTGTCTTGTCTGTTAACCTCCCCAACCTACCTCTTCAAACATACCTACTTCCTCTACCTCACTTTCCACTCTCACCTGAAAAAAAAAAAAAAAAAAAAAAAAAGGGCAATCTGTACCTACAAAAGAATTATGCCCCATACATTGCTGCCCATTTCGCACACACGTCCGCTGGACATGTAAACTGATAATTATAATTGGCAGTACAACATACTTTGTTATCCTCACCCCTCTCCCAGGGGTGGAAGGTTTCAGATATCACTCCAAATTTATTGCATATGCACAGCTGTTGCTGGTAAAGAAATGGGCAGCTATGGACCTTCCCTACACCCAGCTTGTTTACCTACTGTCTGTCCCTCTTTGTGCTCCCTTTTTCACCACTTTCCTATCTCCCCATTTTCTTTTCTTTAAAAGAAATTAGCACAGGGGTTAGTGGGAGTAAGCACTTTTAAGCGGCAGTAACCGGGTTTAAGTGAGTGTGCGCATAGCTAAGCATTGCTAAGTGTCACGCAAATCTGCGCAAACCAGCTTACAACTGCTTAAAAGTGCCTTAGTCACTCTATGTCAGGGCTCTTGTTCTGCTCAGCAGCAAAAGAAAAAAACTCTGCCAGTCTCAAACCCCAGACCACTGACACAATAGACTGCATGAATTACCACTAAGCCACAGCATATATACAAATAACTTGGTGCTGAAATAAATATATCATGCATTACAATGAGGGAATGTAAATGGAAATTAGGAATGGCATAACACAAATCCTGTTCTGTTGGCCTTTACCAGCAGTTGTTGTGGAATTGCATGACAAGACTGTGAAAAGAGAACCAGCCATTCTAGCAGGGAATAATGTTACAGTAGCACCTTACAAACACCAGACAGTATCAGACCAGGATAAACACTGGCAAAGTTGAATAGGGCAGAGGCCAGACTCCCCATCTGTGACTGCTTTACATGGATGTCCCTGATTTGTAAACAAATATTAGCTGTGCCCCTCTGAATTACTCTGAAAAGTACTAACATTAGGCGGAAAAGTGGGGAATCACACTTAATGAATAATGTCAATAGGTGAGAGTAGACACTGCTTGCACGTCAGAAAAGGTGTAGTAATACATATGGTCTGATTCCCAAGAAAGTCTCAACTGCAATATGTCTGTAATATATTGCAGGTGTATCTCACTTATATGTACCTTTCACTGAGGCCATTGAAATATATACCTGAGAGTATCTGAGGCCTGGCATAGGCAGAAACACACAGGCATATCAGCATTCCTGCTGTTACACACTCTGCAAATAGCTTTGGAAGGAGTTCCACAAGCATGCCCTTATGTAGGAGTACAACACAGAAATATCACAGGATGTAGCCATGTACTGCTAGCAACCAACTGTGACAATGCCATTGTGCCAGTACTGAAAAGACTGGTGTGGTGCACAGACAAAGAATAATAGGCTAACCTCTAGCTACCATCTGGATATGTCCACAGGTGGAAGCTATGCAGACTACTTGCCTTGATAGACTAACAGGTACACAGCAACCCTGTATGCTCAGCAAGATAAACCTCACACGATAATAAAAAATGCTCTTTGCAGTTCTGCACCACTACCCAAAGGTACGACATACCTGTGTATTCAGGCAAAAACAAGGGTGTAGGTAGGCATACGCAGTACTGAAATATGTCCAGTTGTGTTGAGCAGCCTGTGCTAATGTCAACACAAACAAACCACAAACTGTTCAGAAGTGAGTAACTAAATAATTACAGTATAGCAGTTCACAAACAGTGCATGTGCCACAGGAATGCATTGCAATAACCATATTTGTATGGCAGTTAATTGTCTAATTCAGAAAGAAAGTACATACTCCAATGTATCCTGTGTTAGCATTTGGAGGGGTGAGTACATGTTTACACTGAGAAGTGTGTACTGGAAGCAGCAACATTCAGGTTTGAGTACAACATGCATATCACTGGCTACAACGCTAGCTTCAGATAAGAGACATATACCAACCTTCTGACTGACACAATGGTGTCCAGAGCAAACAAGCATGGGCTCCACCTTGGAAAGCTGAAAGGGCTACGCCTATCTAACCTAGCATTTTATAGCAGTGGGCTGCAATCACAGTGAGTACTGCAATCACAACACAGCAGGCTGCATGCAATTACTGAATGGTGGGCAGCAACTGGTGCAGAGGCTGTCACATGCACATGTGCAGATACCTAGAAAAGTAGGCTGTACCTGCTGTCCACACATGCAATAATATCATTGCAGGAACAGGAAGATAGAGAGCGAGAGAGAGAGAGACAGAGACATAGACAGAGACACAGACAAAAGAGACAGAAACAGAAACAGGCAGAGAAAACCCAAAACAAACCAAAAAAAAAAAAAAAAACAACAAAACAGTAACAACAGACGGAGCAGGGAAAACAAAGGTAAGGTATGTAACTCATATGTATGTGCCGGCATGTAGTAGATGTTCCGAAGAGTACTCTACACACTGCAAATCATCCATATGTGGCAGCAGTACGTATCTATCTGTATCTGCACATGTGCATAGGGCAAGGGACATACTGCAACTGTTAGTGAAGGGTGGACACATATATGTCGTTGAAGGTTGTTATGTGCATATATCTATGTAGGTCGTAGTGTGAGGCATAGAAAACAGCATGCGGTGCTGATATATGCCATGCGGTGGTTAAACGCTGTGGGACTGATTTGTCAGACCTGCTGTGTTACAGCCAGTAAGGCCTGCTAAAGCTACATGGGCTGAGGACACCAAAATGCATTCTGCACAACACTGTGCAATATAATCACATAACTGTACATCCCACAGCTGTCGCATAAGTGATATCCCCACCATGAAAGGTGGACTGTACATGTGCCTATATGTACATCTATATGTACAGCAATGGATGTGTACATGCATGTGTATAGATATGTATATATATATATATATATATATATATATATATATATATATATATATATATATATATATATAGATATATACATATATATAGAGAGAGACACTGGGTCATATGTACTGCAACAGGTGTGTGGTGATCAAGGCAGACTATAGACAAGTGTCGATACTGCAGTGCCATTCCTCCTTTCCAAAACACTGTACCCATTTACTGCCACATAGGTAGAAATCTACCTAACACTGAAGGTGTGATAAGGGAACATGGGACATAGGTGGACAGTAGCCTCCCCATTGATAAAGACAGTGCCACACTAGACTCGTAATCTGTCTATGTGGTATGTGTCATGACAACAGGTGTGTCATCTAGGGAAATATAGGTCAGTCATCACAATGCCCCGTGTGATATGTACCTCACATGACAACTACAGCAAGTGGAAAGGCCACAGACATACCTCACAAAGGGTAATACTGGCCTCAAACAGATGCCCTATGCAGACTGACTCACAAAACCACAGCTAGACTGTATTGCATACCGCCCACACAGAGGTGACCTCTGCCGGACATACAGAGGTATGTCAGACCCATAGCTGTGTGACAACCACCATGGCAACATATCAAAATCCCTCCAGGCTACACGCTCTAGGGCCCTTAACCTCATCCGCACACTAAACAGCACATGCTGGAGAGATAGGTTTCTATCTCAGAGATATGCCATACTCTGGAATAGACCACCTAGTAATAGCAAACAAGGCTCCTCATTAGCAGTTGTCATAAATACCCCGATGATTGTTGGGAGATTGGTAATATACCCCAGGAATCCCCTCTGTGCTTCTGGTTGACAGGGGCAAGTGAAATCAAAGTACATGTGTGGCAAAGGCCAGGGTAGCACATAGCTAGGCTGCTGTAGGCCCTAGGGCCAATAGCATATCACCTACCTATGACACTATGCACTCACACATGTACTCAATGCAATACCTGCTATGTGAGGTTGAATAAGTGTAACGCTGAATGTGTGCAAGGTCTGTAAAGGTGTGATAGCATAGTGTGAAGTTGTATCTGACATGGTAGTGTCTATCCTAGCTGTGAGGCCAGCAAAAGATGTGTATGTTATTGCTTGTGTTTAAGGGTGTAAAGTGTGCCACAGGACTCGCTCACACATATTATTCATTTCTCTTTCAGCCTGATGGCCCACCAATGTAACCCTTGTTACACAGCAGTGGAGGAAGAGGAGATCCAGCAAAGCCTGGTGCAGCACTACACACTACTGTTTTCCAGAAGCAGCCAGCACCAGCATGAGCGGACTGCACTGTGGCAAGATCTTGTTCGTCGGGTAAATGACATAGGCATGCATAACCGGACATATGAGCAGGTACGCCATCACTGCAGTGATTTAATTAGACATGTCCGGCGGTGTGCGTCTGATATCCATAGACAACAGCTTGCCACAGGTGGTGGGGTGGCCATTCATCCCCCCCTCACCAGAGTGGAGGAGCTGCTCCTAAGCGTAGTGGCTCCTGGACAACAACAGCAACTCCCACAGACATGTGTTGTCATGGAGGCCGAAGCCACCCAGCATGTTCACATGGAGCATGCAGGTAACATTTCCTATCTGTAGACTACAGTTACCTGTATTGTTAGATTATGTCTACGTGAGATGTGTACTGTGTGTTTAGCAGTTGTGCTGCCTAGTGTTGTGCAATACTGATATTTGGAATATTATCTGTACACCTGTGACTGTCGACTGTTGTTCTACTGTAGTTTAGCAAACCCACAGTAGCAATGCCACAGTTGTGGCCACTGACGAACTCTCTCATATTCTCATAGGTCCCTCTGATGTGACAGCAGGGCAGACAATCCATGCTGGTGAGTGTGGTATAACTGCAATGTTGGTAATGAAATGTGCATGTCATAGGTGAGGTGTAGGCCATGTACACATAACACATATACGCATAATGCATGCCGTGCATGTTTGCTGTAAGACGTTACACAGCTCAATAATGTCAGTAGCTGCCTCAATGAGATGCAATACACACAGCATCAGACACAGTTGTGGCAACACCGTACTGCACATTGGATAGGCATAGTTGCTACAGCTGTACACAACATAACACGTTTATCATATGCAGTATACCTCAACATGCTACATATGGCGTTACCACACACCTGTTGTAAGGTCACACTTCAGTATCCCACATGTCATCCACGCACACATGATATACCTCAGGGGTAGAGGCCTATCATGGGGCTGTGCAACACTCTTCAACACATAACACAGTCATGTTAGGCAATGCTCCCTATTGGGCACCTCACACACCCATGTACAAAGTGGCTGTGTAATTGTGAACCTAGCCATGGCACTGCAGTTCAGGTACAGCATGCTAGGCAGTGGTCTGTCACACATTATTAGCCATGAGTGACCACATGATGGATGATGACGATGGCTCATGGTACTACACTCCATCCAGTTACAGTGACCACAGTACTGCACATAGCAGTCATTGCTTTGCACCTCAATGTTGTGTGTGTGCAAGCATATGCACGTATACACAATATGCATAGCATGTTGTGTGTGTGCTTACATATTCTAGTATACAAAGTGACACATATATGTCCTGGAATGCTATTGGGTGTATAGGTCACAAGACACACATTGGGTATGTGTGGTGTTTAATGTTGCAGTCGTGTAGCATGCCATGTCATGGCTGGCACCGACATATCTGCAATATGTCCCACACTCACCATAACCACTGTACAATGGCCATGTCGAGCATTTGGATTCCTTCATGTCTACATGCACCACTCATCCCGTGTGTGTACATAGCATGCATGTGCTACACCTGTGCCCACTATTATGTGCTATGGACACAGACACTGTAATCAGACATGGAAATCTATGTGCCACACAGATAACACATGCAGCCATGGTATGTATACCTGAGAGTGATGGTGCACAGGACATTGCAGAGCTGATAATACTTGCACAGCAATGTTATGTCCATGTACACATTGTGTTCCAGGGTGGAGCCAATCACTGAACAACTACACACATGCATCAAAGCCATGTATACTGTCATTAAATAGGGCTGTCTACACTCGCACTGCATGGTCTTGAGAAACACATATTCTGCATGCTGACACGTGTGAGGTGACTGTTTGCCTTGTGATACTGTCACCCACCTTCAACCACTATTGAGTATGTGTTGGATTGCTGATGTGTGTGTGTATCTGCTGTAGTGAGGAGTGTATTTGTGTGCATGTGTGCATGTGTGCATGTGTTCGTGTGTGCATGTGTGCATGTGTTCATGTGTGCATGTGTTCATGTGTTCATGTCTGCATGTGTGCATGTGTGCATGTATTCATGTGTGCATGTGTTCATATGTGCATGTGTGCATGTGCGCTAACATCATGTACAGATTGTAAAGTGTGTTTCCTGTCTTCCTCTCACAGGTGCAGAGTTTGGAGTGGCTGAATGCAGCAGGGAACCTGAAGTCACTGCCACAAATAGTGGAGATGATGAGACATGTATTGTGGCACAGGCAGGTTTGACAGGGTCTGTCGTTGGTCCACCAATCGACAGTACACAGCGTTCCACCCCATCTATGAGCACACTCATAGTTTAGTTTCATAGTTTAGTACTAGACTATCTGCCCTAGGGCATTTATAAGCCTAGCCATAGTGTATGTGGCTTTCGCCACCCCATGTAATGGTACAAAAGTATAGATTTAGTTTACTGTGCCTCTGTCTAGTAGTGACACAGAGATGACCCCCGGGGTAAACCTACGATCTCCCATCCACTCGTCAAGATTTCTCTTGAAGAGAGTCAGTGAGGGGCTCTGCCTAACATGAACTGGGATCTTGTTCCAGAGTGTGGGAAGCCTCTGAGTTATGAATCTGTCCCTCCAGCATGTCCTATTCATATTTGTGCTGAGGTTTAGATCTTTAGCTCTCGTGGTTCTGATGGATTTGGATTTTTTGAGATGGAGCATGCCCATCAATTCCTGATTGGACATGGCCTTGTACGTCAGGCATAGATCACCTCTGAGTAGGCGGTATGCTACTGAATAGAGCTGGAGTTTCTTTAGTCTGGCAGCATATGACATATGTTGGAGACCCTTGATCCTCTTGGTGAGGTACTTTTGGGGCCTCTCCAGCTGCTGCAGGTTCCGGGTGAGGTAGATACCAAATGGGGCATTGCACTCAATCATGGGTCTGATAAGGGAGGAGTATAGGGGTACAATGACCTCCTTTGATCTGGATGTGAATCCCTTCATGATAAGGTGGGCAAGGTAGAAGGTCTTTCTAACCACTTTGGCAACGTGGATGTCGAATGAGAGATCACTGTCAATTTGGGTCCCCAGGTCTCTGATTACTTTTTCCATACTCAATGGGTTACTGCCTATGTGGTAATTTGTGGGTACTTTGTTTTTCCCAGAGGGGATGACTATACATTTTTTGGCATTTAGTTTAAGGCCATGACTTCGGCACCAGTTGTCCGTTTCAGTAAGGCCTTTCTGTAGGATGCATGTGTCAGCTGGTGTATCGACTATGGCACCTAGTTTGCAATCATCTGTGAACTTTGTCAGCCACAACCCTCCCGTGTTTGCTTTCACATCTGAGAAATAAATGCCGAACAATAGGGGTCCCAGGACAGAGCCCTGTAGGACACCACTTGTGACTGGCTTTGAGTCTGACATAACTACAGCAATTTTGACTTTATGGGTTCTGTCCTTTAGCCAGTTTGCAACCCATCTTGTGACATATGGGTTTACATTTAAGCTGTTGAGCTTGTCTATGATGCCTGAGTGGGGTATTGTGTCGAAGGCTTTAGCCAAGTCCAGGTAGGCTGTATGGACTGCTTTGCCCTCATCAATGGCTCTAGTGACTGTTTCAAAAAAGTCAACCAGGTTCAAAAGGCAGGATCTGCCCTTTACAAAGCCGAACTGGGTAGGATCAAGTGTCTGTAGGTCCCCGATGTCTCTGTTTATGAGTTCCATAATGATTCTTTCCATAGCTTTGCAGACCAGGCTGGTTAAGCTTATGGGGCGGTAGTTTCCAGGGTCTGTAGAGGAGCCTCCTTTGTGGAGTGGGACCACTGTTGCTGTATGCCAGTGTTCAGGTACATATCCTGTAGTAAGGCTAAGGTTAAAGAGCATTTTTTATGTGCAGGTTTAGCTCCTCTTGGAGATTACGTAGCACGCAACCCGGGATACCGTCAGGTCCCATAGATGATGTGTTTTTAGCTTTGCTGAGAGCAGCTCTCACCTGGACATCTGAGATGACAGGGAGGTTACATTCAGCTGGGATAACTATTTCTTCTTTTGGGGGTGAGGGAGGGGAGAAGTTTGCACTGAACCTGTCTGCCAGTATGTTGGCAATATCTGTGGGTTCAGTGTATTTTTTGTCATTATGAACTAACTCTGAGCATATCTGAGGGTTTCCGCCCAGGTTTCTAACATAGCTGAAGAAGGCCTTATGGTTATCTTTAGTGTATTTAGCGATTTTTCTCTCAAAGTTGGCCTTGGATGTTTTTATGAGTGAACGTAGTTTTTTGCTAGTGCTGGTCAGAGATGCCTTCCCTTTATGGGATTTTGCTCTGTCTTGCAGTAGCTTCCTTCTTTTGTTATACAGTTTGTTTATGGCTGGGGTCCACCAGACAGGATGCCTGCCCTTGGTGGAGAGGGTCTTGGTTTTATTTGGGATTGCATGATCCATGCATTCTTGGAGATGTCCGTAGAAAGCATTTGTGAAGGATTCAGCATTGTGGGATGTGGTTTCCTCTGGCCCAGGGGGCTTAAAGGATACCATCTCAGTCTTGAGAAATGTAAAGTCAGCCTTTGAGAAGTTTCTCACTGTAGTCTTTTGTGCTGGGGGTGGAGATGGGATATGAATATCCAGGGTGATTAGTTTGTGGTCAGATCTCACTAGTGAGGGGTATACTTCCGGTGTGGAGCATTTTGTCTCCATGTTTGTGATGATCAGGTCTAGTATATTTTCTCCCCTTGTGGGAGAGGTAACTAGCTGTTCCATTGCATCCGAGTTAATGAATTCCAGGAACCTTTGGGCTAGGGTGTTAGGGCTAGAATAATGCACCCAGTCTATGTTAGGGTAGTTGAAGTCTCCCAATATGATGATATTTGGTGAGACATTCATATCCTCCAATGTCTTCAGGAAGGCTGAATGGGGTTCCTGAGGTTGGGAGGGTGGTCTGTAACATGCTACCAGTTGTATAGCAGTTTTGCCTACAGTTAGTAGCACCTGGATGGTCTCCGATGCTTCATGTGTTGCCACTAACCTGGAGGTGTGGGTGTCCTTGATGAATATGGACACTCCCCCTCCCTTTGTGGTTCGGCCTGAGTTCTGGGGCCAAAATGCATGATACGAGGTATAGCCTGATAGAGCTGGGGTGCTCTCAGGAGCCTTGAACCAGGTTTCAGTTACTGCACAGACATCGATGCTCTCCATACTGAGGAGTGCTTTGAGAGCCTGCATCTTGAGATTTAGACTTCTGGCGTTGAGCAGCATTACCCTTAGTTTTTTTCCATTTTTGTTTTCTAAGGAGGTGGGTTTGTCTTTTGAGCCTTGCATAAAAAAGGCACTATGGGGGTGGCAAGAGCCTTAGCCAATATCCGGAAGCCCAGTGGTGACAGGTGCAAGCCATCCCTTGCGAAGCAGCGTGGCTTGTCCAGCATGTCATCCCAAGCAGACAGACATTGGATCCCCTAGAATGACACCAGTAATTGAGCCAATTATTAAAGCTGATCATCTTGTCCTTGTATTGTGGCATCATTCTTGGTGAGGGCAAGATGCTGCTCAGGGTCAGGGTCATACCAGCCTGGGCTACATAATCAGAGAGCTCCTCTATGTCACTTTTCATGTAGTCCAGGGAGGTACGTCTCAGGTCATTAACGCCGGCATGGACAATGACGGAGTCATATTTGTACTTGCTTTGGAGTGACCTGAGTGCATGTGTTATGTGGCGGATCCTAGCTCCCGACAGGCAGCTCACCGTTACCCTCTCCTTGTTCAGCCTGGTAAGCGGAACGTCAGTGTGTCTGACTATAGAGTCACCAATTACTAGTCTATCAGGCATGGTGTTTGGCCTTAAGGGCTGTGATTGTTTGACACACTGCTTTATTGAAGTATGTGCTTCATGTGTTATGTTTTGAGGTGGTGGATTTCTGGGTGTCTGCTTTGGGAGCCTCTGTTGTTTTGGTAAGTTTTTTATTAGAGCATCCGAGTATGTCTTTGTGTTATTATGTGTTTGGTTTGCAATTGTGGTAGGTCTATGTGGGACTGGGTTTGCTGTGTGTGTGGTTAATACATCCCTCATCACCAATGGCCTTAGCCGAGGGACAGCATACAGTTGGCATTGACCAGGATAGTGTGGTACCCATGGCACTTGCATCCCCTCACAGCAGCCATACCCGGATTCCTGGAATGGTACCAGATAGGCGGATGTCCAGGGGTTCTCAGGGGAGCACCGCTGGTCATATTGCCCCTGGCAGACATGCCCTCACAGGTCTTACAACCTCGAGTATGTTCTGGGCTGTAATGCAGGCACAGGCACATATGGAACGGTACACCAGACAGGGATTAAGGGCGCAGAGGGCCCATTACACTGCTATCAATGACAGCATCCGTGACCTTGCCGGTGCCATCCGGAATTACACCGAGGTCATTGATAGACATTGGGGGGAGACATTAGATGCCCTCCACAATGTGTTTTCCATGAGCCAGGACCATGCGGGATGGTTGAGACGTCGATGCGGATGCATGCCAGCACCATCAACAGCTGGCAGTCATCGCAGATGGCCCACAGATCACAGCCGCTCCCGTAGTGGCAGTACCAGCCCCAGCAATGCTGGGGCTGGCCTGTCGATTGACCGTCTTAGTAGACCATGTGCATGTGGCTCTGGCCAGTCCCAGCAGGGACATGGGTCCACTCAACATACCTCTGCCTCTGATGATAGTACCCAGTCAGGGTTGGTACCCGATACTGTCCGTAGCACCCCTGCCAGGCACAGGTACCGTATTCATGGCCAGAGACAGTGATCTGTACAGCCTGGCAGGTACAGTCTGTGGCTGTCCCACAACCTCCCATATATGGCAGCCACATGGTGGAGCTGTGTGCATGCAGACACACACATTAACCAAACAACTAGGGCTCACACATACACACACACATATTACATCAACATTGGCCCATGCTGTACTGTTGTCCCTCACACACACACACACACACACACACACACACACACACACACACACACACACACACACACACACACACACACACACACACACACACACACACACACACACACACAGACATGTCGATTGGATGGGTCAATGTCGGGCTCTGGCAAACCAACAACACACCCTGTGCATATGATGACACCTGTGCCACCTCCTGTCATCTGTAACATTGATGCAGGAACAGGCTAACATGGTGCTGATGCACAGGGTGACATTATAGCAGTGTAGCAATATTAGCAAGTTGTCAACAGGAAAGTGTAATGATACCCTTGTAGGTATATTTGAGCAGGCATGATGCATCAAAGCTCTGATTGTCAATGTAGCATTGTTTACACCAGTGTTAGGTCTGAGTATGTATTGTCTGCCGATGTGCCACTTGGCTGAAGTGTATAGTGTTGCCAGTATGTGTTAGTGAGTGGACAGTACGTGTGTGATGTGTGCAGTACAGATTAGCAGGTGTACATTTGTGAATATGGTGGGTGTGCACTGTCTGCATGTACGTGCATAGTGGACACATGGGACGTGTGACATACCCTGTTTTACACATTGTTAACATCTCATAGTATCTCTCGATGGCCAGTATGCATTCTACTACAGATATGTACAAACATGGGTACACATGTGTGTATGACATGGGTTGACACTATGCTGTGGGTGATACTGTTAATATCTGTCAATGTTTTGCATTCTGGTAGTATACACAACCTCAACAGCATGACTATAACCAATCATTAGATGATGTCCTGGCAACTGACACACAGTTGTAGGGAACTCAGTAACAGTTGGATCCTTCCGGTACTATACTATAACAGTAACCAGTGGTATTGACCACCACCCATTCCTGGGACTACACCTGTTTGGCATATAGGCCTCTTAGGTACATGCAAACACACAAGGGATATGTCCATCCACATCTGGAAATGCATGCATTGGCCTACAATGCATTCTCTGGATGGGACACATATCCTACACAAGGGTATCATACAGACAGATACCTGTTGTCTGCCACATGCTGTATTGCACTAAGCCGACTATGGCATAGTCATCCACATTTACTACACAAACTATCCCAACAGTACCACATAGGTGGTAGCCCCCACATGTATGTTGGGTACCAATGTGTACATACAGCCATGTGTTATGTCATCTGTCCCTTGGTATCCACATATCCAGAGGTATTGTGGAGTCCCTCGGTGTATCACATAAGACATTAGGGGCCTGAATGCATATCCACAAGGCTGTTGTACACCTATAATGACTGTCCAGTATTGCCAGTCGTTGTTGTTTATGAACATGTCTGACATATACCCCAGGCATGTACCCTCACTCACACTACTCTATAGTAACTGTCATGGGTGTGTGTGGCACAGATGACCTTGGCCACAGATCACTACAGTGGCCGGCCTTGTCACATACATACATATGTGACCTGCGATCTGAGAAGCAGCGGCACAATCTGTCAAAGGAAACAAATGTATTCATGAAGTATGCAGGCTTCACACCTAATTACTAATTGTGGTCACATGTACATATATTTATTTGCCACACAGATACCTGATGTGTGCAATGCACATACTGTTTTAATCCTGATATGTCATACCATAGTAAAAGCAAAAGCCACACTGCATTGACCAACAGTGTCACACCCACCCACACACACACACACACACACACACACACACACACACACACACACACACACACTCAGCAATTGCAGGTTTCAAACCCCTACCTATAAAAGCAAACCCCACACCGCATTGACCAACAGTGTCACACACACTCAGCAATTGCAGGTTTCAACCCCCTACCTAACTATGTTATGATACTAGAGAAATACGCATTAACACGGCACGCTATATGCTTTACTGGGTGTTTTATTTTCTCCTGCTATATTTGTAGGATGCTGACATCATCAGACTTTCCAAAGAGGAATGTACCTCTTTTAATGTGTTTTCCCAGTCTCCAAAAAGGGCACTCCTCTCAAAGGAAATCACACACATACACTCCCCCACACACACACTCAGCAATTGTAGGATTCAAACCCCTACCTAACTATGTTACGACACTAGAGAGATACGCATTAACACGACGAGCTATATGCTTTCCTTGGTGGGTTCTTTTCTCCTGCTATATTTGTAGGATGCTGACATCATCAGACTGGACATGGTAATGTGTGTACACTTTGTTTTATGCAATCCCAGGAATGAGCCATGTGGGTCGGCAGGTGTCAACAGCTTGAACAGGACCACATAATTCTTGGCTTGTGTGATCTATCTGTGGACAAATTGACATTCCTTCATATGTCAACACATATTTATGCACAGATTGTTGGTTTTGTGGATATGACATGTGTCTGGGATGTTGATAAAGGGCTATTCAAAGTCTATGTGAGACATGTGTAGCTCCGTTCAGTGATGTATGTCCTGGATGGCTGCCTTGAAAACAGTCTAGCATGTTTGGGAACCATGATCTGCACATGAACATACCACAGTTGGTAGTGTTGTGTGTTTGTCAGCTTCCAATAGCTCTGTTTATGACTTCAAACATGATGGACTCCATAGCCTTGCAGATCAGACTTCATAGGCTTACTGGACTATACTTCCCATGGTGTGTTGTGCACCAACATTTGTGGGGAGTGTCATATGTTGCTGTAACACATTCAACGGTTCCAGATCCTGTGGAGTGGGTGAGGCTCAACAGACTGTTCAGGTGCAGGGTCTGTTTGTTCTGTAGTTCATTCATGACACATATAGGGAAACAATGTAATCCAATTGCTGCCATGCTTTCAGTTTTGGGGGGAGCTGTTCACCCATTCTACATGTGATATCTCCTGGTATGATTATAGGGACTTTCGTCAGTGGGAGGTGGGTATGTATATATGGGCCTGTCTGACAGGATGTCGGCATTGTCAGTAAGGTACAGCTGGCCCTGACTCAGGACATATATGAGTGTACATTGCTATTTATGACATAGCTGAAGGAGGTGTCATGATTCCGTCTGGACTCCTTCGCAGCTACTCTTTACAAAACACCGACAAAGCACTAATCCCTGTTATACTCTTTTACACACTTAACACCCTACTGATCCTTTGTGATCAGTCTATAGAGTATGTCATCATAATATCCTGGCATGTCCAGGGGTCGGTTTCGTGTGTACTCTCCAGTCCAGCTGGTGAATATTGTGATTCTGACACAATGTCACAACTGCCTCATGTACACAGACAACCCTCTCCTCCTCCCAACAGACTCCGATATATGTGAGAGATGCAACTATATAGACATACAGGAGGCTGAGCTCTCTCGACCCATGACTGGCACAGTCTATCAGGTGGTGAAGGTAACCACACACACCACATATCAGTCTCACATAAACCTATAGCGACAGCAATCAAACCACATTATCACACATAAACATACTTGGAGGCTCTAAATAAACTCTGCCTAAGCAGCAGAGACCTCCAAAGCAGACACACAAACAACTGCTACTCCACTACAATACCCACATATCACATAGTTCAGAATGTCAGTGTGCCACACAGTCACTGCCCTTCGGGCTAAGCAACACACCTAACACACTTGTAATAGGTGACACTTATTGTCAGACACACTGACGTCCCACTCACCAGGCCAAACAAGGGGATGGTCACTTTGAGCTGTCTGTCAGGTGCCAGGATCCACCACATAACACATGCACTCAGGTCACTCCAAAGCAAGTACAGAAATGGCTCCATCATTGTCCATGCTGGTGCGTAAAACCTCAGACGTTAATCCCTGGACCACATGACATGATATATAGAGGAACTCTCTGATCATGTAGCCCAGGCCAGTATGACCCTGACCTTGTGTAGCATCTTACACTCACCAAGTATGATGTCACAGTATACAGACAAACTTATCACGTTTAACAGTTGGCTAACATATTGGTGTCATTCAAAGGGGATCCAATGTCTGTCAGCCTGGGGTGACATGCTCAACATGCCACGTAGCTTCGCTATGGACAGCTTGTACCTGTCACCCTTGGACTTTCAAATACTGGCTAAGGCTCTTGCTACCACCATAGTGCCTTTTTTAAGCGGGGCTCAAAAGACAAACCCACCTCCATAGACATTACAGAGTAAATGAAACTAAGGGTAATGCTGCTCAACACCAGATGTGTTACCCTCAAATTGCGCCCACTCAGGACTCTCAGTATGGAGAATAGCGATATCTGTGCACTAACAGACACCTTGTTCAGGCTCACAAATGCACACCAACACTACCAGGTTATATTTCATACCATGCTTTCTGACCACAAGACTCGGAACGGCCAACACAAATAGGGGGAGTATCCATATACATCACAGATACACAGACCTCCAGGTTAGTAGCACTGCATGAAGCATCGCAGACTATACATATGCAACTAACATTGCGCAAAACTGCCTTTCAGTTTGTTGCCTGCTACAGACCACTGTCCCAAACTCAGGAACCACACTCGGCTTTCCTGGGAACACTGGAGAATATGAAGGTCTCCCCAAACACCATTATATTGGGTGACTTCAAATACCCGAACATTGACTGGGGATACTACTCAAGCCCCAACACCCTCGCCCAACAGTTGCTACTATTTGTAAACTCATATGCTATGGCACAACCGGTCACCACACCCACAAGAGGGGAAAACATATTGGACCTGATCATCACCAACATGGGGACTCTATGTTCCACACCAGCGACATACCCCTCATTGGTAAGGTCAGAACATACATTTATCTCACTGGACATCCATATCTCATCCCCACACCCATCCTGGGTAATCTTGGTGAACTTCTCAAAAGCAAACGTCTCACTTCTCCAAACCAAGGTGGTATCCTTCAGAGACCCTGGGACAGTGGTAAATACGGCTCAGACTGCTGAATCCTTTACATACACAATATATGGACACCTAGTGGACTGCACAGATCGTGCTATCCCAAATAACAACAAGACTCACTCTTCCAATGGCAGGGGACCTGTCTGGTAGACTCCAGCCATTAATAAGCTATACAATGAAAGGAGGAAGCTACTACATGATAGAGCACAATCCCAGACAGGGAAGGCATCTGTGATCTGTACTAGCAGACAGCTACAATCACTCATGAATTTATCTAAGGCCCGCTTCTAACGGACAATTGCACCAGACACGTAGAACAATCACAAGGCCTTCTTCAGTTATGTCAGGAACCTGGGTGGACACTCACTGATATGCTGTGAGTTACTGCATACTGACTAAACATACCCTGAACCCATTGACATTGCCAACATCCTGGCAAACAGGTTCAGTGCAGATGTCTCCCAACATCCCCCCTAAGGAGCAACTGTCCATCCCAACAGAGTGTAACCTCCCTGACATCATAAATAAACAGGTGAGTGCTACCCTCCCCAAAGCAGACAACACAGCATCAATGGGCCCAGACGGTGTCCTGGCCTGCGTCTTACAAGAGCTTCATGACAGACATAACCCTCACATTAAGTCACTGTTCAATATCAGAGTTACTACAGGATATGTACCCAAGGCATGGCGTACAGTGACAGTGGTCCTGCTCCACAGAGTTGGTGCCACAACAGACCACAGACAATATCGCCCTATAAGCCTAACTAGCCTGTTCTGCAAAGCTATGGAGCGTATTGTCATGGGACTCATACACATAGACATCGGGAACCTACAGACACTGTGTTCTACACATTTCAGCGTTGTTGTGGGCAGATCTTGCCTCTTGAACCTGTTTGTATTCTTTAAACAGTTACCAGGCCATCGACGTAGGGACGGTTGTCCACACAGCCTACCTGGACCTTGCAAAACCCTTCAACACAATACCCCACTCGGCCATTATGCATAGTCTCACCAGCATCGATATCAAAACATATCTCACATGATGGATTGCTACCTGTATCAGGGATAGCACCCACATGGTCAGTATTGCAGGTGCCATGTCTGACTATACACCAGTTACACGTGGCATCCCACAAGGCTCAGTCCTGGGACCTCTCTTGTTCAGGTTATATTTGTCTGACGTATAGGCTAACACAGGAGGAATATGGCTGACCATGTTTGCAGATGACTGCAAACTGGGTGCCATAATCAACTCTCCAGCTGGCACATGCATACTCAAACAGGGTCTCACAGACATGGATGACTGGTGCCTGAGCCATGGCCTACAGCTAAATGCCATTAGTTGCATAGTCATCCCCTTTAGGAATAACAACATGCCCACACATTACCACATAGGTAGTAATCCATTACATACGGTAGGAGTTGTTAGGGGTTTGGGGACACGACTTGTTCGTACTCTCGCCTTTGACAATCACGTTGCCAAAGTGGTTAGATAGACCTTCTATATAGCCCACCTTATTCCATATGTTTTCACATCTAGATCAAGTGAGGTCATTGTGCCCCTTATACTCATCACGACCATGCTTGGTTACAATGCCAAATTTGGGATGTACCTTAACGACACCTGCAGCAACTGTAATGGCCACAAAAGTTCCTCAACAAGCAGATCTAGTGACTCACATGGATGCCCTGCACAGTTCGGATACAGTAACGCCAGCTCTACTCAGTCGCTTACCGCCTACTCGGATGTGATGTGTGCCTGTTGTTTACGGAAATATCCAACCCAGAATTAATGGACATGCTCCACCTCAGGATATCCAACTCCCTTCGAGCTACACACTCCAGGGACATATACCTCAGCACAGATGTTAATAGGACATGCTGGAAGGACAGATTCTTATCCCAGAGGCTCCACTCACTCTGGATTGTAATCCCGGTTTCGCATAGGCAGAGCCACTCACTGACCACCTACAGGAGACATCTTGACAAGTGGATGGGTGATCGTATGTTTACCCCTGGGATATCTTCTGGGTCCCTGCTAGACAGAGGCACAATAGACTAAATGTAAATGGGCTATCTTATGTGACCTACTATTCACAGGCACAGTGTAGTAATCTGACAGGGTTGCGAAAGCCAAACACACTCTGGCTAGGCTTGTACATGCCCAAGGGCAGATAGCCTAGTATCAACCTCTGAAACTATGATAATGTTCAGGATGAACAATGTTTATTGATGATACTGTTTGCAAGTTTTTATCGTCTTTGCTTTCCCACTTTCTATGAACAACTTAGGTATCTGCAGAACATATTTGATTATGACAGGGTTCCACTATATTATATATGTGTCTGTTGTCATGTAACTGTGTGCACAGGGTGGATTGCTGGATAGTGAGAGGTTCCTGGGTTAACACGTGCAACTGCCAGATATGTGTGGCCCACTGCTGCACTCAGACATGGCCTAAGTGTGTGAGCATGCCCAGTTCAGGCTTTCAGTGTTTTGTTG
The DNA here is from genome assembly GCF_019279795.1 of Protopterus annectens. Lineage (NCBI taxonomy): Eukaryota > Metazoa > Chordata > Ceratodontiformes > Protopteridae > Protopterus > Protopterus annectens. Next base: position 1,119,025,230 of record NC_056747.1, on the reverse strand, counting down.
CCTGACATTTGTCTCATTTATTCAAGTGTGTGAGCATGCCCAGTGTGACCTTTCAGTATGTTGCTGTCTGAGGTCCACTACATTTGTTGATGTGTGTGAACATGACCAATATTAACATTTATACTGTGTGTGTTGAAAGTCAGGTTCTATTCTTACTGCAGGACTCAGCTTTGTGTCATAACTCAACAGGGATTATGCTGTGCCTGCAGGGTTTCCATGAGATACTTTGCATAGACTTATCAACATTTCTTCATACAGGCTGACCACTGCAATGCTGTCATGGTTTAGTGGTTCAGTACCATGACTATAGCGAACAGTATCCTGGGTTCAAGGCCCATCACTGCTTTATATTTTCATACTGAGCAGACCAGACTGCTTAAGGGCCAGTAGAGCAAATATGAGCATGTTGGCTTTTGTTCAGCTATGCCCTACTTAAACTACGCTTGCTCAATATTAATCAACATTGCTGGACATTGCCCAATATTACTCAACATTGACCACAGTTGTGCTAGTGGGTGTGCAATTTTGTTTACATATACTACATGGCGGTAAATGCTGTTTAGCACTGCTTTATATTGCTTAACACATGGCAATCATGCCTCAGGTAGTGCTGCAGGGCTGCCTATGTCGGATGCACATACTACACTCCATATACATGTTTGAAAGCAGGTAGTGTCAACTTAGGCATCCCTTTTACTATATGTGTGAGTCAGAGAGAGGTATCATTTCCAGAGTTCCTACTGAGCCAGTGTATGTGCTATGATTTGCTTCTTTGCCAAGGCCAAAGAATACTGGGCACGCCTCCTTCTGCCTACTGGGGCAGGCTCAGGTTCTTCCTCCTCTGAGTCACGCTTTGCCTGTGATGGCCTTGGCAATGGTGGGGGGCTGTTTGGCCCGGGCCTATGCTGGTCCTGCTGCAGCTGTTTTCACAGGATCATATTATGTAGCGTAGCACAAGCCATGACAATTTGGGTACATGTAGTTAGTGAGTACTGCAAGGCTCCACCAGATGTGTCCAGGCACCGGAACCGTGACTTGAGCAGCCCAAACACACACTCGATTGCATTTTGTGTTTGTGTGTGTGCCTCATTATGGCATTCCTGTGTGTGTGTGCATTTCTGATGGCTGTCATCAGCCACGGCTCCAGTGCATAGCCAGCATCCCCCACTAGGTGACCATGTGGGATGTCCCCGTTGGCAAATGTCTGGTACAGCTGCGTCAGATGCCAGATATGGGAATCATATTAGCTTCCAGGGCAGCCAGCACACACATTCAGTATTATGCCCTGGGCATCATACACAACCTGGCAGTTCATGGAGGGGAAGCCCTTGCGGTTGAAGTAGACCCTACCCCGCTCACCAGCTGGTGCTTTGATGCATATGTGCGTGCAGTCTATTGCACCCACTACCTCAGGGTATTCTGCTATTTGCTGGAAGAGACGCATATTGCTGGCCAATACCTCCGGGAATTGGGGAAATATACATGATCACCGACATGTGCTGACATGGCATCCAGGAACTGGTGCAGTACCCTGGATGCTGATGCCTGTGATATCCCCATCATATCACCAGTTGGTCTCCGGAAGGTACCTGTTGCTAATATTCTTAGGCCAACACATTCCTTGGTTTCCACTGGGATGAGTTTCCCTCTGTTGGTTCTGTGTGGGAGGCGTGGCCTGCACAGCTCAACAATTTGCTGCAAGAGGTCTCTGCCCACTCTATAGCGCTCCACTATCTCCAGCTCATGTAGCCCCTGGTAGGTTACCCTGGGCCTATACACTCTTCTCCGTCTCCTCACTGTGGGTTGTCCAGCAGCATTTGCATTATCACCACCCTCAGCATGTTGCATATGTCGCCTTATAACAGCAATGGCAGCCCCTAACATTTCTTTGTCTCAGTAATCCTTTTTCAGTTTTCACTTCTATTAGCTTACTGCAGTGTTGCAGTGTCTCTTGAGAGAAACATAATGGACTGTTTGCAGAGTTTTAAGTCCTGGGATGAGCTAGTGTACTGCCTGTGTAATTGCCTGATTCTGATTGTTTTCACCTGCTAGCTCTGCTAGTACTCCCTGGTAACTTCCTACTATTTGTTGTGCTTCCTTTTTCCTTTCTGTTCCCTCGGAGGGGCAGTGCCATGCACACAAGTGCAAATACACTCACATCAGCTCACACATGCACACACATGCTTACACGGACTAAAACTTGCTTATTCTTGTTAAAACGCATGCACACCAGCGCAAACATGCTTACAACTCTTTAAATAGCCTTATACATGCTTACTCCGGCTTAAACGCGCGCACTCACGCTTACACACGCACACACTGTCTTACTCAGGTTTACAGGCGCGCACACACATGCATACACGCTCAGCAAGAAACTTTGGTGTTATCCACGGCATACACCTTCAATTTCTTGCCTTTACCTAGCCTACCTGTTGACACACAACTTTCAATGATGTGTAAATGACAGCGGACACATGCCACTCTGCTCCAATGAGCTTCACTTCTTTCATACATACCCCCCCTCGTGATGTCACCTATCTTCTACTCTGTTACTCCCCTTATCCTACTCCTACACTCCACTGACTGTGCTCATTTGTTATGTAAACTTGCAATTCACTATCCTAATCCTCATTTGCATAGGATTGCCTACTAATGCTTGGTTACATCTCTTAGACTGAGCTTCCCCCCTTAGCAACCTCTACTCGGTGGCCATGTTGTCTTCAGCCTGCCATTCACTTGCATTGTAAATTCATATTAGCATTAAAATCCACATTTGTCGATCTTCATTATTGATTTTCTGTTTTTTAGGGTGCAGCGCGTTTGTGTGGCGTTGCGCTACGCTTAAACCCCGGTGATCGGGATGAAAAAAAAAGTTATTTTATTTTTATTTTGCATCACTTAACATTGCCAATGGCAGTATTTTTGGCCATTGGCATGCTTCCTCATGTAAATGCATCCTTTTTTTGGAGCTGTCATGGCTCCGCTTTGCTATTTGCAGAACCGTACTCAGTTGTCAACTGAGTACATTTCTGCAAATAACACTACTCCTACTCGGACAGGTTTGGGTTTCCTGGATCGCATATTTACCTCATTTGCATAGCTTTCGCCTGCAATTGAGGTAATTTGCATATCCAAGTCCTGTCCGTGTAGGACTCATTTTGAGAGCTCTGTTGCACGCCCCTACCGGCTGTTCCTGGATCGCTCGGCGGACATGTTGGCTGCATGGAGTCTTACTCTACTCTTAGACTCCGTGCAAGCCTTCGTGAATCCGGCCCATCATTTTGAATAAAGTGGAAAAAAGAACAAGAAAAAGGAAAAAATGTATGATGATGGAAACAAAAAAATGTCTCTTTCAGGAAATCCAGTTATGATAAGTCCTTGAAAGGTATTTAAAATGATTGTCAAAGCTAACATATTTTGGAAGTATATTTCCTAAAATGTTTCTGTTTCACATGGATTTCCTATTTGCGTAATGCAGTGTAAAAACATTTTTATCACTTGTGCTTGTATGTGTGTGTGTGTTGAAAAGAGTACTGAAGTATATAAAAGTATTTATATATAAGAGCAGCAAGTTGACCATATTTTTCTCTACTTTCTATCATTGTCAGACATCAGCATTGCACACAATAAGTGGCTAGTTTTGTGCTGTAGGCCATATGTGTGGAAACGGAACAAATAATTAGTACAATGGCACAGTCAGAAGTTTGGTCATCTCACAACTCTTGTATCCTTGTCTGAAGTCTTGGCTGTGGCTCCATCTGTGTGGAGTCTGCATGTCCTCCATGTGTCTGTGCAGATTTTATTCAGGTGTCCTCATTTTCCCCAACACCCAAAGACATGCCACAGGTGAACTGGTGTTCATCCAGTTTTCATGTAGAAAGCATACTGTGTGTGTGTGTGTGTGTGTGTGTGTGTGTGTGTGTGTGTGTGTGTGTGTGTGTGTGTGTGTGTGTGTGTGTGTGTGTGTGTGTGTGTGTGTGTGTGTGTGTGTGTGTGTGTGTGTGTGTGTGTGTGTGTGTGTGTGTGTGTGTGTGTGTGTGTGTGTGTGTGTGTGTGTGTGTGTGTGTGTGTGTGTGTGTGTGTGTGAGAGAGATTGTGTGCATGTGTGTGTGTGTGTGTGTGTGTGTGTGTGTGTGTGTGTGTGTGTGTGTGTGTATGTGAGAGAATGTGTTTGTGTGTGTGTGTGTGTGTGTGTGTGTGTGTGTGTGTGTGTGTGTGTGTGTGTGTGTGTGTGCGTGTGAGTGTCTGCGTGTATACAGATGTTTGACAGCAGCAACTTGAAATTTATGGCTATTTTAATTTCTTCTTTCACTTTCATCCCAATTTAATACCATATGGGTACAATGAAAATCAGTATTTTTGGGGGGAGGGGGGCAGTAATCCCAGATAAGTTCAGGCCATTGTTGGATGAAATGTTGTAGGGGAAAAAGCACCAAAATGTACCTCTAAGCATTTAGAACCCAGCACCACAGCATATTAAATTCTTTTATCCAGAGTTATTACAGTGCAGTCTTCACCAGTTAGGATGTGTTGCAATGATGCAGGAAAAAGCTGACAAGTAAGGCACAGTGTACGAAAACAAAATGAATACTCTGGATAGAATGAGTAGGGAAGGATGGAAGGAAAATGGGAGCACTGGGGTGTATGCCAGGGTGACAGTCGACAGTAGGGGTGGGAAGTTCCATGGAACGCTTTGCATAGGGATCCATATCATCTAAGGCTGCCCATGTAGTCAATGCATGTGGTATTCAAAAACTAGTCCTTCTGGGTGTGGCTTGCTAAACAGGATATGGCTACTCTGAGGCAAGGGGTATGTTTTTCTTTATACAAGGGTATGGCTTATTTGTCAGGAAATGGAATGATGCAAAGGTGCCAACCCTATTAGTTAGTGGGCCACACACATGGGTATCCACTGGTACTGGAAGTCCATGCATTCCTTCAGTTCCAATATGTGTCACCCAATGTCCCTACAATGTTTCTATCCATGCATAGCCAGTCCTAAACCTGCTGGTCTGTCAGCAGGTAGGAGTTAATCCTCTTTCATACCATTTTCTATCACACGAACAGCCAGGTCTCACATAAGGATACCACCACCTGACCTTAACAAATGCAGATTCACACAATTTGCTGTTGCTGTTAGCATAACTATGGTCATATACCATAGTTATTTCAAAATGTTCTTTGCCTTTATACTGAGGGTCAACTGCCTGCACCATTTCACTAATGACAACTATGAATAGCAACTTGCTTTATCCATTCTAATTTGCATGTCATTATGCACTCATTAGATTATGGGCCGGATTCACGAAGGCTTGCACGGAGTCTAAGAGTAGAGTAAGACTCCAGACAGCCAATATGTCTGCTGAGCGATCCAGGAACAGCCGGCAGGGGCATGCATGAGAGCTCCTAAAATGACTCTTGCGCGGACAGTGTTAGGTTATGCAAATTACCTCATTTGCTGCTGAAAGCTATGCAAATGAGGTAAATTTGTGATCCAGGAAACACTAACCTGTCTGAGTAAGAGTAGTGTTATTTGCAGAAATGTACTCCATTGGTAACTGAGTACTGTTCTGCAAATAGCAAAACGGAGCAATGACAGCTCCAAATAAAGGATGCATCCAGTTAAGGAAGCATGCCAATGGCCAAATATAAGGCCATTGGCATTTAAATGTGTTGCAAAATAATAAAAAATATTTTTTTCTCTGATCTCCGATGTTTAAGAGTAGGATTAGGGAAGTAACAGAGTAGAAAATGGGTGACATCATGAGGGGGTATGTATCAAAGACTGTAAGCTTATTGGAGCAGAGTGGCATGTGTTTGCTGTGAGTTACTCAGGACTGGAAGAGGTGTGTCTACAGTTGTCTGAACTGAAACCCAGAAACCGAAGGTGTACGCCATGGCTACCACCAAAGATTCTTGCAAAGATGCTTACACTGTGTGCACATGCTTGTGCGCGCCTGTAAACCCGTCTAAGCTTGTGTGTGCTTGTGTGCACCCGTGTAAGCCTGTATCAGGCTGTCTAAGTCTGTGTGTGGGGATGTGCACCCGCCTAATCCTGTGTAAGCCTGTGTAAGGCCGTGTGCACACGTGTGTGCTCGTGTGCGCGTGTTTGCACTTGTTTGTGCGGCGCTGCCCCCTGTGGAAACAGAAAGGGAAAAGGAAGGAAAAGTAGTAGTAGGAAGTTAACCAAGGAAAACTAGCAGAGCTGCCAGGTGAAATCAATCAGAATCAGCCAATTACACAGGCAGTACACTATCCCAGCCCAGCCCAGCACTTAAAACTCTGCAAACAATATTCCCCCATGTTTTACTCAGAAATACTGCAACAGTGCAGTATACAAAGAGAAGTGAAAACTTGAAAAGCTTAACTGAGAAAAAAATGTTAGGGGCTGCCATTGCTATTATAAGGCAACATGTGTAAGATGCTGAGGGAAGTGCCATTGCAAATGTTGCTGAGCAACCCACAGTGAGGAGACGGAGAAGAGTGTACAGACCAAGGGTAACCTACCAGGGGCTACATGAGCTAGAGATAGTGGAGCGCTATAGAGTGGACAGAGAGCTCCTGCAGCAAATTGTTGAGCTGTGCAGGCCACACCTCACACACAGAACCAACAGAGGGGAACCCATCCCAGTGGAAACCAAGGTATGTGTTGGCCTAAGAATACTAGCAACAGGTACCTTCCAGAGACCAACTGGTGATATGATGGGGATTTCACGGGCATCAGCATCCAGGGTACTGCACCAGTTCCTGAATGCCATGTCAGCACATGTCGGTGATTATGTATATTTCCCCAATTCCCGTGAGGTATTGGCCAGCAATATGCATCTCTTCCAGCAAATAGCAGAATACCCTGAGGTAGTGGGTGCAATTGACTGCACGCAAATACACATCAAAGCACCAGCCGGTGAGCGGGGTTGGGCCTACATCAACCTCAAGGGCTTCCACTCCATCAACTGCCAGGTTGTGTGCAATGCCCAGGGCATAATACTGAATGTGTGTGCTGGCTGCCCTGGAAGCTACCACGATTCCCATATCTGGCATCTGACGCAGCTGTACAAGACATTTGCCAATGGGGACATCCCTGACGGACACCTAGTGGGGGATGCTGGATACGCACTGGAGCTGTGGCTGATGACACCCATCAGAAATGCACACACACCTGAACAAGAACTCCATAATGAGGCACATGCACAAACACAAAATGTAATCGAGCATGTGTTTGGGATTCTCAAGTCACGGTTCCGGTGCCTGAACACATCTGATGGAGCCTTGCAGCACTCACCAACTACATGTACCCAAATTGTCATGGTATGTGCCATGCTACACAATATGGTACTGCGAAAACAGCTGCAGCAGGAACAGCATGGGGCAGGGCCAAACAGTCCCCCACCATTGCCAAGGCCTGCACAGGCACAGCGTGACTAAGAGGAAGAACAACCTGAGCCTGCCCCAGTAGGCAGAAGGAGGCATGCCCAGTATGCCTTGGCCTTGGCAAAGAGGCAATTCATAGCACATGCACTGGCTCAGTAGGAACCCTGGAAATGATACCTCTCTATGACTTGCACATAAAATAAAAGGGATGCTTAACTTGACACTACCTGTTTCCAAACATGTATAGGGAGTGTAGTATGTGCATCCGACATAGGCAGCCCTGCAGCACCACCAGAGGCATGATTGCCATGTTTTAAGCAATATAAAGCAGTGCTAAGCAGCATTTACCAATATTTAGTGTATGTAAACAAAATTGCCTGTGCTAACTAGCGCAATGTTGGGCAACGTTGAGCAATGTTGGGCAAGGTCGTGCAAAGTTGAGCAAAGTCAGGTAAACATGCTCATATTTGCTTTACTGTTCCTTACGCAGTCTGGTCTGCCCAGCATGAAAATAAAAAGCAGTGATAGGGTTCGAACCCAGGATACTGTGCACTATAGTTACAGTACTGAACCACTAAGCCATGATAGCATTTTCGTGGCACAGACACAGCAGGACAATTGTACACTAATGCAAACACAAATAAATGCTGTATAATGTCCCTAAAGAGGTATATGGGTAACCTCCCCCACAGGCGTATGCAGACAGAGAACATCAGGCCAGGCAGTGTGATGTGGGATGTGTAGGCTATGAAGTCGCAATCTAATATATGTGACATTGGACGCTAGGATCTGTAGCACAGTAGTATGCCTCAAGCCAGTATGATAGGCAACAGTACAGACTGAAATGGTGTACCGTACATAGCAGTGCAGGCATAGCAAATGTGTATAAGTGTCAGGTGAAACCCTCATACTATGTACACCCACAGTGACAATCAGGTGTGCCCCCCGGGTAGAAATGTACAAAGAATAGCTGTCCCCCCTGTATGTAGAAATGTTGATAAGTCTATGCAAAGTGTCTCATGGAAGCCCTGCAGGCACAACATGATCCCTGTTGATCTATGACACAAAGGTGAGCCCTGCTGTAAAAATACAACTTGATTTTCCATACACATATAGTATAAATGTCTATACCGGGCGTACTCACACACTTAAAGAAAAAAGGCAAATGTTAAGCAGCAACATACTGAAAGGTCATACTGGGCATGCTCACACACTTAGGCTAAATACGGATGTGATAATAAGGGATCTATGGACAAATGTGGATAGTCATCTCTACTTTCAGAAACACATTCACAAAGTGGTCAGAAAACCATGCTATGTGTTCACACAAACTGCCAAGGTCTGTGCATGTAGGTCAAAGGAGGTTCCCACTACTCAGCAGTCATCAGACCCGTCAGAGAGTATCACAACACACTTGCAATGAATCTGACTAGGCACGTTCAGCAGCCAGAAAGACCACTGAAGTACCTTAACAAGAGGATTACTGGCCTCAAATAGTTGCCCCATGCAACAAGACTGAATGTGTCCCAATCTGTGCTCTGTTGCATACTGTCTACTCAGGAGATCTCTGCCCAACAGACAGGTCCATGTCATGGCTACAATCAGATCTGTTCTGAGTTACAGCTCAATGGCACTGAATATACAGACCCAACTGATATTGCCAACATCCTGGCAGATAGGATCAGTGTTAACTTTACCCCCCTCTCAGCCATGAAAGAGCACATCTCTATAATGGAAGACTGCAAAGTTGCTGTCATCCCAGCTGCACAGGTAAAAAACACTCTCCAAAGCCAGTATCACAGCAGCCATGGGACCAGATAACTTCCCAGGCTGTGTAGTATCTACTTCCCTGAAGTAAACTTTAACATGGAAGGTCTGTGGCTACTAAAGTTTCCAGAGGACTGCAAACTAGGAGCCATAATTGTAAACACTAAAGATGTGGACAGCATACAAAAGGGCCTCACTGAGGCAGATGGCTGTTGTCAAAGCCATGGGCTCTAGCTCAATGCCAAAAGGTGCATTGTCATCCCCTTTGTTAAAAACTCTGTAGCCAAGAACTACAACATAGGTGGTAGTATACTTCACACTGAAAGTGTGACAAGAGACCTTGGGTCACAGGTGGACAGTGGACACAACTGTGATAGTCACATTCCCACAGTAGCCTATGTGGCACACCTCATCACAACATGTGTCTCATGCAGAATAGAAGAGGACATTGTTCCCCTCTACTCATCACTCACTAGAACTATAATAGAGTACAACACCACTTTTGCTATGTACCTCATGAGACAACTACAACAACTGGAAAGCCTGCAGCAATACCTCACAAATAGCATTAGCGGCCTGAAATACATGCCATAAACAGACCATCTCAAAATGCTCCATCCGTACTCCCTTGCATATTGCCTACTCAGAGGTGTTCACTGCCTAACATACAAAGCTATGTCAAACACAGAGCTGTTGGACATGCCCCACGTAAAACACTCACAATCCCTCTGACCTTCGGACCCAAAACCACAAGTGAAATACAAAAGGAAGGGGTGTACCCATTTACCTTATGGAAACCCACACCTTCAGGTTAATGGCACAGCATGAGGCCTCGAAGACCATGCAAGTGCAACTAACATTGAGCAAAGCTGCTCATCAGATTGTAGCCTGCTACAGATCACGTACCTTGTCTCAGGAACCTCACTCAGTATTCCTGAGAACAGTGGAAAATATAAAGGTCCTATCAAACACCATTATATGTGGAGATTACAACTACCCAAACATTGAGTGGGAGAATTACTTGTGTACAATGTCCTTTGTCCAATGTTTCCTAGAGTATAAAAACTCTAACACCTCCATGACAGCCTGGAACATGCGTGAGATTGTAAGACCTGCGGCACGTCTGCCAGTGGCATGATGAGCAGCAGTGCTCCGACGAAAACCCCTGAATATCTGCCTATGTGGTACCATTCCAGATATCTGGGTATGGCTGCTGTGTCGGGATGCATGCCCCATGGATACCACACTGTCCTGGCCAATGCTGACTGTACACTGTCCCTCAGCTAAGGGCATTGGTGATGGATGTATTGGCATTATGACTGTGTGCATGGATGGGGTGGACACTTGTGTACTGTCGATTGGTGGCCCAATGACAGACCCTGGCAAACTTGCCTGTGCATACATACCAGACACAAAGGTATGGCAACCCAGATGACCTTTACCTGTGTACCATACAGTACTGTGTGTCAGTAGTTACAAAATCTTATGCCTGAGGTATGTAATCTGTGAGGACTACAGGGAACACACAAAACAGTGGTTCCAAGAAATGTGGACATACACCATACTGTGCTGTTTAGGCATACAGCTTCAGGTAGTACTACAGTTCATACAGGAGTTGGATTCACCAGCAGTAACACTCAATAAGCATACATGTACTGCCTACAATGGGACACCCCAGTCGACACCAAGGGACTACGACAGACCGTATGGCATACTGCTTTTTCCACCTAGCAATTGCATACACATCTTTTGCTGGGATCACAGCTATGACACATAATACCATGACAGAAACAGCTTCCCACTAAGCTATCACACATATACAGAACTCTGACACATTCACTATCACACTCAGTCAACCTCACATAGCAATTATTTCAACACGTATATGTGGGTGTGTATCACTTCATAGGTAGGTAATAGGCTATTGGCCCTAGGGCCTAGAGAAGTCTAGCCATATGCTACCCTGGCCTTTGACACACAGGTAAATACGTTTCACGTGGCCCTGTCAAGCAGAGCCACAGAGGTGATTCCCGGGATGTATTTCCTATCTCCCATACAATCATCAGGATTATTTATGACGACTGCTAATTAGGAGCTTTGTTTGCTATTGATAGGTGGTTTGTTCCAGAGTATGGCATGTCTCTGAGATAGGAATCTATCCCTCCAGCATGTGCTGTTTATTGAGGTCACGAGGTTTAGGTCCCTAGAGCGTGTAGCTCATAGGGATTGTGATCTGTTTACGTGGAGCATGTCCAACAGCTCTGGGTTTGACATGGCTTAGTATGTTAGGCAGAGGTCACCTCTGGGTAGGCGGTATGTGACACAGTCTAGCTGTGGGTTTGTGAGATGGTCTGCATAGGGCATCTGTTTGAGGCCGGTATTACTCTTTGTGAGGTATGTCTGTGTCATTTCCAGTTGCTGTAGATGTCTTGTGAGGTACATACCACATGGGGCATTGTACTCTATAATGGGCTTTATGTGTGATGAGTAGAGGGGAACACTGACCTACATTTCCCTGGGTGGCACACCTTTTGTGATGATGTGTGTCATGTAGACAGATGACATGACTAGTGTGGCACTGTGATTATCAAAGGGGAGATTACTGTCCACATGTGTCCCATGGTCTCTTATCACACCTTCGGTGTTAAGTAGACTACCACCTATGTGAAAGTTAATGGGTACAGAGGTTTTGCCAGAAGGGATGCCAATGCAGTGTCAACACTGAACTTGAGTCCATGGCTTTGTCACCAGGCATCTGTTGCAGTAAATATGACCCTATCTCTCTCTTGCTCTCTCTCTCTCTCTAAATATATATATATATATATATATATATATATATATATATATATATATATATATATGTACACACATACATATAAACATCCATTGGTGTACATATAGATATACATATAGGCACATATACAGTCCACCTTTCATGGTGGGGATATCAATTATGTAAAGGTTATGAGGTATACAGTTATGTCATAATATTGCACAGTGTTGTGCGGAATGCATTGAAGGTATTCTCAGCCCATGTAGCTTTAGCAGGCCTCACTAGCTGCAACACTGCAAACCTGACGACTCATACCCACAGCATTTAACCACCACGTCATATACCAGCACTGTATGCTGTCTTGTTTGCCACACACTACAACCTACATAGAAATATGCACATAACAACCTTCAACAATATATGTATATGCCCACCCTTCACAAACAGTTGCAGTATGTCCCTTGCTCTATGCACATGTACAAATGCTAATATATCTGACACAGACAGCTCTCTCTGTATGTGTGTGCCATATACACACAAGGTCCACACTGTTGTAAGTTCATGTACCTCACGGCTGACCTGTTGGGCCTTGCTGCAACATGAACAGGTGTCACATGTGAGCACACAGTAACATTAGAGGGTGTATATATAGCTGCAAATGCTAGATTAGCATACTAGCCTGGTACAGCTGTTGCCAATGCTAAGCTACACATTAATATGACTATCATGCATTTGTTACTCTGTCACATCCATGTTTATATAACCGTATGTGCTACTCCCCCAAACAAACATTGTACACACTACTGTACAGAACACAGATAACATGGATCAGATGTTTGACATTTAATGCTGAACTACATATGTCACAGTCATATCCCACTGCACACAGCTACATACTGATTTCTCCGTGTCAGTTGTTATGCAGGGCATCTGTGCATAGATACGTACTGCTGCCATATATGGATGATTCAAACTATGTATAGTACTCTTCATAAACATCTACTACATGCCAGTAAATACATAGCTGTTACATACCTTTCCTTTGTATGTGTTCATATTTGTCAGTTCCGTGTGTTTTGTAATAAATTTCTTTTTTATATCTTATTTTGTTGAGATATATATTTTTTCAATATAATTTTTTTTCAATATATTATTTATTTTTCAATATATATATATATTTTCAATATATATTTTTCAATATATTTTTTCAATATATTTTTTTCAATATATATTTTTTTCAATATATTTTGTTCAATGTATTCTTTTATTTTTTATTTTTTTTTAATATATTACTTTTTTTTTCGATATATTTTTTTTTTATCTTTTTTCTTTTTTTCTGCTGCTGTTGTCTGCATCCATCTCTCTCTCTCTCTCTCTCTCTCTCTCTCCCTCCATACCTGCAATGAAATGATTGCATGTGTAGACAGCAAGTACAGTCTGCTTTTATAGGTATCTGCACATGTGCATGTGATGGCCTCTGCACCAATTGGTGGCCACCATTTGGTAATTGCATGCAGCCTGCTGTGTGGTACTTGCAGTACTCACTGTCATAGCAACCTAATGCTATAAATTGCTAAGTCAGATAGGTGTAGCCCTTTCAGCTTTCCAAAGTGGGGACCATGCTTGTTTGCTGTGGACACCGTTGTGTAAGTCAGAAGGTTGGTATACTTCTTATAACTGATGCTAGGGGTGTAGCCAGTGATTTGAATGTTGTACTCAGACCTGAATGTTGCCACTTCCAGTACACAGTTGACAGTGTAGAATTATACTCACCCCTGCAAATGCTAACACGAGATACATGGGAGTATGCAGTTTATTTTCTACTTGTACAGTTAGCTGCCATACATACATAGTTATTGAGATGTTTTCATTTGGCACATGAACTGTTTGGGAACTGCTATACTGTGGATATTAATGTACTCACTTCTGCACAGTTTGTTCTTTTTCCTTTGTTGACATTATCACAGGATGCTCATGAAAACTGGACAATTCCAGTACTGAGTATGCCTACCTACATCCTTGCTGGACCTTGAACACACAGGTATTTTGTATATTTGGGTGGGGATTGTCCTGCTATGATACTGTGTGGGGGTTGTAAAGTGCTGCTGTAACATTATTTACTGCTAGAAGGGCTGGTTCTGTTATCACAGTCATGTAATGCAATTCCACAACAACTGCTGGTAAAGTTCCACAGAACAGGTTTTGTGTTATGGCATTCCTGTCTTTCTTTTACATTCACTCATTCTGATGCATGATATATATATATTTCAGCAACAACCTGCTGTATATCTACTGTGGCTTAGTGGTACTTCATGCAGTCTAATGTGTCCAAGGTCCGGGGTTCGAGATTGACAGTGTTTTTTTTATTTTGCTGCTGAGCAGAACAAGGGCCCTCACATGCAGGGTGACTAAGGAACTTTTAAGCAGTTGTAAGCAGGTTTGTGTGGGTTTGCGTGATGCTTAGCAATACTTAGCTAAGAGCACACAAGTACACACTCACGCGAACCTGCTAACTACTGCTTAAAAGTGCTTACTCCCGCTAACCCTGCACTCATTTCTTTGAAAGAAAAGAAAATGGGGAGATAGGAAAGTAGTGAAAAAGGGGCACAAAGAGGGAAAGACAGTAGGGAAAACAGGTCAGGATGTGCAGGACGGGTGTAGGGAAGGTCCGTAGCTGCCCATTTCTTTAACAGCGACAGCTGTGCATATACTAGTAATTTGGAGGGAAATTTGAAACCTTCCACCCCTGAGAGAGGGGTGAGGACAATGAAGTATGTTGTACTGCCAATTAAATTTCAGTTTATGTGTCCAGCAGACATGTGTGCAAAATGGGCAGCTATGTATGGGGCATAATTTTTTTGTGGGAGCAGATTGCCCTTTTTTTTCAGGTAAGAGTGGAATGTGGGGTAGGGGAAGTAGGTATATTTTGGGAGGTAGGTTGGGGAGGTAAACAGACAAGACAAACAAGATGCATACAGGGGCAGAATATGACAAATGGGGTGGGTGAACACCACTGACGGGGAAGGATGTTTGGAAATCGCAAGCCCATGAGCCCACAGATGGCAACAGTGGAACTGAGATCCCCACTCATGGGAAGTCACCACTGCACCTTCACAGGCCAGAGGGTGGCTGTGCTGGGGGCTGCATAGGAGGGGCAGGCTCACCCGTCAGTCGCGCCACTCTTGCCTTGAGCTGGTGTAGAGGATCAGCGACTGAACACTCAATCTCCCTATGCACCACAGTCTGGACCATTCGGAGGGTGATAGGTGGCCCTCCTCCAGCCACGCTTGCATGGGGGGGATGAGCCCTATCCCCTGCAGCACTTCCACTTGAAGGTGGCACAGGACCAATGGAGGAGGAGGTCCCAGGCTGGGCACCGGACCTGCTGGTGCCAGGTGCCATCGCCAGCTGAGGTGGGACAGGTGGGTTCGCTGGGACTGGCCTTCCCATACGTTCTATGTTTAGGAGGATATAATGACAGTATGGGTTAGTAATAGCCAACAGCATTCCAATTTAGTTGTAACAGCATACAGTAGTATTCCCATTAACCCAATACACCAGAGTTCCAACAATTGAACAGCAAGCATAACACATGCATATATATAGAACAAAAGTGGACATTCCAGCAGCATGCAGGATTGATTGGTGGCAAAAGGCCACCAAGATTGTGGTATGTGAACAGGGCACATGCATCAAAGTAAATGCAGATATTTATAAACCAATAGGACATGTGTCCCAACAAATGTTATGAGATTAGACATACCCTTTGAGGTGTGGAATTGCATTGTTTATGCACATACAGTAGGATGTAAAAAGATACCTCCATTTACAACTTATATATACTTATAGTTTACACTACATTCCTATTGACTGCAGTTATATATCCCCTACATGTATTATTACACTAGGCAATGTCCGTTAAATTGTAAAATATGTTTTGCTAGTTCTTGAGATACCTGACCTGTATCTGACATACAAACTGTCCTGGATGTGGATGTTACTTCTACATATTTATATATTTCATTTATATTTATATATCTACATATCTGGATGTGTTCAATTGACATTATCAGGTATATGTTAACAGCCCCCTACATTTCTAGCAGCACACTGACATTTCTGGGGAACACAATAACAAGCTACTCATGTGTACAATAGCAATTCTTACATACTTCATTCCATGGCTACATACTCAGTAGTGGGGCATTTTCCATTTCATGGGCCTCCTGTATCCACTGGTTCAGTCAGTCCACCTTGCGTCTCTTCAGGTCTGAGTAGTGGTGTCTTACCTGGTCACCAGTCCGAGTGACACCTGTGGCACTGGTGAGATCATGTGCTAGATGGTTCCAGGCTTCCGCTTTGGACTCAGTGCCCTGAAACTGGCCCTGCAGGAGTTTTGCATCATGATGATGGATGAGGAGCCAAACCATTACTTTTGACTCCTCAATGCCCCACCGTTGTGCTCGAAAATGAGAGCCCTCTCCAACACCATCCATACTGTCTGCAGATTAGAGCTACAACCAGTTATGGCAATTATTCCCACCTATGGAGCTTAAATATCCCTCATTTCCCACACTTATTTGTGATTGGCTGGTTTTGAAAGATCTCAGCTAAAAGCAAACCTGCTTAGCAATGGGTAAACTTCCATTGATATATATGAGTGTGTTGGAAATGCATCCATATTTAAAGCTGTCATGGCTTAGTGGTTTAGTACTGTGATTATGGTGCACAGTATCCCGGGTTCGAGGCCTGTCATTGTTTTTTATTTTACTACTGGCCAGACCGGCTAGGAGGTGTGGCTGTGTTTAGCTGACTTTGCTTATCTTTGCCCAACGTTGCACTACATTGCTCTACGTTGCTCTACGTTGCCCGACATTGCCCAACTTTGCTCTAGTTAGCATGGTGTGCAGCTCCACGCGAACATGTTTTGTTTGCGCTAGTTGGCGCAATGCGCAGCTCCGCGCAAAGCCATTGTGCTAATTAAAGCAGTGTTAAGCTATGAGCAATTATAATTAACTGTGCTTAATACTAGTAAACTTTGTTTAGCAGTGCTTCACATTGTTTAAGATACATTACTTATGCATTTATCAGTATGCATGACCATTCCACCTTTATATATATACATATATATATATATATATAAAATATCGTTCACTACCACATAGGCCATTTCAATGCATTTTACTAAAATCTAAAATGTAAATGTCAGGAATTCTTTTTATGCACACATTTCCTACAGAAAATAGGAAGGGAAGTAGTGGGACTCGAACTGGGAATGCCTCCTCTTTGTGCGAGGGCTCTACCACTACGCTATTGCTATTTGGCTTACTTTGCATATAAGTAGTTTATTATCCTCTTCGATGTCTACACTACTAACTGTAGCTAAGCAATGGGCAAACCCACGCATACACGCGCAAATATGGGCAGCTATATCGGGAATAATAAAAAAAAAAGGAAAGCTTTACATTTTAAACTTGTAAAGGGATTTGGAATGTGGGGGAGTGTAGTGTTGGGTATGTAGACATTTGAGCGGACTCGTTCATTTCAGTTGACATTTGCAGTTTAGGCACTTGCAGGGGTGTGGATATTTGGACTGTTCGGTAGTCTGACACGCTCCCTGCACTCGTGCATGCTCTGTGTTAGCCTTAGAGCTGAGTCAGCGTGCCCTCATGAATATGCATGATGCGCTGACTTCATACTCTTAGACAGCAGTTTTCGTATAAGACTTAGTTAGTCTTACACGGAGGATTAGTGAATCCTATGTCTTTTCATTTGCATGTCATTATATGTTCATTTGCATACCCCTTTTTCTGCATCTTTTAGGCTGTTACCCCATAGGGATTTGTTGTTGTATGAATCACTTCCTAACTTTGTGTTCTGTTTTTTGATGCAAGAATGCACTGCAGACATCACTATTTGTCTGTAAATATCCACCCCCAGTTTCAATGTTTGGGTATAGGCTGATGTCCACAATGTTCTACCCAACACTCTTCTTCCAGTAAAGGAACACTGGTCCACAGCTGCCTGATTTACCTTTGTCAGTCTGTGACTGTTTTTGAACCTGGATCACCAAACCCATGGATAGGTACTCTTAATATACACCACAAAGTTAGCTTGTTCTCCACTCTTGCCTCTAAAGCATTGGCAGTTTTATTTTACTGTGTATTTCTACAAGACCTTTCAACTGTTCCTGATTTACCGCTGAATGTGATGTTTCTTTTTTAGGGGTATGTGCCTATTTTTAGACTTGATTTGCCCCATGACACAATTTTTGAATCCCTCTTATCACTTGTTTTTTGAAGATGTATAGTACAAAGAAAACCACACTACATGATCAACATACTAGTGGCACCAATTAATTTAAAGAAAGAGAACACACACCTTACTTTTTTTAGAAGCAAAAAAAATGAACTTGTGTTTTTACAGTCTCTGATATTGTGATGTTTTGTTTTCTAAACTAGTTTCTTAGTAGTTTACCACATTCTTACTGGAAGCAGGAAGACTTATGTAGTATTTGGTATTTCAATTTTATGCTAATTAGATGTCCAGATTTTTGGCTGGATGTACCTACTTTTTAAGGGCCTTTGTTCCGGCTTTCAATGTTTGCAGGTTGCAAAGCATAATTTCTACTTCCTAGTGCATGGATAAAATGTCACTGCATGCCTTATCATTCAAGTATGCTTTGAGCATTGCTATTCATACTTCTTTATAATGTGTAAAGTAAGTTTCATTAGCTTGTTTCTATCACTCCCTGTCTTTGATAGAAAATATTACAATGTCTAAAATATTTTTAGTAGAAGCTGATTTCAATTGTAGAGATGTATGTAAATGTTTTTGGTAATTTTCACATTTCATTCTAGACCTTGTAACTGGCCAAGGAATCTTCTTTATTTAATAATGTAAAACAGTAATCCTATCTAGAACTGTTTAAAGGAAAAGCAAGTGGATTAATCAATTAACATGTCCTTCTTATGATCAAAAACAGAAAACTGAAAATACAACATACCCTTTTTATACAAAAGGTAAAACACCTGAATGTAAAGAGCTCTTCTAAGTTTCATAAATACTATAAGTTCAGAGACAATGGTAAAATAGTGTCTTCATTTTTTTTGGACATGTCTAAAGCATTCAGTACAGTTTCCCATCCTAAGTTACTGTCCAGTCTGAATAATCTTAATAAACCCTGATGCTGTTAACTGATTTCAGTTATCTATCTAGCCGTCAGCAAGCTGTGAAATAGAAGCAAAATCTATCCCCACTCCTTTCTGTTATACTTGGAGTCCCTCAGGGTTCTATCCTCTTCAGCATATTCATAAATGATTTTAATACTGCATCCTGTCAAGCATCTATCATACAATACGCATATGATTCAACCCTCATATGTGCCGCATCCACAATAACTGAATTTCTTACAGTCACACAAAAAGCCTTTTTTTTACATATGTATCCTGTAAATGTGTTAACACTCATTTTTTTGTCTACAATTTCTATTAATTGATGTTATGATTTTGTATGTAAGCTTAGGCTGGAGCTTTTCTCCCCGGGCCTCCTCTGAAAATGGGCATTGTCCCAGTTGAACCATCACGGTAAACAAATGTAAAATAAATAAATAAATATGTCTGTTAATTTATCTTTGCTGTACCTGTTAATCCCAGAGATAGTTCAGTACAGTAGAGAGTCAATTTTTCAAAACGTCAATTATCTGAACCAGCCTTCCAAAGTTTTCCGGTAGGAAAAATCATAAAGTCTGAATATGTAACATTATACGTATTCACTTCAGCATGTTTTTTGAGTATGTAGCCAGCTTGTGTGTGAAAAATATTCTTTATTATCCACTGGAATTGCTGAATCGTTGATAAGTGTATTCCTGTGTACAGAAAAAATGAGATTTTAGAAGTTTTTTACCCAGTTCAATTATATGTTTATTTAACCGAGCAGTCTGATTATCCAAACTAACCTAGGTCCCAATTAGTTTGGACAATCGACTCTCTACTGTAGAAAATAGTTCCTGTAATCATTGCTACAGAGGTAAAAGCCACAATCTCCAAAGCCAAGAGCACAGCATCCATGGGACCTGACAACATCCCAGGCTGTGTTCTACACGAACTGCAAAATGAACTGGCACCCCGCCTAAGCACCATGTTCAATCATATCCTCACCTCAGGCTTTGTGCCCACTGAATGGCACACAGCAACAGTTATCCCACTCCACAAAGGGGGAGCCACCATGGACCCCGGGAACTACCGCCCCATTAGCCTAACGAGCCTGGTCTGCAAGCCCATGTAACGTATCATCATGGATCTTATACACAAAGACATTGGTAATCTCCGCACTCTGGACCCCACCAATTTCAGATTTGTAAAAGGCATATCTGAAACCTGATAGACTTCTTTGAAGCAGTCACCAAAGCTGTAGACGAGGGTAAGATGGTTCACACAGCCTATCTAGATATCGCCATGGCTTTTGACTCCATCCCCCAGTGTGCAATTATAGATAAACTCACTAAACTAGGTATAAATTCCTAAGTCATAAGATGGGTTGTCAACTGGCTCACTTGACAGAACCCACACTGTGAAAGTAGCAGACTCCAAATCCGACTTCAGACCAGTGACAAGTGGAGTACCACAGGGTTCAGTCTTGGGTCCCCTCCTGTTTGGTATCTACTTTTCTGAAGTAGAGCCTAACACAGAAGGTCTTTGGCTAACAAAGTTCGTAGATGACTGCAAACTAGGAGCCATAATCGAAACTCCTAACGATGTGGACATTCTATAAAAGGGCCTCATGGAGACAGATGCCAGATGTCAAAGCAATGGCCTCAAGCTCGATGCCAAAAAGTGCATTGTCATCCCCTTTGGTAAAAATTCCGTACCCATGAGCTACCACATAGGTGGTAGTCTACTTAACACTGAAAGTGTGATAAGAGACCTTGGGACACAGGTTGACAGTAGTCTTTCCTTTGATAATCACATTGCCACAGTAGTCAGGAAATCCTTCTACATGGCACTCCTTATCACAAAAGGTGTCTCATCCAGGAAAAAAGAGGTCATTGTTTCCCTCTGCTCGTCACTCATTAGACCAATTATAGAGCACAATGCCCCTTTTGGTATGTACCTTACAAGACATCTACAACAACTAGAAAGGCCGCAGAAATACCCCACAAAGAGGATTACTGGCCTCAAACAGATGCCCTACGCAGACTATCTCAAAAAACTCCAGCTTTACTCCGTCACATATCGCCTACTCAGAGGCGATCTCTGCTTAACATACAAAGCTATGTCAAACCCAGAGCTGTTGGACGTGCTCCACTTAAAGAAATCCCAATCCCTCTGAGCTACATGCTCTAGGGACCTAAACCTTGTCACTACAAAAAGCAGAACATGCTGGAGGGATAGATTCCTGTTCCAGAGACTTCCCATACTCTGGAACAAACTACCTATCTGTATCAAACAAAGCTCCTCATTAGCTTTCTTCAAGAAAAATCTTGATGATTGGATGGGAAATAGGAAATTCACCCCAGGGATCACCTCTGTGACTCTGCTCGACAAGAGCACAGGAAAATAATTTTCTTGGGTGGTGAAAGCCAGGATACCTTTTTGGCTAGGCTTATATAGGCCCTAGGGCCAATAGCCTAGTACCTACCTATGAACCTTATCCCCCTGAAGGCATTGAGCTCAAGTTGCCACCTTGATTCATAATCCAGCAAGAAATGTGTATAATTGCTCCCTAGAGGTTTTAGTTAAAATATGCAAAATAAAAAACATAAACACAAACAATTATGTCATGTTGCTAAGTATTATTCATATCTTTGTCTTCTGCAAGACACATAAGTAATCAACAATACTTAATATTATTTTCTGTCTTTCTACACTGACTGCATTAATGTAATAGGCAGCTTTATAATCTAACCCTTTTAATTCAGATTTGCCTTAAACTTCACTGTAGTATGCTTTGTCACTATCCAGTTGATGGCAGTTGGTCCCTATATAGCGTTGAATTTATAGGTGCTACAAGAATAATTTCTGTAACTACTTTTAAACATTATGAAACTAAACTTACAAACCAATTCAAAACACAAACTAAAAACTGTTAAAAATAGAGTAAGAACCACACTGAGTCCAAAAGTTAAAGTAAGCGCTTTTGTTTACTGAAATTAACAAACTTCATCAGACAAAATCAAGAAACATACTACAAAACCTAAATAAACTTTCAAATCATGACATCACTTCATAATTGAATAAACCAAGCCTCCATTTAAAGAGCTAAAGGCTCTACCTAATGCCATAAAAGTATATACATTCTAATTTACAAACGTTGTTATTAGAAAACAACATTTAAACAATAATCACTAAAAACAAAAATATTAAATATATTATACATATATATAAACAAATGAAATGTGGGAATATACATGTATTTATATTTATCATCTGGTTAAAGCCCTCAATTTAAGAATGCTTCTGATGGAAACAGAATCATTCAAGCCGGGGCGGGGGGGGCAGAGCATTCAGTTTCAACTGCCAAATCAGTTCCTTTTCATCTAACTTCAAATTCATTGGCCCACCCCTAATGTTGTCAACAATTTTTTCAATGACAAGAAATTTGAATTCATGCGTAGGACAATAATTAATATGTCTGGCTAAAGCATTATTCAAATTCATTTTTTCAATTGCATACATATGTTCATAAATCCTATTTTTGAGGGGTCTTTCCGTTCTGCCCACATAAAAAGCAGGGCAATCCATGCATGAACTCAGATAAACAACCCCTCTTGTATTACAATTGAATTTGCCTCTAATATAATATTTTTTGCCATTGATAACAAAAAAGTTAGCAACTTTAATGTGTTTACACCAACAACAAGCCTCACATTTAAACATGCCACAATGTGGTAAATGGTATTTTAAGGTTCCATTTTCAGGGAACACTTTCAGATTCCTACCTATCCTAAATACCACAAAGGGAGAATTGCCCACACTATTTTTAATCAAATTGTCATCCAAAAGAAAACACCAATTCTTAGAAATGATTGATCTAAGGGAAAGTGCATCGACAGAAAAAGTGGTAATAAAACTCAATTTAGCTATATCGACATCAGAAGAAGCCTAAACATGGTTAGATTCAGGTTCTGTGCT
Source organism: Protopterus annectens (assembly GCF_019279795.1). NCBI lineage: Eukaryota > Metazoa > Chordata > Ceratodontiformes > Protopteridae > Protopterus > Protopterus annectens. The sequence continues at coordinate 1,119,002,187 of NC_056747.1, read as the reverse complement.
ATTAGAACCTGTTGCTAATTCATAATTCCTGTTTGCCAAGTGATCTATATTGGCATTTTGGTGGAGATCCACCAATTCAACAGTGTCAAACCCCTCACTAGAAGCCAACAATGGTTTAAAAAAAACTTTCAATCTTTTAGAATGGACTTCCCCGATAAGATCATCTACTAATTTACTGGGGTATCCACATTTAATAAACATTTCCCTCAACAGGTTGCATTCATCCATAAAGTCACATTCCAAAGAAACCATCCTTGCAGCCCAGACAAGCTGACCCTTCACAACCCCCCCTCTTTTGGGAGAAAGGATGGCAACTGGAATAATGAAGGAATGCATTAGAATAAGTTGGCTTTCTAAAAATCTTTGAAATATATTTATTCAAAGAAAGATCTTTTATCAGTTCAACATCAAGAAAAGAAATTCTATCAGTTTGAAATTCCCAAGTGAATTCTAAAACGTTAGTGAATTTAGTGATGTGTTCAATGAATGAATTAGCTGAAAGTTTATCACCCTTCCAAAGGATAAAAATATCATCCAAATAATGGGTGTACCATGCGGTTCTCTCCTGAAAAACATGATCCTTGAACAGGAATTGTTTCTCCCAATAGGCCATTACAGTGTTGGCAAAGGTGGCCCCACAGGGAGAACCCATGGCAACACCCATTTTCTGTAGGTAATATTCTTTATTGAACAAAAAGTAGTTGTTATTAAGTACAAGTTCCAACAAGTAAATCACTAAATCAATACAAGAACCATCAACACGTTGTTCCAACAAAAATTCTCTTATCCATTCACAACCGATGTCCTGAGGGATAACCGTATATAAATCACAGACATTGATTGTGAAAAAATTGAGGTTCTCAGAAAAAGAAAGATTATTAATCGCCCCTAAAAATGCCCACGGATCCTTACAGATCTGGGTTTCATTTTTCAAGGCCTCCTCAAGTTTAGTGTCCACAAATTTCGTACAATTTATTTTATTTATTTATTTATTTATTTATCATTTGTTGACCGGAAAAGTCCGACTAGGTTCCACAGAGCCTGTTTTCAGTGGAGGCCCGGGGAGAAATGCTCCAGATGCATGTCTTTGGAATAAGAACAGTACAACTATATGTAATGGATTGTCTACCATCGATAATGGGACAAAAAGGGGGGTTGTCCAAGTTTTTATGGATTTTAGGTAACCCAAACATCATAGGAGTGAGAGGGTGAGAGATGGAAAGATAATTAAATAAATCCACATCAATACATCTTTCAATAAATAAATCATTAATAAAGCCCTTAATATGTTGGTATGCTCCATTAATTTCATTAAGAGAAACTTTATGTAGGCCTCATTTGCCAAAAGTACACACATACTGTTATTATAATCTTCATTATTCATGAAAATCAACCCGTCCCCCTTGTCAGGTTTAATAACACGTATGCCAGCAAAATTAAGTCTTTCAATGCATCCCTTTCTGAGCGAGACAGATTAAACAGTTCTGATTCATACAGCACTTTGTTATTCAAAACTGTCCTAAAATCATTCTCATAGATTTTTTCAAAAAGTAATATGGAAGGATGTAATGCAGGATTAAAAACACTAGCAACTCTAAAATCTTTGGTAAGACTAGAATTAGTTCTAAAAAGAAAATTCAAGTTCAATTTTCTGGTAAAAGACTTGAGGTCAATAAGAGTTCTAACCAAATCCCCTCTAGCAGAAGGAACAAATGTTAAACCTTTAGCAAGAAGATCAATGAGTAAAGAAGCAGGTACAAATGTGGAATAATTATAAATTTTAAAGTCATTGGCACTGTTCAATAAAATTTTTAAGTTTTTAAATGGGTACCAGCAAGGCCTGAAACACTTACAGAACCAGGAGTGATAACTATCTCCTCCTTCTGTTCTGTACTTTCTTCTTCCAATATTGTTGTTGTGGCCAGTTTTGTTGCCCACCAGTGTTTGCCTTCCTGGCCCCTGAAAACCCTGAGATGGACCTGTACCATCAGTATTAGAATTTCCATTGTTATTCCCACCATTACTAGTGTGTTTATTAGCAAGTCTTTCACTTCTCACAGGGGACACCTCAATGGGCATAACACCACTCATTATACTCCCATTGTTGTCAATATTGTCAAAATTCCCACCAGTATCAATCGAACCACCATTCTGTCCTACATTAGTACTTAAATTGGTATTAGAAGAGGGTAAGGGATATGCTAGCCATTTCACACAGGCTAATTGATCCCTGTTAAGTTTCTTTATTTTATTGTCCTTAATTTTAGACAATGTATTCTCAATACTGGAAAAAAATGTATGTGCAAAAAGTCATATTTGTAATGTAAAAAGTCTTTACTGAGCAAATGCTCAAGTCCAATTCAGCCAGTTCTGTTTTCAAGACATCCATCTGGGCACAGTAGTCTTTAACAAGCAAGCCCATAAAGTCAATACCTTGTCAATCGAATAGATTTAACAGTTCTTTATGAAATGTTGAATTGGGAATCAAACCAGTGAGGAAGCGCCATTGCCTAAGCCCCTTTGGGACTTGCTGCCTGTTAATGCATTCAGTTAAATATTGCACCTCAATTTATAATTTCTTACATCGGAACAATTTAATATCAAAAGTTTTTAAGTTATTAATTAAATTATTTTCTACAGCAACAGTGTTCAATGAATTATCCGCCTGTGAAGCAGCATTAATAAAACAGACTGGATCCTTAAACCATTTGTTAAGGTTAGGAATGACAAAGGAAGTACTTACTGCTCCACCAGTATTGTCGTTGGCTTGAATATGTCCATCTGATGTATTTCCAATAATCGGTGAAGTACGAAATCCAGAACAGGGCAAACCAGATGAAGAAATCCCAGGAGCCGAATTGCCTTGATCCTGCAATCCAGAGGCATTAGCTTGCAACCTAGGAAAAGCCGAATTCACCACAATATTCGAACCGGAACTACCGGAACTTCGGGAACCACAAGGCAAGGTAATCGCAACGTGACTAGCAAGAGTGTCCACTCATTGCGAAAGCATTTCAACCAGTGTAGTCAGTTTTCCTATAGCACCAGAATCAGTATTAGACATAGAGACGTCAGTGTTAAATAAAACTTGAGACCCAAGAGCAGTTGCTTCCTCCATGAGCACCACAAATGAACAAACCAATTCAAAACACAAACTAAAAACTGTTAAAATAGAGTAAGAACTACACTGAGTCCAAAAGTTAAAGTAAGCGCTTTCGTTTACTGAAATTAGCAAACTTCATCAGTCAAAATCAAGAAACATACTACAAAACTTAAATAAGCTTTCAAATCATGACATCACTTTGTAATTGAATAAACCAAGCCTCCATTTAAAGATCTAAAGGCTGTACCTAATGCCATAAAAGTATATACATTCTAATTTACAAACGTTGTTATTAGAAAACAACATTTAAACAATAATCACTAAAAACATCAATATTAAATATATTATACATATATATAAACAAATGAAATGTGGGAATATACATGTATTTATATTTATCATCTGGTTAAAACCCTCAATTTAGGAATGCTTCTGATAGAAACAGAATCATTCAAGCCCAGGGGGGGGGGGCAGAGCATTCAGTTTCAATTGCCAAATCAGTTCCTTTTCATCTAATTTCAAATTCATTGGCCCACCCCTAATGTTGTCAACAATTTTTTTATTGACAAGAAATGTGAATTCATGCGTAGGACAAGAATTAATATGTCTGGCTAAAGCATTATTCAAATTCATTTTTTCAATTGCATACATATGTTCATAAATCCTATTTTTGAGGGGTCTTTCTGTTCTGCCCACATAAAAAAGCAGGGCAGTTCATGCATGAACTCAGATAAACAATCCCTCTTGTATTACAATTGAATTTGCTTCTAATACAAAATTTTTTGCCATTGATAACAAAAAAGTTAGCAACTTTAATGTGTTTACACCAACGACAAGCCTCACATTTAAACATGCCACAATGTGGTAAATGGTGTTTTAAAGTTCCATTTTCAAGGAACACTTTCAGATTCCTACCTTTCCTAAATACCACAAAGGGAGAATCACCCACACTATTTTTAATAGAATTGTCATCCAAAAGAAAACACTAATTCTTAGAAATGATTGATCTAAGGGTAAGTGCATCGACAGAAAAGGTGGTAATAAAACTCAATTTAGCTATATCGACATCAGAAGAAGCATAAACATGGTTAGATTCAGGTCTTGTGCTATTAGAACCTGTTACTAATTCATAATTCCTGTTTGCCAAGTGATCAATATTGGCATTTTGGTGGAGATCCACCAATTCAACAATGTCAAATCCCTCACTAGAAGCCAACAATGGTTTAAAAAAAAACCCTTTCAATCTTTTAGAATGGACTTCCCCGATAAGATCATCTACTAATTTACTGGGGTATCCACTTTTAATAAACATTTCCCTCAATAGGTTGCATTCATCCATAAAGTCACATTCCAAAGAAACCATCCTTGCAGCCCGGACAAGCTGACCCTTCACATCCCAATGGCCTATTGGGAGAAACAATTCCTGTTCAAGGATCATGTTTTTCAGGAGAGAACCGCATGGTGCACCCTTTATTTGGATGATATTTTTATCCTTTGGAAGGGTGATAAACTTTCAGCTAATTCATTCATTCAACACATCACTAAATTCACTAACTTTTTAGAATTCACTTGGGAATTTCAAACTGATAGAATTTCTTTTCTTGATGTTGAACTGATAAAAGATCTTTCTTTGAATAAATATATTTCAAAGATTTTTAGAAAGCCAACTTATTCTAATGCATTCCTTCATTATTCCAGTTGCCATCCTTTCTCCCAAAAGAGGGGGGATCTCCACCAGAACGCCAATATTGATCACTTGGCAAACAGGAATTATGAATTAGTAACAGGTTCTAATAGCACAAGACCTGAATCTAACCATGTTTATGCTTCTTCTGATGTCGATATAGCTAAATTGAGTTTTATTACCACTTTTTCTGTCGATGTACTTACCCTTAGATCAATCATTTTTAAGAATTGGTGTTTTCTTTTGGATGACAATTCGATTAAAAATAGTGTGGGCGATTCTCCCTTTGTGGTATTTAGGAGAGGTAGGAATCTGAAAGTGTTCCTTGAAAATGGAACCTTAAAATACCATTTACCACATTGTGGCATGTTTAAATGTGAGGCTTGTCGTTGGTGCAAACACATTAAAGTTGCTAACTTTTTTGTTATCAATGGCAAAAAATATTATATTAGAGGCAAATTCAACTGTAATACAAGAGGGGTTGTTTATCTGAGTTCATGCATGAATTGCCCTGCTTTTTATGTGGGCAGAATGGAAAGACCCCTCAAAAATAGAATTTATGAACATATGTATGCAATTGAAAAAATGAATTTGAATAATGCTCTAGCCAGACATATTAATTCTTGTCCTACGCATGAATTCACACTTCTTGTCATTGAAAAAATTGTTGACAACATTAGGGGTGGGCTAATGGATTTGAAGTTAGATGAAAAGGAACTGATTTGGCAATTGAAACTGAATGCTCTGGCCCCCTTGGGCTTGAATGATTCTGTTTCCATCAGAAGCATTCTTAAATTGAGGGCTTTAACCAGATGATAAATATAAATACATGTATATTCCCACATTTCATTTGTTTATATATATGTGTAATATATTTAATATTGATGTTTTAGTGATTATTGTTTAAATGTTGTTTTCTAATAACAACGTTTGTAAATTAGAATGTATATACTTTTATGGCATTAGGTAGAGCCTTTAGCTCTTTAAATGGAGGCTTGGTTTATTCAATTATGAAGTGATGTCATGATTTGAAAGCTTATTTATGTTTTGCAGTATGTTTCTTGATTTTGTCTGATAAAGTTTGTTAATTTCAGTAAACAAAAGCGCTTACTTTAACTTTTGGACTCATTGCAGTTCTTACTCTATTTTTAACAGTTTTTATGAAACTAAACTTACTTAAATGTGTTTAACATTAATAATCTCTTTTATATTCCACTGAATCCATCAGTTGTGTTGTGTAGAAGGACAAAACCCTGCATGTGATTTAGACAGCTCAGGTTAGGTTAGTGGTCTAAGTGCTGAAAGAATAGATGGGGTGGGTGGGAGTAAGCAACTGATGCCACATCACCCATCCTGAGGGACACGGAGGTAAACCAGCTCACTGCACCAGACTGACTGCTAGAGGAGAAAGGGGACCCAGTGAACAACAGTCAGGTCAAAATGTCTGTACCACCATACAAACTCTGCATTGCTCAACAGCAGCATTAAGGTAAGCAGACGGCAGTGTGCACACACCTGCTCAACAGCAGCATTAAGGCAAACAGATGGGAGTGTACGTACACCTGCTCAACAGCAGCATTAAGGCAACCAGATGAGAGTGTGCACACATCTGCTCAACAGCAGCATTAAGGCAAGCAGACAGCAGTGTGATCACACCTGCTCAACAGCAGCATTAAGGCAAGCAGATGGGAGTGTGTGCACACCTGCTAAACAGCAGCATTAAGGCAAGCAGATGGGAGTGTGCACGCACCTGTTCAACAGCAACATTAAGGCAAACAGATGGGAGTGTGCACACACCTGCTCAACAGCAGCATTAAGGCAAGCAGATAGGAGTGTGCACATACCTGGTCAACAGCAGCATTAAGGCAAGCAGATTGAAGTGTGCATACACCTGCTCAACAGCAACATTAAGGCAAGCAGATGGGAGTGTGCACTCATCTGCTCAACAACAGCATTAAGGCAAGCAGACAGCAGTGTGCACACACCTGCACAAAAGCAGCATTAAGGCAAGCAGAAGGGAGTGTGCACACACCAAAGGGTTAGCACTGTGGGGTTTCACAGGTGTCAGGCTGTTGCAGGGATAGGCATATAATCTAGAGTGAAAAAACATCTGCTATCTGAAACTGTCAGGAAAACGGCTCCTTCTCTAGTTTGCTCTTGTCCACACCTAACCACACCAATCAAATCTCCAGTGGAAACCAGAGATTGTCCTTACAGGGTAACATGGGACCAAGTAGCTAGTGTATGGGAATGAATGAACAACAATCTTGGAAGAAAGGAATTAATGGTTAGTAGGCAATGAGAGGAAAAAATCTCTATGAAAATAAATAAATTAATTCCACATCTCCTTTATGAAGAATATAGAACGTCACCTATTTGTTAATTTTATTATTAGTTAAACATAGGGCTTATTGTTTTGGGAATATTATATACTACATTACTGCCAGATGAATATCTGAATACAAATATTAAATCAAAATACTTAGCTTTAGCATTATTAATACTGACAACCTCATCTACATAGCTATATGGTGTCATCTGCTAAGACTGACCTGCTGCCAGGTAACAGCACAGCTTCTGGTCTACCTATGGGAAGTCACCTTATGAAAAAATGGCCTTCATTTTTATCTGACTCATGTATCATATGCACCATACATAGGAAGTGACCCTTTGGTATGTTATTTTGATGTGCTATTAGCCACACATTTACAACTGTTTTTTAAGAGTTATATTTTACTACAAATTCTAAGACTCGACAGCATTCAGAAGAAAAGTAAATATACTTTAGCAAGGGTTACAAATGGAAACTTTAAAATCCAAGTAGTCTTAAGATCTACTCTGTGAGGCTGGAGTGGTAGATCATGTATACCTCCTTGCTGGGGTCTCCAATGAATACAAATAAGATCATTCAGAAGGTCCTGAAAGCCATGTGATTATTGTAAAAATAACTTCTGAACATAAAAAAAAGATTTACAAAGGGTTTCTAAGCTTCAACCTTTGTATCAATGTTAGATCTCAGCTGATTGTTTATATATAAACATGAAGTACCCAAAAGTAGCTTTGCCAAATTTGTTTATAACTGGATTTATTCTGCTGTAAATGCAATATCTATCCATGCAATCTAATAGATTATGCAAAGACACACACACAAACAACACTTTACATCTGGAACACCTTCTATACACTGCTACTTCAGTCATTAAAAGCAAGCATAGCTTCCAAGGTACCTGTTTTCACAAGTGCCATAAGGCTGTGACAGAAGTGCTTCACTCTGCTATGCACAGCTTGTGGGTTACATTGTGTATTCTGAATTATCCAGCTTTCTTTAACACGTTTTCATGGAGCAGCAGTGAATAAATAACCTTTCCAAAGCCCTTTTCTCCTGCTACTTCCTTGTCAGGACTGTTCTAGATCCAAAAGAGGTGATGCCCACAAAACTAACCAGATATAAATTTAGCCGTGTAGTATTTTATGCAGAAAGCAGAAGGCAAACAGATGCATCACTAAGGCAGTACACTGCATAGATAACTAGAGAATAAGGAATCCATGTAAAATATGTAAGTGCATGGACAAGAATAATTACTGAAATTCTTATTTAAGAAGAGTTGAACCAGACTTGTTTAAACAGATATGGAAATTTCATGACTTTCCTTCCTTCTTTACTTAAACTGACTTGCATTGTTGTTTAACAACTGAAGAAACACAGCGACAAACAAGACAGTTTGTTTTCAGAAAAGAAAAAATGCTAGACAATCATAGGGATTATACAAGCACCAGCTTAACATAGAATATAAACATTTGTCTGGAGAAAACAACAGATGTTCTACAGAGTGTAAATGCTGCTAATAGGGAATGTATTTACATAAATGAACATAACAGCAGACCAGGCATTACCTAACCTATACTCTTAGTAACACATCACATGAGATTGAGGAAATGCAGTGGTTACAAAATAAGCAAATAGGCTGAAGGAACCAAATGAAAAAGTTACTTTACTTAAAATAAAATAACTACAATAATGCATGTTTTCACGCCTTTCCTTGCGTTTTTTGGCTCCTTGAACTGGATTGTTTATTTTGTGATATCTGGGTTGTTTGAAGTTGTTTGCTTGCAGACTCCAGTTGTCCCCTGGGCTTGCACCTCTTAACCATCTTAAAATATAAGGTCACTATAAGACTTCAGCTTAAATTGGCATAATAACATGAAAATGGACCCCAATATGCCTTATGATCATTGATTTACTCACCTTCCTATAAGGCTATTTGTAAACATTTATCTGCTTTATTTAATGTGAATTGGTGATGAGTATTAGTATTACTAAATACTTATTTTGTAACTTTTCATGGTAGGAAAAGGAACTGAAAACAATAGGTAGATAATTTTTAGAGATAGCTATCAAGATACCCCGGCAGTAAGAGACCACAGAGGTATCTTACATTAGAAAAGTAATGAAGGATACCCCTGGCAAAATTGGAGATCACAACGTGCTGAACCTGATTCAGAACAGCTACTGCAAGGGGTACACCTCATATATATAGTTCACAGCAAACCTTTCCAATTCAGAGTCAGCCCTAACATGGTACTGTAGCACAAAGACATACAGTACCATGATGATTTATCTTCACTGCCATGCTAAATGCTAATGAAGCATTCAGGTTAAGAGTCATAGGCTAATTAGCCATGTCTAGTCTTCCCTGGAACTACATGCAGTAAAGTATTTTTGCAGGCAAATGACTCAGAAAATGACTTATCTGTGTACAGTAACATAGCCAAAAGCTCATGTTCAGCCTCTTCACCAGAGTTTAGCAGTCAGGTAGTGTGTGTGTGTGTGTGTGTGTGTGTGTGTGTGTGTGTGTGTGTGTGTGTGTGTGTGTGTGTGTGTGTGTGTGTGTGTGTGTGTGTGTGTGCGCGTGTGTGTGCGTGTGTGTGCGTGTGTGTGTGTGTGTGTGTGTGTGTGTGTGTGTGTGTGTGTGTGTGTGTGTGTGTGTGTGTGTGTGTGTGTATACATGAGGCTACACATGTGAATGTGTGCATGTGTGTGTGCGTGTGTGTGTTTGTTTGTCTGTTGGAGATGTTTTCGTGCCTCGACAATTTCTTACACTAGCAATCAAATATTGCATCATTGGGTCGGGGGGGGCATTATGCATCAGGGTAACTTTAAACATCATGTGTTAATGGCACTTAGGGTTGCTGGGATTACTAGACACCAGGGATACCCTGTATATTGTGCCTTAAGTGTACTTATAAAAAAAAAAGAAAGAAAGAAGTTGTGGATTGGAGGAACACTTGACACCAAGAATACTTTTCATTTCATGCCTTAAAGGCACTAAAAAGTATTCAAACCCTGTCCTCTCCCACCGCAAACATTAGTCCTCTGTCTTACCACTATATGCCAGAGAATAGTGTGAAATAACACCTAAAGCTGGAAAAAAACAAATTTAAGTAGAAAAGAAGGTGAAAAGGCTTCAAACCCTGCACCCAGATAAAAGAAACAACAACATTAATCATTAGTGTAGCAAAGATTTTTTTTAACATAATAAGGATCTCAGGCATTATACATGGGCAACAACAGTTTGTGAGCTATGAGAGAGACAGACTGGTTTCCTATAAGCATACATCCAACCCTGTAGCACACAAAATATGGACAAAGCCAAATATTAATGGCAGGCAAACAATAATAATCTAAGGCAGATTTAATTATTTACCTTAACACAGAAAGGAGCTAGAATGACAACTTTTGCATTAGCATGCATTTATTGAAGGATATGAAGTCTGGAACTCAAATGTTTGTCATTATGTGCAAACTGCAGTCCTCATGGTTTGCCAGAAAACCAAAAGTTTTATGAGTAACAGAACAAAACTATAAGGCTAACATCTGGACATTCTGTGAATATCTGGACACTTGAGAGGTATGGAGGCAACAGGAGGAGCATCTTGCAAAATCAGAGACAGTTGAGAGAGATGGTGGTGTATCCATGTGTGGGGGTACAAAACAATGCAGGAGGAACAATAGATGACAACATAGAAAATTTTGAAATGTGACTCACAGTCACTTTAAAATTTATAGAGAAACAGGTCTAGCATTGTGTTGTAGTTTCTGCAAAATAAGAAGCATCAAACTCCTGTGTCTGATATTATTGACTGTGTGTGTGTGTGTGTGTGTGTGTGTGTGTGTGTGTGTATTTGAATGTGTGTGTGTGTGTGTGTGTGTGTGTGTGTGTGTGTGTGTGTGTGTGTGTGTGTGTGTGTGTGTGTGTGTGTGTGAGTGTGTGTTATATGTATGCGTGTGACAGTGAAAGAGGGCAGTGCCTGTGTCAATGTGATACATAGGCTGCCAGTGTTAACTACTGCAGGAAAGTGCCGATTAGCACTAGCTGTAGTTAACAGCAATTTAGAGACATGCAAATTAGATGAAAATGAAGTCTTTCATCATTCCGGCTAATATGTCAGTGAATCGCAAGTCACCATATCATGTAAACAGACTGTTTTTATTGCACCTCTTAACATGAGCACTGGTGTGCTTTCTGAGCCCCCCTGGGGTGTTACCTTTACTTCTGTCCAGTAGAATACCACAGCATACCAATCCCCCTAATGCATCAGTTTAACACCAACAGTCCACTGGGCTCCCAAGATTTAGGCCTGCAGTCATAGTGGATCAGTGCTAATAAGCAAGGCACCCCTAATGGTAGAGGAACTTATAGTACAGAAATTATGCATAACAGCTTTGGTAGAGAGGGACTACAAATACTTACATAACAAAAGCTGGATGCAACACAAGTGGACAAAGATATTCAAGAGATAATACCAATTGTTACCCTCCACCAGCTACATCTACAGATCAAAGCATCAAATGACGATATGGGGACCAGCCTGGGCAATGAAACTGGCAAAACATAATGAATATGTAGATCACTTCAAGCAAGAATTCTCAAAGGAAATGATAGACTAAATGTAACTGAGTCTACAGATATATACAAATGTCTAAGAGAAAGACAGTTGGCTGATTTAATTAATGCACTCTAAATAGGTCAGTTTGTTCTGTATTGCACTTGATGCCAGAAAATCAGAGGACTGCAGGTCTATCTTCACAAAAGGCACTTGGATTCATATTCCAGTACTGACATTATAACACCATATTAGGGAGGTGATACCCTTATGGATCACAATTCTTCAGATAAGCTGAGGCTCAAACATGCTTGATTTGGTAGCAGTTTTGGTGAATGCTAACAATCCCATGCCATTTGTTGATCATGAGCGGGTCTATTTTTATTTAAAATCACTGTTCTGGAGAAACTGAGTGGAAAAGGTGTGAGTAATGAGCTAACAGCGGCTCACCCATCCTGGGGAGAGGAAGACATTTGCCAGTGACACCCATGTGCACAATCCAGGCAGCATGGGTTGTAGCCAGGTCTCATGCATGTTCGCCATGCAAGCAGTAGCACTTATTAAACCACCTTTTGGCTAACAGGGTAGAGGAAACCATAGAACAACCTTGACTACTTGGATGAAAACCCTTCGTTACTTGAATGTCACCCCCCCCCCCAAAAAAAAAAAGAAATAGCTAATGGCTGGTAGGTACAGCGCTGAAAAATCACCTAAAAATCAACATAAAAGCATATCAACTTGACAAACAAAAAAAAAATCTAAAATTACTACTTAAGCAGTCCTACATGCTTCATGCTGAATTTACTTTTAAAATGTGGACACCATTATTACCAACAACATTAGTGCATTAATATTTTCCAAGATCATTCTGCTTCTAAAATAGCACAAATGATCCTAGTATATCTACATCACATACTAGATTATGACAGATATTGTTAACCTTACCTCCAAATTATGTTTTCACAGTAAAATATCCTTAACACAGTTCCACTTATGTTTTTCATTTAATTTAATCCCCAAACTCCTAATAAATTGGCATTCAGTTGATAAATACTTAATGGTTGCTTCTATGGGCCAGATTGACGAAAGCCTGCATGGAGTGCAAGAAGAGTGTAGGAGCTCTTGGCAGCAATATGTCTGCCGTGCGATCCAGGTACAGCCGGCAGGGGTGTGCACGAGAGCTGCTAAAGCTACTCTTGCACGGACAGTGTCATGGTATGCAAATTACCTTATTTCCTGCTGAAAGCTATGCAAATGAGGGAAATTTGCAATCCAGGAAACACTAACCTGTCCGTGGAAGATTAGTGTTATCTGCAGAAATGTACTCCGTTGGTAACAAAGTACCATTCTGCAAATAGCTAAACGGAGCTATGACAGCTCCAAATAAAGGATGCATACAGGTGAGGAAGCATGTCAATGGCCAATTATAAGGCCATTGGCATTTATAAATGTTTAAAATTATTAAAATTTAACTTTTTTTTCCCCCTATCTCCGATGTTTAAGCATAGCGCAGCACCGCACAAACGTGCAGCGCTTTAAAAAAACAAGAAAATAATTTAAAAATAGCCAAAAATAGGCATTTTAACTAAAAAGCTTATCCTGCTATGCAGGTGAATGACAGGCTGAAGACAACATAGCCACTGAGTAGTGGTTGCTAAGGGGGGGAAGCTCAGTATGAGAGATGTAACCATGCATTAGTAGGCAATCCTATGCAAATGAGGATAAGGATAGTGAACCCAATTTTCCCCAGCATGTGAGCCATGTCCTAAGAGTGTAAATGTAGGAGTAGGTGAGTAGTAGAATAGAATATGGGTGACATCATGAGGGGGTATGACAGAAAGGCAGTAAGCTAATTGGAGAACAGTGGCTTGTGTTTGCCCTGAGTTGTTCAGGATTGCAAGAGGCGTGCCTACAGTTGTCCTATTTGAAAACTTGAAACCAAAGGTGTACACTGTTAAAACATCAGAAATTTATTGCAAACGTGCACACAGCGTGTGCACTCATGTGCGCATGTTTGCATGGTGCTGGCCCGGGCGGAAACAGAAAGGGAAAAGGAAGGAAAAGAAGTAGTAGGAAGTTAACCAAGGAGAACTAGCAGAGCTGCCAGGTGAAATATATTAGAATCAGCCAATTACACAGGCAGCAGACTAGCCCAGCCCAACCCAGCACTTTAAACTCTGCAAACAGCATCCCCCCTGTTTTTTCCCAAGAATTCTGCAACACTGCAGTATACAAAGTGGGAAAGCTTAAAAAGCTTAAGTCAGACAAAATGTTAGGGGCTGCTCTTGCTATCATAAACCAACATGTGCAAGGTGCTGAGGGTGGTGATGCTGTGAATGCTGCTAAGCAACCCACAGTGAGGAGACGGAAAAGAGTGTACAGACCCAGGGTAACCTACCAGGGGCTACATGAGCTGGAGATAATGGCACGCTATAGGGTGGACAGAGACCTCCTGCAGCAAATTGTTGAGCTGTGCCGGCCACGCCTCACACACAGAACCAACAGAGGGGAACCCATCCCAGTGGATACCAAGGTATGTGTTGGCATAAGAATACTAGCTACAGGTACCTTCCAGAGACCAACTGGTGATATGATGGGGATTTCACAGGCATCAGCATCCAGGGTACTCCACCAGTTCCTGGATGCCATGTCAGCACATGTCGGTGACCACGTATATTTCCCCAATTCCCGTGAAGCATTGTGCAGCAATATGTGTCTTTTCCACCAAATAGCAGAATACACTGAGGTAGTGGGTGCAATAGAATGCATGCAGATATGCATCACAGCACTACCCGGTGAGCGGGGTAGGGTCTACATCAACCACAAGGTCAACTGCCAGGTCATGTGCGATGCCCGGGGCATAATAATGATTGTGTGAGCTGGCTGCCCTGGAAGCTATCATGATTCCTGCATCTGGCATCTGATGCAGCTGTACCAGAGATTTGCCAATGGGGACATCCCTGATGGTCACCTAGTGGGGAATGCTGGATACGCAATGGAGCCATGGCTGATGACACCCATCAGAAATGCACACACACCTGAACAAGAACTCCATAATGAGGCACATGCACAAACAAGAAACATAATTGAGCATGTGTTTGAGATGCTCAAGTCATGGTTCCGGTGCCTGGACACATCTAGTGGAGCCTTGCAGTACTCACCAACTACATGTACCCAAATTGTTATGGTATTTGCCATGCTACACAATATGATCCTGCGAAAACAGCTGCAGCAGGAACAGCATGGGGCAGGGCCAAACAGCCCCCCACCATTGCCAAGGCCTGTACAAGCACAGCGGGACTCAGAGGAGGAACAACCTGTGCCTGCTCCAGTAGGCAGAAGGAGACGTGCCCAGTATGTCCTGGCCTTGGCAAAGAGGCAACACATAGCACAAACACTGACTCAGTAGAAACCCTGGAAATGACACCTCCCTCTGACTCGCCCATACAGTAAAAAGGATGCCTAACTTGACACTAACTGTTTTCAAACATGTATAGGGAGTGTACTATGTGCATCCGACATAGGCAGCCCTGTAGCACCACCTGAGGCATGAGTGCCCTATTCTAAGCAATATAAAGCACTGCTAAGCACATTTTACCAGTATTGAGCATATTTAAATACAATTGCGCGTAGCTGCACACCACGCTAACCAGCACAATGTCGGCCAACATCGGGCAAAGTTGGGCAATGTTGGGCAAAGTCGAGCAAAGTTGGGTAAACATGCTCACACCTGCTTTACTGTTCCTTAACCAGTCAGGTCTGCCCAGCAGGAAAATAAAAAGCAGTGACAGGGTTCGAACTCAGGATACTGTACACTACAGTCACAGTACTGAATCACTAAGCCATGACAGCATTTCACTGGCATAGACACAACTTAAGTCACTCACACATACCAGTTGGGGGAATCACATACCTAACAGTCACAGCCAGCAAGACAATTGTAGACAAACGCAAACACAAACAAATTCTGTATCATGCCCTCTGAAGAGGCATATGAGTAACCTCCCCCCAGGCCTATGCAGACAGATAACAGCAGACCAGGCAGTGTGATGTGGGTTGGGTAGGCTATGAAGTCACAAACTAATATGCGTGTAATTGGAAGCTAAGGTCTGTAGTACAGTGGTATGCCTCAAGCCTGTACGATAGGCAACAGTACAGACTGAAATGGAGTACCTGACATAGCAGTACAGGCCTAGCAAATGTGTATAAGTGTCAGGTGTACCCCTCATCCTATGTACACCCACAGTAACAATCAGGTGTGCCTCCCATGGGTAGAAATGTACAAATAATAGCTGTCCCCCCTGTATGTAGAAATATTGATAAGTCTATAGAAATTGACTCATGGAAGCCCTGCAGGCACAGCGTGCTTCCTGTCAATATACAACATAAAGGTGAGCCCTGAAGTAAAAACCACCTTGATTTTTCACACACATATAGTATATATGCTCATAGTGGGCATGCTCACACACAAACAAATTTAGCAAATTTCAGTCAGCAACATACTGAAAGGTCATACTGGGCATGCTCACACACTTAGGCCATATCTGAGGACAGCAGTTGGCCACACATATCTGCCAGTTGCAGTTCTTATGCCAGACACTTGTCACTATTCACCAATCCTGCCTTGCGCACACAGTGATATGAAAACAGACCCATATAAGATATTGGACCCCTGTCATAATCAAACCATGTACTACAAGTACTTAAGTTGTTCAAAGAAAGTGAAAATCCAAAGAAGATCAATAAATCTCCGATCAGTATCATCAAGAAACAATGAGCACTCCTAAAATTATCCAAGCCATGTTCTAGCAAAAATATTTCTAAAGAGTCCATAGAAAACCATGAAGCTTTCTTTCGCTATGTCATAAATATCAGTGTAAACTCATATATGTTCTGAGTCAGTGCAACGTGCAAATGAATACATGTACATGACTGACATTGCCAACAGCTTGTCAGACAGGTTCATACATACTGTCACACCATGGATCACTTCATCAGCTCTACTACACAGAGGCCTATGGAACTAACCCCATGTGTGGTGATAGCTGCACACTCTGGCCATACTAATATAGGCCTTCAGGCAGATAGCCTATTACCTACCTATGTACTTATATATATGTAGGGGGAACACAGTATAATAAGCCAAAGATGGATGGGCAGAGATGTGTGTAAGAGGGTGACCATGACAGGGAGCCATCTAGGACTGTCCCACCCAGCACACATCTCAATGGCGCAAAAGACATGAGATGCACATCTCATCCACTGTACATAACAGCCACCAGTATCTGTAAGCATTATAGTGCATGTGGTCCATGTGCCTGCTGTACAACATGACTGTACAATGAAGTACACATCTACTATCTGTAGACATGTACCTGTCACAAATGTTCATAGGTATGTAGTAGACTATCTTCACGAAGGCATATATTAGCCTAGGCAAGTTGTGCAGTTTTCACCACCCCATTGGGTAGTCTCCTAAGCCCTAGTTCTAATAGTACCCTAAGCCCCTTTCTAGTGGGGCTGCTGATGTGATGCCTGGCATGAATTGTCTGTTTCCCATCCACTCATCAAGGTTCCTATTGAAGAGTGTCAGCGAGGGGCTCTGTCTGATGTACATTGGGACTCTGTTCCACAGTAAGGCAAGTGTCTGGGATGGTACTCTATCCCATCAGCATGTTGTATTCATTGTTGTCATGAGGTTCATATCCCTGGAGTGTGTAGTGTGACTCAATTTTGTTATCCATAGATGGAGCATGTTCAACAGTTATGTGTTGGACATGGCTCTGTATGTTAGGCAGAGCATGCCTCTGAGTAGGCAGTATGCGATGGAGAACAGATTTAGTTTTACCAGTTGTTTTGCATAACACAACTGTTTGAGGCCAGTAATCCTCTCAGTGAGGTACCTCTGTGGTCTCGACAGCTACTGGATATGCTTAGTCGAGTGCATCCAAAATGGTGCATTGTACTCAATGATGTGTCTGATGACTTAAGAGTAGAGGGCCACCACTACCTCTTTTGATCCTGATGCAAACCCTTTGTTGATTAGATGGGCCACATAGGATTTCCTAATCACTTTGGCAACATGGTTGTCAAAGGAAAGATGACTATCTACTTGTATCCCCAGATCCCTTATTACCTTGTCAGTTTTTAGGGGGTAACACCTATGTGGTAGTTTGTGGGTACTTTGTTTTCACCAAAAGGGGTTACTATGCATTCTTCCACATTGAGCTTGAGGCCATGATTCTGACACCACACATCTGTCTCATAGAGTCCCTTCTGGAGAATATTTGTGTCATCCGGGGAATCTATTATGGCAAACACTTTACAGTTCCCAGCAGACTTATTCAGCCACAACCCTCCTGTGTTGGCATGTACGTCTGAGAAGTCTATATCAAACAGGAGGGACCCCAGGACTGAACCCTGGGGGACACCAGTTGTTACTGGTGTAGAGTCTGACATGTAGCCAGCAACTCTTAATTTGTGCGATCTATCTGTGAGCCAGTTTGCAATCCATCTTCTGATGTATAGATTCATGCCCAGGTTGGTGAGTTCATCTATGATACCTGACTGGGGAATGGTGTCAAAGGCCTTAGCGAGGTATAGGTAGGCTGTGTGGAGCTCATTTCAATCATCTGTAGCCTGGATAACTGTCTCAAAGAAATCCACCCAGTTCAGGAGGCATGATCTGCATTTGACAAAGCTAAACTGGGTGTGTTCAACTGTGTGAAGGTTCCCAATATCTTTATTGTTGACTTCCATTATGACTGGATCCATTGCCTTGCAGATCAGACTCATCAGGCTCATAGAGCATGAATGCCAAGGGTCTTTTGTGGCCCCACACCTGTGGAGTGGGAAGAATGTTGCTGTGCAACATTCTATGGGTACATATCCTGTAGAGAGGATGTAGAGAGAGGTGTAGATATCCTTGATGAATATGGATACATCCCCACCCTATGTGCTATGATCCAAGTTCTGATGCTGGAAGGTATGGAATGGGTAGTATCCTGGTAGTGCTGGTGTGCTTTCTGGAGCCTTGAACTAGGTTTCTGTTACTGCACAGATATCAATATTCTCCATACTGAGAAGTGCCTCGAGTTTGTGCATTTGGAGGCTGAGACTTCTGGCAATGAGTAGCATTTAGCTCACTTTGTGGTTATTTGTGTTGGTTACGGTGTTTGGTTTATCCTGAGTGACCGGTGTTCCACACCTGAAGTCAACGCCTCATTGGTCCGATCTGACCATAAGCTAATTACCCTACATATCCACATTCTGCCCCAAGCCCCCATTAAGGAAACCATGTTAAAAAATGTTCTCCAAAGCCAACTTCATGCTTCTTAAGACAGAAGTGGTGAACTTCAGGACACCCATGCAGATGGACAATACAGTTATGACTACTGATTCCTACACAATTGCACTTTATAAGCACTTACATGAGTGCATGGATCGTGCTATCCCAAACAGAACCAAGATGCTATCCTCCAAGAAAAGGAAGCCAATTTGGTGGTCCCCTGCCATAAACAAACTGCACAACAGAAGGAAGAAACTGTTGCAAAAGAGGGTAAAATCCATTGAGTGGTGGAGCTCCCTGGTCAGCCTCAGTAAGAAGCTGCAATCCCTGATAAAATCCTTCAAAGCTAGTTATGAAAACAAAATCACCACTGATTCTAAAGACAACCACAAAGCATTCAATAGCTATGTCAAGAATCTCAATAGCAACACTCAGATCTGCTCTGAGTTACAGCACAATGGCACTAAATATACAGACCCAACTGATATTGCCAACATCCTGGCAGATAGGATCGGTGCTAACTTTACCCCCCTCTCACTCATGAAAGAGCCCATCTTTATACTGGAAGACTGCAAAGTTGCTGTCATCACGGCTGCACAGGTAGAAACCACTCTCCAAAGCCAGGAACACAGCATCCATGGGACCAGATAACATCTCAGGCTGCATTCCACACAAACTACAGAACGAACTGGCACCACACCTAAGTACCATGTTCAATCATAGCCTCACCTCAGGCTTTGTGCCTGCTGAATGACGAACAGTGACGGTTATCCCACTACACAAGGGGGGAACCACCACGGACCCCGGGAACTAGCACCCCATTAGCCTGATGAGCCTAGTCTGCAAGGCCATGGAATGTTTCATCATGGAACTTATAAACAAAGACATTAGTAATCTCCAAACTCTGGACCACAACCAGTTCGGGTTAGTAAAAGGCAGATCATGTCTCCTAAACCTGATAGACTTCTTTGAAGCAGTCACCAAAGCCGTAGACAAGAGTAAGGTGGTTCACACAGCCTATCTAAAACTTGCCAAGGCTTTCGACACCATCCCCCACTCTGGAATTATAGATAAACTCACTAAACTAGGTATAAATCTCTATGTCACAAGATGGGTTGCCAACTGGCTCACTGACAGAACCCACACTGTGAAAGTAGCAGACTCCAAATCCAATTTCAGACCAGTGACAAGTGGAGTACCACAGAGTTCAGTCCTGTGCCCTGTCCTGTTTGATATCTACTTCCCTGAAGTACAGGCTAACACAGAAGGTCTTTGGCTAATGAAGTTCCCAGATCACTGCAAACTAGGAGCCATAATCAAAACTACGAACAATGTGGACATCCTACAAAAAGGCCTCACTGAGACAGATGCCTAGTGTCAAAGCCATGGCCTCAAGCTCAATGCCAAAAAGTGCATTGTCATCCCCTTTGGTAAAAACTCTGTACCCATGAACTACAACATAGGTGATAGTATACTTAACACTGAAAGTGTGATAAGAGACCTTGGGACACAGGTGGACAGTAGTCTCTCCTTTGATAATCACATCACCACAGTAGTCAGGAAATCCTTCTATGTGGCACACCTCATCACAAAAGGTTTCTCATGCAGAAAAAAAGAGGTCATTGTTCCCCTCTACTCATCACTCATTAGATCCATTATAGAGTACAACACCCCTTTTTGGTATGTACCTCACAAGACATCTACAACAACTGGAAAGCCCACAGGAATACCTCACAAAGAGGATTAGCAGCCTCAAATACATGCCCTACACAGGCCATCTCAAAACACTCCAGCTTTACTTTGTCGCATATCGTCTACTCAGAGGTGATTTCTGCCTAACATACAAAGCTATGTCAAACACAGAGCTGTTGGACATGCCCCACTGAGCTTCAGCCCCAAAACCCAGACCAAAATACAAAAGGAGGGGGTGTATCCATTTTCATAAAGGATACCCACACCTCCAGGTTAGTGGCACAGTACGAGGCCTCGGAGACCATTCAAGTGCAACTAACAGTGGGCAAAGCTGCTTATCAGATCGCAGCCTGCTACAGATCACCTACCTTGTCTCAGAAACCTCACTCAGCATTCCTGAGAACACTGGAAAATATAACGGTCCTACCAAACACCATGACATTAGGAGATTTCAACTACCCAAACATTGACTGGGAGAATTATTCAAGTACAAACTCCTTTGCCCAATGCTTCCTAGAGTTTATAAACTCAAATGCCCTGGAACATCTGGTCACCATGCCCACTAGAGGTGACAACATACTGGACCTGATCATCACCAACATGGGGGATCAGTGTTCCACACCAGAGGTAACCCCCTCGCTGGTAAGATCAGATCATAAAGTAATCACACTGGACATCCACATCCCGACCCCACCCCCAGTCAAGGAAACCACTGTAAGAAACTTTTCAAAAGCAAACTTCACACTTCTCAAGACCGAAGTGGAAAGTTTCAAATCCCCCTTGCTACAGGATAATGCTATCCAATCCACAGAATCCTTTACAAGTGCATTCTATGAGCATCTACATGGATGCATGGATCGAGCAATCCCAAGTAAAACCAAGACTCACTCCTCCAAAAAGAGGAAACCAGTCTGGTGGTCCCTGGCCATAAATAAGCTATACAACAGAAGGAGGAAACTACTACATGGTAGAGCAAAATTCCAAAAAGGAAAGGCATCACTGATCATTATTAGCAAGAAAGTACGATCGCTCATAAAATCATCCAAGGCCAGTTTCTAAAGGAAAATTGACAAGGAATCTAAAGATAACCACAAAGCCTTCTTTAGCTATATCAAACATTTAGGTGGCAACTCTCAGATATGCTCTGAGCTACTGCAAAATAGCAAAAAATACACTGAACCAACTGGCATTGCCAACATCCTGGCAGACAAGTTCAGTGCAAACTTCACCCCCCCCCTCACCCCCAAAAGGGCCCGTGTCCATCCCAGAAGAATGCAGAGCCCCAGACATCACAGACATGCAGGTAAAAACAGCCCTCTCCAAAGCTAAGAACACAGCATCAATGGGACCGGATGGTGTCCCAGGCTGCATCTTACAAAAGCTCCAAAAGGAACTAAACCCTCACCTAAATTCACTGTTCAGACTCAGCCTTACCACAGGCTATATACTCAAAGAATGGCATACAGCAACAGTCATCCCACTCCACAAAGGTGGTGCCACAACAGAACCTGGGAACTATCGCACTATAAGCCTGACCAGCCTAGTCTGCAAAGCTATGGAGCAAATTATCATGGAACTCATAAACAGAGACATTGGAAACCTCCAGACACTGGACCCTACCCAATTTGGCTTTGTTAAAGGCAGATCCTGCCTCCTAAACCTAGTTGATTTCTTTGAAACAGTTACCAAGGCCATAGATGAAGGGAAGATAGTCCACACAGCCTACCTGGACCTCAATAAGGCCTTCGACACCATTCCCCACTCTGGCATCATAGACAAGCTTACCAGCTTGAACATTAACCCCTATGTCACAAGATGGGTGGCCAACTGGCTCACAGATAGAACATACATGGTCAGAGTTGCGGGTGCCATGTCCAACTCTAAACCAGTCACAAGTGGTGTCCTACAGGGCTTGGTCCTGGGACCCCTCCTGTTCAGTATATACTTCTCTGAGGTACAGGCACGCACGGGAGGACTATGGCTGACCAAGTTTGCAGATGACTGCAAACTGGGGGCCATAATTGACTCTCTGGCTGACACAGACATCCTCAAGAAGGGTCTTACAGAGACAGATACCTGGTGTCAAAACCATGGCCTCAAGCTGAATGCCAAAAAATGCGCAGTCATCCCCTTTGGAAAAAACAAGTGCCCACGAATCACCACATAGGTGGTAATCCACTAGGTATGGAAATGTAATTAGGAACCTGGGGACCCAGGTAGATAGTAACCTCTCCTTTGATAATCACATTGCCAAAGTGGTTAGAAATTCCTTCTATGTAGCCCACCTAATCACGAAAGGGTTCACCTCTAGATCAAGAGAGGTCATTGTGCCCCTCTACTCATCACTCATTAGGCCCATACTAGAGTACAATGCCCCATTTGGTATGTACCTTAATCGGTACATGCAACAGCTGGTAAGACCAAAGAAGTACCTCACCAAGAGGATCATGGTCCTCAAAGAGATGCCCTATGCAGCTCGACTAAAGAAACTCCAGCTCTACTCGGTTGCTTACTGCCTGCTCAGAGGTGATCTATGCCTGATGTATAAGGTCATGTCCAACCCGGAATTAATGGACATGCTCCACCTCAAGAAAACCAAATCTCTTAGAGCCACATGCTCCAGTGAATTAAACCTCAGCACAGCAATAAACAGGACGTGCTGGAGGGATAGATTCCTGTCCCAGAGACTTCCCTTGCTCTGGAATAGAATCCCAGTTTATGTTAGGTAGAGCCCCTCGCTGACTCTCTTCAAGAGGAATCTTGATGAGTGGATGAGAAATTGTAAATTTACCCCTGGGATCACTTCAGTGGCCCTGCTAGATAGAGGCCTAGGAAACTAATTTAAAAGGGAGGCGAAAGCCAACACATTCTGGCTAGGCTTATAAATGCCCATGGGCAGATAGCCTAGTACCTCCCTATGAACCTATGAACCTACATGCTCTAGGGACCTAAACCTTGTCACCACAATAAACAGAACATGCTGGAGGGATAGATTCCTGTCCCAGAGATTTCCCATACTCCGGAAAAAAATACCTATCTATATCAAGTAAAGCTCCTCATTAGCACTCTTCAAGAAAAATCTTGATGATTGGATGGGAAATAGGACATTCACCCTGGGGATCACTTCTATGTCTCTGCTCGACAGTGGCACAGGAAAATAAATTTCTTGGGTGGCAAAAGCCAGGGTACCTTTTTGGCTGGGCTTGTATAGGCCCCAGGGTTGATAGCCTAGTACCTACCTATGAACCTATGGACCTATGAATCTTTGAGCCTTGCCTGTAAAAAGGTAATATGGGGACAGCAAGAGCCTTGGCCAGTATTCAGAAGCATAGGGGCGACAGGTGCAAACCATCTCTAGCGAAGCAACAAGGCTTGTCTATCATGTCATCACAGGCAGACAGAGACTGGATCCCCTTTGAATGACACCAGACGCTCAGCCAATTGTTGAAGTTTATCATCTTTCTGTTATATTGCAGTATCATGTAGGTGAAGGTAAGATGCTACTCAAGGTCAGGGTCATACCAGCCTGGGCTACATGATCATAGAGCTAATATATATCTCTTGTCATGTTGCCCTGGGAGGTATGGCTCAGATCATTCACACTGACATGTACAAAGAACACGTCATATATGTACCTGTTCTGAAGTGATGTAAGTGCTTGTGTTATGTGGCAGATCATAGCACCTGACAGACAACTGACAGTAACCTTCCCCTTGTCCAGACAAGTGAGTGGAACATCTGTGTGCCTGACTATGAAGTCATCTATTACTAGTCTGTTGGGTATATTGTTTTGCCTTAGGACTTCTTGTGAGGCACACTGCTTTGGTGTATTATGTATTTCTGGCATGTGCTTGGAGGTGCATGTTGCTTGCTTGTCTGCTTAGGAGGACACTGTCTCTTTTTCAGATTAATATTTGTATTCTCCGAGTATGGTAATATGTGTGTGTTTTGCTGGTGCTTATATTATAGGTCTATGTGCGACAGTTGGTGTTGTGGTTGTTTGACCCTACTCCTCCTGACTGTATTGTCCAGTATTGGGTTGACAGAACTTAGCCACCGGTTTGACCCTGTGTGTACCACTCTGTGGTGCATCAACCCATATATGATATGGTCATGGCCTATGCATACAATACACTCACAATGCACCTAGTATGATAAGCCTGCTGAGGTTAGCAAATGTGAAAAAAACCTTTGGGCAAACTGTCAGTAAGTAATGTCTGTATTGCACTCTGTAACTCCATATTGCTTGCTGAAGTGTAAAGACGTACTTAGTTTGGATTAAGAACACCACACTTGCCAACTGTGTGTGTGCGTGTGTGTGTGTGTGTGTGTGTGTGTGTGTGTGTGTGTGTGTGTGTGTGTGTGTGTGTGTGTGTGTGTGTGTGTGTGTGTCTCCCTGGGGAGAGAACAACCTTTTTTGGAGACTATTCACGCCTCTTAAAAGTGGTATACTCATCCTTGTCAAGTCTGATGATGTCACCATCCTACAAATATACCTCTGAAAAAAAGAAATCCCAGTAATGTGTCTAGCATGTCGTATAAATGCATACCACTTTAGTATTATAATGTAGTTTAGTAGGGGTTCAAATCCTGCACTTGCCAACTATGTGTGTGTCTCCCTGGGGAGGGGCAGCGTTTTTGGAGACTACTCACACCCTTAAAAGTGGTATACTCATCTTTGTCAAGTCTGATGATGTCACCATCCTACAAATATACCTGTGGGAAGGAAAAATCCCAGTAATATGTATAGCATGTTGTGTAAAGGTGTACTGCTGTAATATCATAAGGTAGGGGTTTGAATCCTGCATTTACCAACTGTGCGTGTCTCCCTGGGAAGAAGCAACCATTTTGGAGACTACTCACACCCCTTAATAGTGGTATACTCATCTTTGTCAAGTCTGATGATGTTACCATCCTACAAATATACCTGTGGAAACAAGTAACCCCAGTAATGTGCATAGCATGTTGTGTAAATGCATGCTGCTGTAGTATCGTAATATAGTTAGGTAGGGGGTTCAAATCCTGCACTTGCCAGCTATGTGTGTATTTCCCTGGGGAGGAACAACCTTTATGGAGATTACTCACACCCCTTAAAAGTGGTATACTCATCTTTGTCAAGTCTGATGATGTCACCATCCTACAAATATACCTGTGGAAAGGAAAAATCCTACTAATGTGTATAGTGTGTCATGTAAATGCGTACAGCTATAATATCATAATGTAGTTAGGTAGGGGTTCAAATTCTGCATTTGCCAACTGTGTGTGTGTGTCTCCCTGGGGAGGAGCAACCTTTTGGAGACTACTCATACCCCTTAAAAGTGGTATACTCATCTTTGTCAAGTCTGATGATATCACCATCCTACAAATATACCTGTGGAAAAGTGAAATCTCAGTAATGTATATAGCACATTGTGTAAACGTGCACTGCAGTAATATCATCATGTAGTTAGGTAGGGGTTAGAATTCTTCACTTGCACAACTGTGTGTGTGTCTCCATAGGGAGGAGCAACCTTTTTGGAGAGTACTCACACCCCTTAAAAATGGTATACTCATCTTTGTCAAGTCTGATGATGTCACCATCCTACAAATATACCTGTGGAAAAGTAAAATCCCACTAATGTATATAGCACGTTGTGTAAATGCATACTTCTGTAGTATTATAATGTAGTTAGGTAGGGGTTTGAATCTTGCACTTGCCAACTGTGTGGGTGTGTCTCCCTGGAAAAGCGCAACCTTTTCGGAGAATACTCACACCCCTTAAAAGTGGTATACTCATCTTTGACAAGTCTGATGATGTCACCATCCTACAAATATACCCGTGGAAAGATGAAATCCCAGTAATGTGTATAGCACATTGTGTAAATGCATACTGCTGTAATATCATAATGTAGTTAGAAAGGAGTTTGAATCTCACACTTGTTGACTGTGTGTGTGTGTCCCAGGTGTATGACATCATTGGTCAATGTGGAGTGGGTTTTGATTTTTCTAGTGTATGACATATCACAATGACAACTGTATGTGCATTACACATGTAAGGTAGCTGTGGGGCAAATCCATATACATACATGTGACCTCAATTATTTCATAGGTGGGCACTCTGCTTTCCCCATGAACACATCTGTTTTCTTTGCCAGAGCATGCTGGCACTTTCCAGACCTTAGGTCACTTCTGTATGCTTGTGACAAGCTTAGCCACTGCAGTGATCCCTGGGCTATGTCTTCTGTTTCACATCCACTCATCACGGTTTCTATTGAAGAGTGTGAGTGAGGGTTTATGACAGGTATATTTGAAACCTTTTCCAAAGCAAGCAAAGTCTGGCAAAGATGACTAATCATTATAGGTGTGCAACAACCTCTGTGGATCTGCATGCAAACCCTTTATTGTTTATGTGCTCCACAGAGGGATTTCCAAAACCCTTTGGTAATGTGATTATCAAAGGAGAGATGACTAAACACATGGTTCTATGCATACATTAGTACCTGTTCCACATTTTGGGGGCTACTACCTATGTAGTACTCTGGGAATACTTTGTTTTCTAAAAGTGGATAACTATTCTTTCTTTGGCTCATAGCTTTACAGCATGAGTTTGACACCAGGTATCTGTCTCTATGATACCCTTTTGGAGGATGTGTGCATCATCTGAAGAATAAAGTAGAGCCCACAGTATGCATTTTCATCAAACTTGGGCAGACATATCCCTACTGTGTTTGCTTGTACCTAAGAAAGCTATATGCCAAACAGGAGTGGTCACAGGACTGAGTGCAGGTGAATACCACTTGTTACTGACATAGAATAGTACATGGAGGCTGCAAATGTTACTGTGTGTCCTACATCTGTGCATCAGTTGTCAAGCCATCATCTAACAATTGTTTATGGTCAGTCTGTTGAGGTTATGTATAATACCAGAATATGGGATGGGTATGAATGGCTGGTGAGCTATAGTTTGGTTGTGTTGACCTCCCCTCCCTCACCTATAGCCTTGTTAACTGGCTTGAAGTCTACTAGGTGTAGGAACCATGATCTGGCCTTTAGAGAACCTAAGTGGGTATGGTACAGTATTTGCAGGTTCATAATGTCTCTGTTAATGAGTTCCATAATGCTGTGCTCCATAGCAATCCAGATAACATTTGTCTGGTTTACAGGGTGAGAGTTTCCAGGATCGGTTGTAGTTCTACCCTTAATCAATTTATGTTAACATTTGCATTGGGTGTGACGTGGGTGGACAGGTTTAAGAATAAGTATATTAGAGGGTCAGGCCAGGTTTGAAGGTTAGTAGACCAAGCCAGATAGGCAGGATTAAGTTGGTTTGTACATGTGCTGAGGAGGGATGCAGAGTATATTGTGAAATAGATGCTAAGGATGAAGCCGCCAGGTAACAGGAAAGAGGAATGCCTAAGATGAAGTTTATGGCTGTGGTGAGAGAGGACATGCAGGTGGATGGTATGACAGCACAAGATGCAGAGGGCAGGAATAAATGGAAACAGATGATCTACTGTGGTGACCCCTAATGGGAGCATCCGAAAGGAGAAGAAGAAGAAGAAGAAGACATTGTAGCTCAACCCTTGTGGACTGTGAACACTATTACCATGCATCCTTCCACCAGTATGTAACCTGTATAGAGGCTGCATCTGGACAGAGTGTTTAAGTGAATGGTGACTTCATATGTCAGCTTGTATATGACACAGCCAGGGACACTGTCCAGTACCATTGGTACTATGGTTTGGACTTTTGTAAAGAGATGTTTTAATTAGAGTGTCTGTGAATAATCAGGTTTTACATTCTTCAGGTCCAGAAATGTGGCCCTTGTGTAATGACAGGGTGGTGAAATCCGCATTCAAACTGTCTGACAAGGAATTGGTAATGTCAGTCAGATAAGTGTACTTTGTGACCATTTACATTAACTGTGACCCGATCTGAGATTTTCCCTGTAGATTATAAACAACACTAAAGAAAGCTTTAGTGTTGTCTTTGGAATCCTTGCCATTTTGTATTTTGAAGCTTGCCTTGTATGTTTATTGAGGGATTGTATTTTCCCAATGATACTGACCAGAGAGGTTATCCCTTCTTGGTATGTAACTCTTTTGGTACAACTTCACACCTTCTATTATATATTTAGTTTATGGCAGGGGTCCATGAGACTAATGCACTTTTACTGTATAAGTGAGAATTTCTTGTCTTTGTGATAGCACGGTCCATGCAACCCTGTTGGTGAACAGTGTGCATTACTAAAGGATTATGCAGCTGGGACAGTGTTAACCTTAGTAATGCAAACCAATGACAGATAGCAACAACAGCATCCCTCACAGCACAGTGTCAACCCGTGTCATACACACACATGCGTACTCAAGTTCCAAAATGTGTGTAGTACAATGCATACTAACCACCAATAGAAACTATAGAGTGTTAACACTGGCCAATACAGGGCATTTCACCCTGCCCATGTGTGCAATATGCATGCACATGCAGACAGTGCACCTTCACCATGTTCACAACTGGACACCTGCAAACCTGTGTTGCACACAACCCACACTTACTGTCCACTGTATAACACATGCTGACACAACTACACACATCAGCCAAGTGGCACATGGGCAAACAAAACACAATTGGAATAAACACTGGTGAAAACAATACAACATTGCTAATTACAGCTTTAATGCATCATGCCTGCTCAGCTACACCTTCAAGGATATCATTACACTCTACTGCTGACAACATGCTACACATCCAATCATTGCTATACTTTATTAAAGTCACCCTGTGCATCAGCACCATGTTAGCCTGTTCCTGCATCAATGTTACAGATGACAGGAGGTGGCACAGGTTTCATCATATGCACAGGGTGTGTTGTTGGTTTGCCAGAGGCCTGCACTGGACCATACAATCGACATGTGTGTGTGAGTGTGTGTATGAGGGCCATGAGTACTGTTATGGGCCAATGTTGATGTAATGTGTGCAGGTATGTGTTTGCCCTAGGTTCCTGGTTTATGTGTGTGTGTCTGCATGCACACAGTCCCACCATGTGGCTGTCATATACTGGGATTTGTGAGACAGCTACAGACTGTACCTGGCAGGCTTTACAGATCACCATCTCTGGCCACGGGTATGGAACCTGTGTCTGGAAGGGGTGCTACAGACAGTATCAGGTACTAATCCAGATTGGGTACTATCCAAAGAGGTTGACATATGTCTACTGGATCCAGGTCCCTGCTGGGACTGGCCAGAGCCATGTGCACATGGTCTGCTAGGACAGTCTATGAACAGCCTCCCCCAACATTGCTGGGGCTGGTACTGGCACTACGGGAGTGGCTGTGACTTGCTGGATGTCAACGGCCACCTCCAGCTGCTGATGTTGCTGGTATACATCCACATCGACATCTCAACTGTCCCGCACTGTCCTGACACATGGACATGACATTGTGGAGGACGTCCAATGTCTCACCCCAACATCTATCAATGACCTCAGTGTAGTCACGTATGGCACCTGCTAGGTCATGGATACTGTCATTTACAGAGGTATTATGAGCCCTCTGTGCCCTTAGTCCCTGTCTGGTGTACCGCCCCATTCGTGTCTGTGCCTCCATGACAGCCTGTAACATGCGTGCGGTAGAAAGAGGTATGGCACGTCTGCCAGCGGCATGATGACCAGCAGTGCTCTGACGAGAACCCCTGGGCATCTGCCTATGTGGTACTATTCCAGACATCTGGCTATGACTGCTGTGTCCTGATACATGTGCCATCGATACCACACTGTCCTGGCCAGTGCCAATCTTACACTCTCCCTCAGCTAAGGGCAATGGTGATGATGGATGTACAGGCAGTATGACTGTGTGCATGGATGGGGTGGAGACTTGTGTACTGTCAATTGGTGGCCCAACAACAGACCCTGACAAACCTGCCTGTGCCTAAACACACCTATCCTCATCATCACTGTCTGTCTCAGTGACATCAGGTTCCCTGCTGTACTGAACCAGCCCCACCTCGGCACCTGTGAGAGGAAAAGAGGAAACACATTTTCAGACCCGAGCATGACTTCAGACCACATGCACACATGCACACATACACACATGCACACATGCGCACACACGCACCTATCCACATGCACACATGCACACATGCAAACACACAAAAATACACTCCTCCCTAAAGCAGACACACACAACACCAGCAATCTCAGAACATACACAATAGCAGATGATGGTGGGGTACAGTATCAGAAGCAAAACAGTCATATCACAAATGTCAGCATGCAGGACATGTGTTGCTCAACAGCATGCAGTGCAAATGTAGACAGTCCTTGTTACTAACAGTATACATGGCTTTGATGCATGTGTTTTGTTATTAGGTGATGGGCCTCCCCCTGGAAAACAATGCATACATGGACACAGCATTGCTGTGCAGGTATTCATAACCCTGTAATGTACTCTGCACCATAACTCATAGGTGTACATACCATTGCTGGATGTGCATCTGTGTGTCAGATAGGTATCCAGTGCTGATTACAGCCTCTGTGTCTTTAGAAAATAATTGTGGAGACATTTATAGCACATGCATGAGTATTCACACAACATCATCAGTGGTGCATGGATAATTGATGGAATACCATTCGGCCACATACCCAATGTACGGTACTTATGGTGAGTGCAGATCATATTGTGGACATGCCAGTCTCATCCATGACATGGCATGCTAAAACAGAACTGCATATTTAAACACTGCACATACCCAATGTGTGTCATATGACCTAACCACTCAATAGCATCACACGACATACATGTGTCAGTTGTGCAAATGGTGATTGGTATGCATATTGTTTAGAGGTGCATATGTGTGCACACACGCCACATTAAGGTGTATAGCAATGAAAGCTATGTGTAGTACTGTGGTTACAATAACTGGATGGGGTATAGTACCATAGGCCATCATCATGAAGCATCATGTGGTCACTTAAGGATACAAATGTTTCCCAAACCAGCACTAACCATGCTGTGCCGGAACTGTACTACCTTGGCTACATTCACCATTTCACAACCAGTTGTTAAGTGAGTTTGTAAGGAGGCCAATAAGGAGCATTCCATGACATGAATGTGTAGTGTGTTGCAGAGTGTTTAAATGCCCCATGACAGGCCTCTACCCCTCAGGTATATTATGTGTAATGTGTGGATGAGATTTTGGATACTGGAGTGTGTCTTTACAGAGGGTTTGGGAATCCTTTATGTGTAGCATGTTAAAATGCTCTGTGTATGACACAGATGTGTATGTTATGTGCATGTTGAGTATCAACTGTGCCTATCCAATGATCAGTACAGTCTAGCCACATTTGTTTGAGATGGTCTGGGTATTGCATGTGTTTGAGGCAGCTAATCACATTAGTGAGATGTGTGTGCTCCTACACCAAACATGCACAGCATGCATTATGGGTAAGTGTGTTACATGTGTACATGGCCTGCACCTTAACTATGACATGCACTTTTTATTTACAATAATAAATGTAGAACACACTCATCAGCATCTGTCCGCTGCCTTGATGTCACCCCAGAGGGACCTTCATAGAGATGAGACAGTTTGTCAGTGGCCACAACTGTGGCATTGCTACTGTGTGTTTGCAATCTTACAGTACAACAGCAGTTTACATTCACAGGGCTACAGATTATGTTCCAAATGATCAGTATTGCACAACAACAGGCTACACATCTTTGACTGACACACTCCACATCTCACATATGCATGATCTACCAGTACAGGTAGCAGTAGTCTACAGATATGCCATGTTAGCTGCATGCTCCATGTGTGCTTGCTGAGTGGCACCGACCTCCATCATGGTGTATGTCTGCTGCTGTTGTTGTTAGGCAGGTGCCACCAGGCTCAGGAGCAGCTCCTCCACTCTGGTGAGGGGGGGGTGGATATTAACACCACCTCCTGTTGTAAGCTGTTGTCTACGCACATCAGCAGCATGCTGACGGACATGTCTGAGAAGATCACTGCAGTGGTGGCGTACCTGCTCATATGTCCGGTTATGCAGGCCTACCTAATTTACCCTGTGGACAACATCTTGCCACATTGCAGTACGCTCCTGCTGGTCCTGGCTAGTTCATGAGAACATGAGATGGTGGTGCTGAATCATACTGCTAATAATTATATCATCTTCAACACTACTGTAACTGGGGTTCCAGTGACGGGCCATGATCCCTGGAAGACATAAAAACAAAAATATGTCTGAGCAAGTCATATGGCACATTTAACATTATACAGTACAGATATCACTGAACTGCCATATATAGCAACCTATTAGCTAACCGAGAGTGAAACACTGTAACTGCCACTTATCACTGCTCTCCCCACAACTGCTTGAAAGTACCTTGCTCACTCTCTATCTAATGAACCATGTTCTGCACAGTAACAAAATAAAATCACTATATAAGACTATACAAGAGTACCTGGCACACTGTATGCAACACGATGCACCACCTAGCCACAGCAAATATACATCAAGCTGATGTGTAAAGAAATATATCATCCATCACAATCAGTGTAAGGTCCAGTAAATGTATTACTATTATACTACACAACATGTTAATGGCAAACCCATGGCCAAAATATGTGCACAATTGGGAATATAGGTCGCATACTGCTGTAGTACACTATGAATGTTGCTAGATACGCAGTTATATGTTTTACCACACATATGTCAAAGGACATGTTACAGACATACCCACACACACATCAGACATAATTACAGGACACAAAGGTATGACAACCCAGATAATCTTTCAGTGTGTACTATACAGTACTGTGTCTCAGTACTTACACAACCTTAATCTTGAGAAATGTAATCTGTGATGAATACAGGGACCACACAAAACAGTGGATGCAAGCAATGTGGACATACACCATACTTTGCTGTACAGGCCCAGAGCTTCAAGTAGTACTACAGTACACACAGGATTTAGACTCAACATCGGTACCAATCAATAATCATAGATGTAGTGCTTTAGCCTCCAATGACACACCTTAGTTAAAACCAAGGGACTTAATCACACTATATACAATAGCACTTGTTCTGCCTAGCAACAGAATACCCAGCTTTTGCTAAGATCAAAGCAAGGACCCATAATACCATGACATAAACAGTTTCCTACTAAGCTATCCCACAGATACATATATTTGACGTATTCACAAACATATTGACCATGACAGTCAGTCAACAGTACAGAGAATCTATTGCAACAAGTAGATGTAAGTGTGTATGAGTATATATAAATATATATATATATATATATATATATATATATATATATACACATCCATTAGTCTACATATTCATATATATGTAGGCGCATATACATTTCATCTTTCATAGTGAGAATATCAATTATACAAAGGATGTAATGTGTACAGTAAAGTAGTAAGCACCGTGGTAGTCCAATGAACCTCTCCAAGCTGTAACTGTAGATAAATCCTTTATCGAACACGAACAACACAATAAGGTAAACGAAACACTGATAAATCAAGCGCTTTTGCCTGCATAGATGTCAGGCTTTTTCAAGATGAAACAGCAGGGTAACCAAGTTCATTTAAATAGAGGCTTAAACTATTTGGACATTAGTCTGATTAAAAACAAAGAGTTAAAGAGGTTTGAGTCATCTGTGTACAGAAAAAGTACATTCTCCAATGCATTTCTACATTTTGCTAGTGGTCACACCTATTCACAAAAGAAAGGCATTCTGAAAGGACAATTCATCAAAGCCTCAAGAATGTGTAGTACGGATGTGTTATTTTGTAGGGAAGTGAACACACTAAAGAACTTATTTTTAGTAAGAGGATACCCTGAAAAGTTAATAAACAAAATGCATCAGGAAGTTTTATCCAAAAGAGACAACACATATTCACCTTTACTAGGTACATCAAAAGGGGAGATAACAACTGGAATTGCCGAAACACAAACACAAAGTAAAGAATTTGACTCTAAAGCTGCTTTTGTATGCACATATAATAACAATGCTGTGGATTTAAGAAACACTATAACGAAATATTGGCCTATTATAAGATCAAATGAAGAAATTAATAAATGGTTGCCCAGTCAACCAACATTTGTCAACGCAAGAAATATTAATCTCAAAAATTTATTTGAGAGACAAAGGCAATGCACAAAACAAACCGTAAAGATTCAGGCAGGTACTTACAAATGTAATGCTTTCAAACAATGTGCATACATTATGAACACAGGTTCATTATACATTAAATCCAGAAATTTTAGAGTCAGATCAGAGTTACATTACAACTGTGCATCTAAAGAGATAATATACTTAGGTATGTGTCAGATTTGTGAATGTTTTTACATTGGAAAGACCAAAAGGACGTTGCGTAGGAGAATCTACGAACACCTTTACGACATCCAAAAGAAGAAAGAATCAAACGCTTTTTATAGACACCAGATGTTTTGCCCTAATATGTCTGTGAAATTTTTAGTCTTAGAACAGGTTCCCCATAACCCAAGAGGTGGTGACTGGGAAGCCACCATTGAGTACAAAGAACTAATATGGCAACTCAGACTAAATGCAACGAAACCACCTGCCTTAAATGATGCTATCAGCATCAGTAGTTTATTAAAACTTAGACGAGCGAAACTATAACCATAATTAATATCTTATGGAACAATGAATAATATAGTTGCTCATAGGTTGACCATTTGGAAATTCATCTACAAAAGATGTCACAGGTTGAATGTAAGAAGTTGCAAATATTTGTATGTTTTCAACAAGCTTTTGTATAAAAGGCGCACTATTACATCATAACACATGCACATGGGTATAAATTAATAATTTATTAATTAAAACCCCATTCTTTAGACATTTTTAGGTACTGGTTACACAACAGTAGACTTAGCACACAAGTTTAATATATATTATATTTATTATATTTATCATATTTATTGATATTTATTGATATTTATTATATATTAACTGGAAATAATATATATATTAAACAATGTATTTTTATTTATATTTATTTTTATATTTATTGATATTTTATTGGCACTGAGTGCATAAAGGAATTTTTTAACGTTCATTTTAATTGTATATTTTTATATGCACAGTTCTTAGAAGGTTTCATTTTAAAAAAACTAAAACAAAAAAACACAGTTGTCACACCACTCTGATTTCATTGTTTATTTGTCCATGTTATTTATAATATTTAAAATATTTAAGCTAAGAAAGTTTTTTTCAATGACTTTAGAATGTACTGATAGTATTTAACATTATAAGATAGTATTCACAGCTCTTGTCAGACAACATCTACGCATTTGTATTTTAACATGTTTTTATTTGTTTGCTTGAAATCAAAAGTATTGTGCACAACCATGCTTCCATCTCAACAAAGTATATTTTACATCTTGGTGTTGGTTAAAGCATTTCAATCAACTTAATTCAATTAATTTAATTGAATTAATGTAATTGTTTAATTGAAACAATCAGCACTGAAAGCCTCTATTTAAATAAACTTGGTTACCCTGCTGTTTCATCTTGAAAAAGCCTGACATCTATGCAGGCAAAAGCGCTTGATTTATCAGTGTTTCGTTTACCTTATTGTGTTGTTCGTGTTCAATAAAGGATTTATCTACAGTTACAGCTTGGAGAGGTTCATTGGACTACCACGGTGCTTACTGCTTTCTTCCTTTTGGTTGTTGGGACTTAGTTCGTGGTTTGGTGTACAGTAAAGTAATAAAATTGCACAGTCTTGGGATAAATGCATTGAAGGTGTTCACAGCCCAGGTAGCTTTAGCAGGCCTTACTAGCTTCAGCATTGCAAACTGAACAAACCACCCACAGTGTTTAACCACCACATGTCATATACCAGCACTGTATGCTGTCTTGGTTGTCACACATTAAAACCTACATACAAATATGAGCATACTAACCTTCACCAACATATATATCTCCACCCTTCACAAACAGTTGCAATATGTCCCCTGCTCTATGCACATATACAGATGTGAATATATATGACACATATATATTTCTCCATATGTGTGTGGCATACACACACAAGGTCCACACTGTTGTAAGTCCCTGGACCTCACAGCTGAACTGTTGGGCCTTGCTGCAACACAAACAGATGTCACATATGAACACACACTAACATTGGGGGGGTATATATGGCTACAGATGCTAGATAAGCATACTAGACTGCTACATCAGTTGCCAATGCTAAGCTACACTTTAATATGACTATCATGCATGTGTTGATCTGTCACACCCATGTTTATATAATGTCAGCGCTAATCCCCCAACAGCCATTGGCCACACTACTGTACAGAACACAGATAACATGGATCAGATCTTTGACATTTAATGCTGAGCTACACATTTCACAGGTATGTCCCACTGCCCATAGGTACACACAGTATTGTCCATAGCAGTAGTTAAGCAGAACATCTGTGCATAAAGAAGTGCTGCTGCCACATATGAATAGTTCATATTATGTAGACTATTATTCAGTAACATCTACTACATGCCAGTAAATACATATGTGTCACATACCTTTCCTTTGTATGATTTGGTAATATATATTTTTTTCCTTTTCTCTGTCTCTCTCTCTCTCTCTCTCTCTCTCTCTGTCAGTCTCTGCAATAGAGTGATTGAGTTTGTTGGCAGAGATTGCAGCCTGCTTTTGTAGGAATTTGCACATGAGCATGTGATGGCCTCTGCATCAGTTAGTGGCCACCATTTGCTAATTGCATGCAGCCTGCTGTGTAGTAATTGCAATAATCACTGTCATAGCAACCCAGTACTATAAATTGCTAACTCATGTAGGCGTGGCCCTTTAAGCTTTCCAAGATGGAGATCATCCTTGTTTGCTGTGGACATCATTGTTTAAGACAGAAGGTTGGTATAGCTCTTATATCAGACCCTGCACACACAGGTATATTATACATTTAGGTAGGATTGCAGAAGTACAGAGAGCGTAAGTACTATTGTGTGGATTTTATCTTGCTGGACTTACAGGATTGCTGTGTACATGTTAGTTTATCAAGGCAAGTAGTCTGTCTGCGTAACTCCCAACTGTGGACCTATTCACATGGTAGCCAGAGAATAGCCTGTTATTTTTTGTCTGTGCACCACACAGGTCTTTTCAGCAATAGAGCAATGGCATTCTTAGAGTTGGTTGCTACCAGTACATGGCTACATCCATTTGTATTTCAGTGTTGTATTCCTACATAAGGGTATGCTTCTGAAACTCCTTCTGAAGATATTTTCACAGTGTGTAACAGGAGAAAGGCTGATATGCCTCTGTGTTTCTGCCTCTTCCAGACCTCTCAACCACTCAGGTACATATTTGAACAGACTCAGGGAAAAGTCAAGAAAAAGTCAGGGACAATCAGGGACACCTTTAACATATTAGTGCCATTAAGTTGAGATATTGAGATAATCAGAGCATATGAATTAATACACCTTTTCTGAAGTAAAAGAAGTGTCTAACTCTTAATTATTGTCATTATTCATTAAGTGTAATTCACCACCTTTCTGGCCAAAGTCAGTAGTTTTCGGAGGGATTCAAAGGGACAGAGCTAAAATTTGTTTCAAAATCAGGGACATCCCTGAAAATTAGGGACAGTTGGGAGGTATGGCCTCTGCCCTAAACAGATATGCCAGTGTTTGTCTTGCTGTGATACTGTGTGAGGTTGTAAAGTGATGGTGTAACATTATTTCCTGCTAGAATGGCTGCTTCTCTTATCACAGTCATGTAATGTAATCCCACAACAACTGTTGGTCAACATCCACAGAACAACTTGTGTGGTAAGTTATTCCTATTTTTCCTTTACATTCACTCATTCTGATGCATGGTATATTTATTTAAGCACCAACGTGATGTATATCTACCATGGCTTAGTGGTACTTCTTGTTGTGTAGTGTGTGCAAGATCTGTGGTTCGAGACTTACAGAGGTGTTTTATTTTGCTCCTGAGCAGAACAAGAACCCTCACATACAGAGTGACTAAGGCACTTTTAAGCAGTTGTAAGTGGGTTTGCATGGGTTTGCGCATTGCTGCTCATTGCTTAGCCAAGTGCAAACAAGCGCAAACCCGCACAAACCCGCTAACTACTGCTTAATAGTGCTTACTCCCGCTAACGCCCTCGCTCATTTCTTTGAAAGAAAAGAAAAATGGGGAGATAGGAAAGTGGTGAAAAACGGGGCACAAAGAGGGAAAGACAGAATGGAAAATAGCTCGGGATGTGTAGGATGGGTGTAAGGAAGGTCCATAGCTGCCCATTTCTTCAACAGCAACAGCTGTGCATATGCAATAAATTTGGAGGTAGATATCAAACCTTCAACCCCTGAGAGAGGCGTGAGGACAACAAAGTATGTTGTAATGCCAATTAAATAACATTTCATGTGTCCAGTGGACATGTGTGCAAAATGGGCAGCTATGTATGAGGCATAATTTTTTTTTTTGGGAGCAGATTGCCCTTTTTTTTCAGGTGAGAATGGAATGTGGGGTAGGGGAAGTAAGTATATTTGGGGAGGTAAGTTGGGGAGGTAAACAGACAAGACAAACAAGACACATACAGGGGTGGTATATGGCACGTGGTGGGTGAACACCTTTGACGGGGAGGGATGTTTGGAAATCGCAAGCCCATGAGCCCCCAGATGGAAACAGTGGGACTGAGGTCCCCACCCATGGGCAGTCACCACTGCACCTTCACAGCCCAGAGGGTGGCTGTGCTAGGGGGCTGTGTAGGAGGGGCAGGCTGACCCAGGAGTTGCACCACTCAAGCCTCAAGCTGGTGTAGAGGTTCTGCAACAGAACATTCAATCTCTCTACGCACCAAAGCCCGGACCATTCGAAGGGTGATAGGTGGCCCTCCTCCGCCCACGCTTGCATGGGGGGGCCGAGCCCCATCCCCTGCATTGCTTCCACCAGAAGGTGGCACAGGGCCAATGGAGGAGGAGTTCCCAGGCTGGGCACTGGATCTGCTGGTGCCAGGTGCCATGGCCAGCTGAGGTGGGACAGGTGGGTCTGCTAGGACCGGCCTTCCCATACGAACTATGTTTTGGAGAGTTTAATAAAGATATAGGTTAGTAACAATCAACAGTATTCACAATTAGTTATAAAAGCATGCAGAAGTATTCCCATTAACCTAACACACCAGATTTTCAACAGTTGAAAAGCAAGCATAACACATGCATATATAGAACAATAGTGGACATTACAACAGCATGCAGGTTGAATTGATGGCAACAGGCCACCAATATTGTGGTATTTTAACAGGGCACATGCATAGAAATAAATGCAAATATTTATAAACCAATAGGACTTATGTCCCAACAAATGTTTTGAGATTAGACATACCGATTGAGGTGTGGAATTGCATTTTTTATGCACATACAGTAGGGTGGAAAAAGATAGCTCAATTAACAACTTATATATCCTTCTAGTTTTCACTACATTCCTATTAACTGCAGTTATATGTCCCTTACATGTATTATTACACCACCCAATGTCCTTATATTGTGCAATTGGATTTTGCTAGATCATTATATACGTGAGCTGTATCTTACATACAAACTGTCCAAGATGCAGATGTTACTGCTACATATTTTGAGAGTTGCTCACACACACTACTGCTAAGATGGTACACTGACAGCTCTACTTTCATATAATTATCTAGATATGTTCA
Source organism: Protopterus annectens (assembly GCF_019279795.1). Lineage (NCBI taxonomy): Eukaryota > Metazoa > Chordata > Ceratodontiformes > Protopteridae > Protopterus > Protopterus annectens. The sequence goes on along the minus strand of NC_056747.1, from coordinate 1,118,961,854 downwards.
GGTGAAAGTATCAGTTATATGTTAACAGCTCTCTACATTTATGGCAGCACACTGACAGTTCTGGGGAACACAATACCAAGCTACTCATGTGCCAGATTAACCTGTACATGCTGGGCATGAACCAACAGTTGAGGGCTGTAAATATGCATAAACGCTACTGGCACTCCCTTCATCCATGTTATATGGGCCTACCCAAGTGTAGGTTGACACTGCTTAATACAACACTACTATTTGTAGAATGCAACAGTACAACAACATATCAAAGAAAATGACACAGACGCACTCCAGGAATTATACATTTATTAAAGGATTATTACACCTTTATTTATTGGGTTAAAACACTTTTTGAAGGCTCTCTCATTTATTTTATATAACAGTACAAGCAGAATAATTACTAACCTGCCTTATGACACAGCCTTTGCAGCCTGTCTTCATGGGCTTGCTGATTTATAGCCCAGACACCTGCAGCTGTGAAGTAAATGCAATGATATTGAGACATACCTATCCATAGTACAGACAAGCATAGCAATTCTTAACTACTTAATACAATGGCTACTTACTCAGTACTGGGGCATTAGGCATTGCACGGGATTCCTGGATCCACTGGTCCAGTTGATCCTCCCTACATTGCTTCAGGTCAGAATAATGGTGCGTGACCAGCTCACCAGTCTGAGGAACACCAGTGGTACTGGTGAGATCACAAGCAAGACTGTTCCATGCTTCTGTTTTATATTGGGTACCCTGGTACTGGCCCCGCAGTAGTCTTTCCTCATGATTGTGGAGAAGGAGCCAAACCATTACTTTGGACTCCTCAATGCCCCAGCATTGCGCTCTAAATCGAGTGCCTTCTCCAACACCAGCCATGCTGACTGCAGAAGGAAGCTACAACCCTACAACCAGTTATAGCAAGTATTCCTGCCTGTGGAGCTTAAATATGCCTCATTTCCCATACTTATTTGTGATTGGCCAGTTTTGAAAAAAATTAGCTGTATGCACACCTGCTTAGCTGATGTTGACAATGTTTAAAATTCCTTTGATAGATATGTGTCTGTTGAAAGTACATGTTTATGAAATGCTGTCATGGTTTAGTGGTTAAGTACTGTGACTATAGTGCTCAGTATCCTGAGTTCGAGCCCTGTCACTGCTTTTTATTTTCGTACTGGGCAGACATGACTGGTTAAGGTACAGTAAAGGAGGTCTGGCAGTGTTTTACTGACTTTGCTCAACTTTGCCCGATTTTGCCCATGCTCAATGTTGCTTGACATTGCACTGGTTAGCGCAGTGAGCAGCTACGTGCAAATACATTGTGATTGTGCTTGTTAGCACGGTGCGCAGCTCCGTGCAAAGACATTGCGCTGGTTAATGAGATGAGCAACTACGAGCAATTGGATTTAAATATGCTCAATACTGGTAAAATGTGCTTAGCAGTACTTTATATTGCTTAAAATAGGGTACTCATGCCTCAGAATGCATAACCATTTCACCTTCATATATATATATATATATATATATATATATATATATATATATATATATATATATATATGGATTCACTTCATAACATTGAAATATCAAAATACTGAAACTCAAAACACTGAAACCAAAATACTGAAGGCTCAAAATACTGAATACTCAAAATACTGAAACTCAAAATACTGGAAACACATATTATGTAACTCAGTAAACAACATAAATCATAACAATTTCTACTAAATATGCTGGGGCCAAGCCCCTGCACCCCATGTGGGGGCTTCACCCTCTAATTAAATATATCAACTCCAAGATTGCACATAGTGTAGTTAAGTGCAATCTTGGAGTAGATATATAATTAGCAGGGTGTAGTGCAGGAGGGCTTGCCCCCCTGCATATATTTGGTAGAAATTGTTATGATTTATGTTGTTTAAGCTGAATTTACGCATAATATGTGTTTTCAGTATTTTGAGTTTCAGTATTTTGAGTATTCAGTATTTTGAGCTTTCAGTATTTTGGTCTTCAGTATTATGAAGTTTTGTCATTTTCAGTATTTTGAAGTTTCAGTGTTATGAAGTGAATCGATATATATATATATATATATATATATATATATATATATATATATATATATATATATATATATATATATATATATATATATATATAAAATTCGTTCACTACTACATTTAACTTTTCAATGCTTTTTACAAAACTTATACATAAAAAATGTCAGGAAATATTTTTGTATACAGATTTCCAGCAGAAAATGGAATGTGCAGTAGTGGGACTCGAACGGGGAATGCCTCCTCTTTGTGCAAAGGCTCTAACCACTACGCTATTGCTATTTTGCTTAATTTGCATATATTTTTCTTATTATCCTCTTCTGGTGTCTAAGCTGCTAACTGTAGCTAAGCAATGGGCAAACCCACGCAAACACGTGCAAATACGAGCAGCTATATCAGATGAAATAAACAAAAATTAAAAAAATCTTTCTATTTTTAATTTTGTCAGTTGTTTAACATATGGGGGAGTATAGTGTTACATTTTGCACATGTGAGCAGTCTCGCTCATGTAACTTGACATTGCGGCGTTTCTTCATCACAGGGGTGTGGATTTTGGAACTGCTCAGCAGTCCGACATGCCCCCTACACTCGTCCATGCTCCGTGTAAGGTTTAGAGTTGAGGCAGCGCGCCCTCATTAATTTGTATGGCACACTGCCATCATACTCTTAGACTGGCGCTTCCATGTAAGACTAATCTAGTCTTACACGGAAGATTAGTAAATCCTGGTGTTTGTCTATACAACTGTCCTGTTGACTTCCCCCCTCTGCCCTTTTATGCTTCATTTTATGTTGAGTATTCCATTATACTTATATACATTAATAATAGCATATCCAGTTTTGTTTTCTTTTATTTGCTGATATTTGCTTTTCAGCAAGCACTTTACATGCTGCCAGATTTGCATTTTTTTCAGTCAGGGCATTTGCTTTTTGATTTGTTAAAATTTTTCCTATCCAAATCTTGCAATCAAGAAAAAGACTCCATCATTCTCCTAGTACACCCTTCTATTAAATATCAGCATTTTAACAATATTCACTTTCCATATGTCCTATTGTCTTGGTTGCATTTTCTCTAGTCAGTACAAATACCACACACAGGGGTCGTATAAAAAAGAGCTACAGTGGGAGCAGCACAGTAATCAAATTGCAGTCTGCTGTTGGAAGGCTCTCATATAGCATTGAATCTAGAAGGTGTGAATGAGCTTCACCCTTTAGTCCTGAGTTTGATTCCCTTAATTTCCGCTTGCAAGTTTTGTGACTGAGCAAGACACTTAGCCAGACAGTGACATTGGGTCATCCTTGCAAAGGGGCATGTGTGTCCAGTTGATTTACCTGGTTAAAAAAAATCAATCAGAAAACAAAGCTGCCATATCTCCATGAGGTGCAGTGTACAGCCAACGTCCTTACAGAAATATGATGTTCTAGGTATTGACTTTTGTAATGGTTCATATATCATTCTATAATGCAGGGTATCATTTATGTGAATTATATCTTCCACAGGCATTTTCTGCCCATTTCTTGACTCTGACATAACCAAAAAAGCAACTAAACATTATGGTTTTGTAAACAGTTTATCGATAGATGGGAACAATAAGACACAGTGATTATCAACTTTAACAAAAAAATAAATAAATAAATTGATGGTAAGACTCCTTTTTTCTTGGAAAACAGATTACTTATACGCAAGTTGACATATTTATTTGCTTATTTATTTCTAAAGTACATGATCACTGAAATTTTTGGAAGTAATGCCATAAAGGCATAGAAGTGCAGATTTTTTCGGCAGATGAGATTCACTTAAACCATTTCCCTAATTAACGGATTCTACATAACAAAGTTTCTTTCTTTCCTTCTTTTTTTTAAGTCACATTCGTCATTAGTTTTCCATAGCTAGAGCTCAAAACACTTTCGTAGAAAGTCAAGCTAATCAAAATGAATGGGACCGACCAATATTTAAACTAAGACACCCCACACACACTCCCATCATCCTTAACTTTAATATAATCAGCTCTGAAGCCTCTACACTCTGACCACAATGACCTTATTCAGTGAAAGTACTACATTTTGAATAAGTGCAAGTCTTTGAGCACTTAATCATCATAATTTTGTACACATGCCAAACCCCATACAATATGCCTTTTGTTTTTCCCATGCATTTCTGGATTACTATTTTTACTATACTGTATCTTCAGGTAGTTTGTTCAACTTACACATTATCCTTTCTGTGTAATAATACTTTGTGTCGCCTTCCCTGAACATTCCTCTTTGTTTTTTTTTCTTTCCAAAATCTTTTATTTTGCATTTTTTAAAAACATTCCTCTTTTTGTATTGTCAAATGTCCTCTTTCCTTTTTCTGAAAGACAGCAGTCATTTAGAATTTGTTGTGACCCATGAACCACTTTAATGATCCTGCAATATCTCCATTCTCTGCATGTCTTCTTTAGGACAATAGATGTTAAGCTCATGTAGTTTCTCTTTGTATGATTTTTTTCATGTGGATTCTGTACAATGTGAGTTTTCTTTCTCTAAACTATTAGCAATTGTTTATTTTATCTGGTACTTTTTCAGTGAAACAGAATTATTCTAATTAGAGTGAGCAAACAAGTTTGAAAGTACAACCCTTATTAACACCCCTGAGATTCTGCAGCAACAGAGTTGGCTATACTGACTAAAGGGGATACAAAAGCAAAACCTCCAGCTGTGGATGGGGTGGGGAGGTTGCTTGTCCTCCCTCACACATATAAAACAAATGTGGACGTTTGACCTATTTGCTGGACTGGCCTTGAATAATCTGTTTTTCCTAGAGAATAGACTCAGTGAAATGTGCTGTATCCTAACTGCCATTATGTACTCAATGCCCTTAGATGACAAGGTCTTCAGAAGTGCACATCATATTCCATGTGCAGTACTGAGAACTCTCTCTAAAGAGGGGTAATACATTTTCTCTTTCTGTTGATGAATCCTCTTGTCATGTATCACAGTATTCGGGCAGCCCTTTCTACTACTTCATCACAGTGGTTGCTGGCATTTCTTTGACTTGATTTAACTGCTCAGGTCCTTTGTCATACTTGGAGAAGAAGCAATAGCAAGAACAAATGAGGCAAGAGACATGATAGTCACATCATATCACAGGAAAGTAAAGGTCACATACAGAAAGTTAAAGAAGCAGTCAGGAGTATTACTGGTTTCCTGAAGCTTCATTTTGCATTCTGTTACATTGATTTTAAGGTGCTAAGTTTTAGACCTTTCTTCCGATCACTCCAAATATTTCCTCATTATTTCTAAATATTTGGGAGCACCAGGCTTGTTAAATAAGCAATAATGCACAATACAGAAGCCTTATATAGAAATAACAGATATCTCAAATGTGTTCTGAGGCATGACACTGAGGCCTTCCCAGTCCTTGGAGGACTACAATTTCCCTATAATATCCACCATCAGGGCACAGTTGCACTTATAAAGTGCTGATAGGTGTCTTTTAGTAGTCATAATACAATTTTTTACTGTTTTTAAAGTCTTTGTTCTTAACATTTTTAAATTCTGGAGAAAAGTCCATTTGTAATAATTAATATGTAAATTGTGAATACTTCTCAATTGTTATAGATACACGGCAAAGGAGACATTATGTTTGTTGCAGAGATGCAATAATGTATACAATATTTATTTTTTTTGTGGATTTAGGTAATTGGAGTGTAGATTTTCCTTTTCAAATGGTGATTTTAACATAACTAGCAAATAATAAAACACAATGAAAAGAAAATGACTCACAGACACACACTAAACTACTTTTTCTTTTTCTTTCAGCTGCTTCCATTAGGGGCCACCACAGTAGATCATCTGTTTCCATTTCTTCCTGTCCTCTGTATCTTGCTCTGTCACACCAACCACCTTCAAGTCCTCTCTCACCACATCCATAAATCTTATCTTAGGCTTTCCTCGTTTCCTCTTACCTGGCAGCTCCATCCTTAGCATCCTTCTCCCAATATACCCAGCATCCCTCCTCAGAATATATCCAAACCACCGCAATGTTACCTCTCTGGCTTTGTCTCCAAATCATCCAACCTGAGCTGACCCTCTAACGTACTCATTTTTAATCCTGTCCATCTTCATCACACCCAGTGTAAATCTTAACATCTTTAACTCTGCCACCTCCAGCTCTGACTCCTGTCTTTTTGTCAGTGCCACCATCTCCAACCCATATAACATAGCGTGTCTCTCTACCATCTTGTAGACCTTCCCTTTCACTCTCACTGGTAGCCATCTGTTACAAGTCACTCCCAACACTCCTCTCCACCCACTCTACCCTGCCTGCACTCTCTTTTTCACCTCTCTTTTATACTCACCATTACTCTGAACTGTTGATCCCAAGTATTTAAACTCATCCACTTTCGCCAGTTCTATTCCCTGCATCCTCACCATTCTTCTGTCCTCCCTCTCATTCACACACACACATATATTCTGTCTTAGTTCTGCTGACCTTCATTCCTCTCCAGGGTCTCCTCAACTTGTTCACTACTCTCACTACAAATCGCAATCTCATCTGCAAACATCATAGTCCACGGAGACTCCTGTCTGATCTCGTCTGTCAACCTATCCATCACCATTGCAAATAAGAAAGGGCTTGGAGCTGATCCTTGATGTAATCCCACCTCCACCTTGAATGCATCCATTACTCCTACTGCAGATCTCACCACTGTCACACTGCCCTCGTACATATCCTGTACCACTCTTACATACTTCTCTGCCACTCCTGACTTCCTCATACAATACCACATCTCCTCTCTAGGCACCCTGTCATATGCTTTCTCTAAGTCTACAAAGACGCAATGCAACTCCTTCTGACCTTCTCTATACTTTCCATCAACACACTCAAGGCAAACATCACATCTGTAGTGCTCTTTCCTGTCATGAAACCATACTGCTGTTCACTAATCATCACCTCCCTTCTTAACCTAGCTTCCATACTCTTTCTCATAACTTCATGCTGTAGCTGATCAATTGTATCCCTCTGTAGTTACTACAGTGTTACACATCACCCTTATTCTTAAAAAAATTGGTACCAATACATTTCTTCTCCACCCCTCAAGTATCCTCTCCCTTTCCAAGATTTTGCTAAACAATCTGGTTACAAACCCCACTGCTATCTCTCTTAAACACCTACATGCTTCCACATGTATGTCACCTGGACCAACAGCCTTTCCATTCTTCATCCTCTTCATAGCTGTCCTTACATCCTCCTTGCTAACCCATTGCACTTCCTCATTCACTATCCCCACATCCAACCTTCTCTCCCTCTCATTCTCTTCATTCATCAGCCCCTCAAAGTACTTTTGCCATCTGCTCAACACACTCTCCTCACTTGTGAGTACATTTCCCTTATTATCCTTTATCACCCTAACCTGTTGCACATCTTTCCCAGCTTGGTTCCTCTGTCTAGCCAATTAATACCTGCCCTTTTCTCCCTCCTTAGTGTCTGACGTTTCATACAACTCTCCATACGCCTTATCTTTATCCTTCACCACCTCTCTCTTCACCATATGCCTCATCTCCTTGTACTCCTGTCTACTTTCTTCATCTCTCTGGCAACCCCACTTCTTCTTCACCAGCCTCTTCCTCTGTACACTCTCCTTGTCCTCCTTCCTCTGTCCGCATGTCACACCACTAACCTTTCTAGCCACCCCCCTTACCACCTCTGCTGTGGCTGCCCAGCTATCTGATAACTCTTCACTGCCACCCAGTGCCTGTCTTAACTCTTCCCTGAACTCCACCTTACAGTCATCCTTTTTCAACTTCCCCCATTTGACCCTTGACATGGCTCTCACTCTTCTCCTCTTCTTCTTGATTGCCAATGTCATCCTACAGACCACCATCTTATGTTGCCTAGCTACACTTTCTCTTGTCACCACTTTGCAGTCTTCAATCTCCTTCAAACTGACCCTCCTGCATAACATATATCATTTCCAACTTCATAAACATCACTCTCTCCAACACTCTTTTCACCTTCAAAGCACTCTTGACATACTGTTCCTTCAGGATAACCCCTACTCCATATCTCCTCCCCTCCACGCAATGGTAGAACCATTTGAACCCACCTCCAATACACCTGGCATTACTCCCCTTCCATCTGGTCTCTTGCACTTACAATATGTCAACCTTCCTTCTCTCCATCATATCAGCTAGCTCTCTGCCTCTATCAGTAATACTGCCACCATTCAAAGATCCTACCCTCACTTCCACACTCCTAACTTTCCTCCTCTCCTCCTGCCTCCGGGCATGCCTTCCTCCTTCTCTTCTTCTCCTTCAGCTAACAGTAGCCCAATTTTCATGAGCACCCTGTTGGCTAACAGTACTGGAGGTGGTCATTGTTAACCCTTGCCTCGACCGATCCAATACTGAAATCTGTATGGTTGTCCACATATTTGATCTGGCAAAAATTTTACACCAGATGCCCTCCTTGACGTAACCCTCCCCATTTATTAAGGCTTGGGACCAGCATGAAGAAATACACTGGCTTGTGCAACTGCTATCTAGTATGTACACTGTAAACAAAACCTACGGTCAGTCATCCCAAGAACTGTATCTATGATTTGATTTTCCGTACATCTTTTAATGCAGTCTGTCATGTTATGCCTTCCAACCTTAATAGATTTATGGCTATTACCTGACTGTAATTACTATAACTGTTGTGAGCTATGATGGTGGTACTTATAGCATTACAGAGCATGACTGAGGCATTCATAGCATTACAGAGCATGATGGAGATATTCATAGTATTACAGAGCATGATGGAGATATTCATAGTATTACAGAGCATGATAGAGATATTCATAGTATTACAGAGCATAACAGAGGTATTCATAGCATTGCAGAGCATGATGGAGATATTCATAGTATTACAGAGCATGATGGAGATATTCATAGTATTACAGAGCATGATGGAGATATTCATAGCATTACAGAGCATAATGGAGGTATTCATAGCATTACAGAACATGATGGAGATATTCATAGTATTACAGAGCATGATGGAGATATTCATAGCATTACAGAGCATGATGGAGGTATTCATAGTATTACAGAATGTGACAACTGTAATATTTCTAAATGAAGGTATCGACAATCTCATAACTATGTAGCAGAAAAGTTAAGAAGAAAAGAGTTTCCAAGTAGAAGAAAATCCTAAACTTGTGGGCTGTACTTCATTCCATAGTGGGTTTTTTATACATAAAAGCAGACAGTAGGCTGTTACAATGCTCTCCATAATGAAATAGCAGTTGTAGTGTATTCTGTTACTTGAAAAAAGGTTTGAATGTGCTGTTATTTTTGTTCTTAGTTTCTATAACAACTGATATTATTGAAGAATGCCAGAAGTCTGATTGGTTTTAAAGTAAATCATTTCTGAAAATGGGAATTACTGTAGTGCGTACTGTTGTGGTGGAATATTGTCAAGATTTAAAAAGCTTAAAGCATTTCCTTTTTAATGTTCTGTACCTTAGAAAGGGATTATATCATTAGTCACTGTTCATCTTTCAAGCTTGAATTAGGTGAGATCCAAGAAGTGATGCAAAAGCATTATTTCCCTTTTCAATTCATTTAAAGAAATGTCAGCTGTCTTTCCATGGTCCAAATGAATCATTTCCAGCTGGGATGTGCCTGTTATTCAGTTTTGTTTAATTGTTCTGCAATTTATAAGCTGAGCTGGCACACAATGGGTGTACTTTCATTAAAAACCGAATTTATTTTATTTTCTGCAGTACTGCTTTCTTTGTGATTCATCCTTGATGTCTTGACTTTAACTCTTTCGGTTTTATTTCTTATTTTTAGCCTAGTTATTATTGCCAGGCAGCCCACTGTTGATTTGTTGTCATGTCAGTGTCACTTTCTAAATAGTCTTATATTATCCATTTTTTTTTCTTTAACTTGTCTGAAGTATTCTAGAAACACCTGTTATACTGTTGACAAATCTGATAAAGGTTTAAATTGCATTCATTGCTATTTTTTTTATAATTGTGAATAAAGATCTCAGGACTCAAGAGTTGTCATGGACTATCACAGTAGCTGAAATTATGGCAGTCAAATACGGGTTATATGGAGGCATGGAGGCTACCACCTTTGCAGGGGAAGGGGGGGCTGTGGCAAAATATCTGGAATAAGTAAGAGAAGACACTTGGTTTGGATCTGTTTTTAATCAGTAGCATCAGCTGGGTGTAGGACAGTCTTACAGAAATACTTATGAGGAAAGATTCCAGAAAGCAGGTTCTGGTAGACTACACTTGATTTCAGTTAATGTTAAGCATATCTGCCCAATAACTGCAGCCTCATTAGAGTCTGTAGAAATCTGCATGGTATGTTATTTTACATCCTATTGATTCTTGTATCAAGAAGATGACTGGCTTCAGTGTGTACATTGTAATAGCTTTAAGACAGGATTGGTTATATCCTTTGGAGATATACAACCTATACTTAGGAGATTTAGACTTCCAGTATCAGAAAGGTGATGGATTTTTATTCTTGGTGCAGTTAGGATGTCAAGAGTTGCTGCTACTGTTGTAGTCAATCTAAAAAGAGATATTCCCCCAGACTCCAAAAGAAAGTTGTACTCAGAGCAGTCTGCTGAAGTAGGACTTCAATAAACTAAGGATGAACACAATTCCAAAAATAAGTGAGTGAAAGGTACATAAGCAAATGAGGATGGTGTAGGATATTTGCAAACTTCACACAGTTATTGCCAATTCCGAAATACAGCATGTAAACCTGAGAACAATAAAAAGTGACAAACTAGTATTGGTGGAATATGCCAGTTCATTACATCAAGTATTCAGTACAGGCCACATTTGCTTGAGATAATGACACAAATATTTTATGATCTTATAATATTTAACTGCAATTCTCACAAGAAAAAAACTGCAAAAATGAATTAGTCTGAAAGTGCACTCATAGCTGGCCTTAGGCATAGGCCAACTAGGCAGCCACCTAGGACACTGCTCTAGTAGGGGCGCTTTTCCAGTAATCTGGATGGTGTAGGTAGACCAGAGTGGGAGCACTGAGTGTTGTTGGGGGGGTTGCTGTGGAGACCTTTTACCTAGTGCACCAGTTGATCAAAGGCCGGCCTTGAGTGCATTACAACAGGCCGTGGTTCTTCAGGGAATGTTGGAGGACAATCTGCAAATGTGTCCTAATATCCATGTTTAACCAGCATGGCAGTGAGCCAGTAGAAAAAAAGCTGTGTCTCAGCCTAGGTATACTGGCCCCTGAGGCATTCTAGAAGCACATGGCTGAAGCCATAAGGGTATCACAGACAACTGCTAGTCATATATTAGGACAGCTCCTGGCGATCATGTGCAGCAAAGTAGATGGGTTTATCCACTTACCATAAACAGCACTAGAGTGCCAGGCTTCCATGGAATGGTTCTATGCCATAGCCAAATTTCCTCATGTCCTTACCACAACTGATTGCACTTGTGTACCAATTAAAACTCCTTCAGAGAGGGTGTAGAACTGTACCAACAGAAAGTGGTGACCATCATTCAGTTGTCAGGTAGTGTGCTCAAAAGATAGCTTCAACATTAACCTGACTGGCATCATACCCTGGCAGTGTACACAATGCAACTATATGAAGGTAGAGTGCAATAAGGGCATTGTTCCAAGACAGTGATATTTCTGAAGTGATACTAATCGGTACGTATACCTGTATATGGCAAATTTGTGCTACACTCCCATATCGTTTTGAGATGCAGCCATGCCAGTGTTATGAATTTTATACCAAAAGGTAACAGTATCATTCAGAGTTCCTTCCATGCCTGCCAAGGATGCATTCAAGTATGATAAAATCTCAATTTGGGCATCTGGATACATCTGATGGTCCACTGCAGTACACACCTTAAAAGGCTGCACAAATGGTCACATAATGTGTCATATTGCACAATATAATCACATCCAAACACAGTGGCCTCACAGCCCTGGATGTGGGTGATCTACCCCTAGAACCCTCCGAAGTCTGAAAAGAAGCTATCACATGCTCACAAGATAAGTAGGAAAATACAACAGACACTACATTCAGTCTGTGGTGACAAAGGCTACAGCCTTATATACTGGCTCAAGCAACATGGCAACATTTGGCTCAGACGTTTGAATCATGATACATTGGCCGTACACATATACAAAGATCAACATGTGATTTATACCACTTGCTGATGTAATATCAACACCCTACATGACAGCCACACTAATCCATCTGTGACTTTTACATGAGGAACATCATACATATCATTCATGTATCTAAATTGCATCTTTCTGCATTTACATACCATTTAATAACTACTAGAAAGATGTATGTGAGAATGCCTTTAGGGACGTATACAATTGTTAAAGAATATGGAAGGTAGTAAAGTTATAGCAACTATTGCAGAAATATGGTTACATGTATGTCCTGTATGTGGCTAATGCCATTGTAACACATAATGGCACAGTATGGGTAGGAGTTTGGCTTTGTGGGTAGGGGGAACAAGCAGACCCTAAGTGAATAAGGATGGAGAATGGAAATGTGATAGAAAAACTTAGTCCACAGTGCACACAGTCAATGTACTGTATCTGAATTGATGTCATATTGTAGGCTGCACACCATACCAGAACAATACCCAAAATGATCAGACATCATGTAAGACAGGTACCATGTAGGGGACAACAGTGAAAGAAGATGCACATGGAATTCCAGCCAAAATGTCCATGGCCTCTAAAGCCAGTAGATAAATGACTATCACTGAGGCACCTGAACAATAATTGATAGCACATTTGGACATAAAATTGTACTGCTGAAAATTAATGCAAAATTAACCTGTGAGGGAAAACACACAAACTAGGATTTGCCCAGTACTATGCATATTGGGATATGAACACTAGCATATATGGATTCCATCTGCATGCGGTGTCCTATGTCAATGAAGCTATCATTTGGGCAAGTACATGCTATTAGACCCTGGAATGCAGGGACTATGGTCATGTAAAGTGTATTGATTGGAAGTATCTACAGAAAAACATGCCAAGGCAAACCCAGATATGCTGTGCCATATACACCTGTACAGTCAGTTGTCGCAATCAATAGAAACATGGTCACATTTATTAATTATTTAAATAGGACAACAGGATTTTTAAAGTTTGCTTTTCGTACCAGTAAGAGTAGTGTCAGCTACTTGGACACCTTGATTATTAACAATAGCAAAGGTTTCAAGTCGCAGATTTATAGGAAACCTATTTTAGTAACTGCTATTTGCACTTACAGTTCCCATCCTTTTTTTTCAAAAAAGAAAAATAGTTAAAGGGCAATGTATGAGAGCAGTTAGGATGACCTTGGAATGAGAAGATGTATTGATTGAATTAGAAAATATTTTTAAGATGTTTATTAACAGGGATTATCCAGTAACATTGGTAAAGGGCATTATTAATGAAGTTAAATATGGAAGGGATACAAAATCATACCTACAAAGAATGTGGAAATTACCCCTAAAAACGTTGTGAAAGAGCCATGATAGTTCAGTTTAATGCTGGCATTATGGATGTAAGGTGTATTATTGCCAAGCACTGGAACTTATTTAGAGCTAACCCTTCCATTTTCAATCTACTAGGAGAAAAGACTCAAGTTCTTTATAAGACTGCATGTAATTTTTAATCAATTTTTGAACTTTCACCTGTCGACCTACCTACTTACATCAAAGTTGGCCCAACATGTTGGGGTCACTGCAACCAATGCAGATATGTTTTAGAGGGGAACACTTTGGTACATTTATACAGTGGCAGCTGTGGTACTAAAGAAATAGTAGACATTGTTAAATATTTAGCATGTCCTGGATTTTAAACAGGTAAAACCCAAAGGTGTCTGCAGAAGAGAATATATGAACATGTTTACGATATAAAGAAAAATAATTTTAACCATGCACTATTTAAACATGCAACACTGAAACATGCATGCAACACTTTTGGTTTTGCAATTTTGGAAAAGGTTGAAGTTGACCCCTGGGGAAGTAACTGGGAGAAGAAATTAGAACATAGGGAAATGAGATGACAGTTAAAGTTGGATGCTACTAGCCTTCCATATTTGAATGAATGTATTTTCTTGCAACCTATTCTTAAAAAGGAGACATCACATTTGGTTTTATAAAGCAGTTTTTTAGGGGTACGCCTGCTAATACGAAGTTTTTATACTTATATTTATACTTTTACTATATTTTTATTTCTATTTGGATATTATACTTTTAAAAGATTAATTGTTTTTATTGCTGATATGACCAGACATTTTCTGATGAAGTTCCATTTCTTATGGGAACGAAAGCTATTTTTTATGTATTTTTTTTTTTTGTTTTCTGTGTGTTTAATTAAAAAATGCTATTTTAACTAGAGTTTTGTGGTATTTGACCCTGCATTGAGTGTTCAGTCTTCTTGTTTCCTGGTGTTTATTCTGTATGGGTTTCTGAGAAATGTGGTCATCATGGGTCCCTATGACTTTGTTGAAATGTCAATTCACTGAATCCTTATTCATTGAACTTAAAACATTGAACATCATTTCAGCAAACACTTCATTAAAAGTTTTCCTAGAGAAGGGAGTTAGTTGTCCACTGTACAAATTTTCCCCTTTTCCTTAGTGCAGTGCAATCTCAGAGTTGTTATATATAATTAGGGGGGTGTGGGGGGCATAGCCCCCCCCCCACCTTGGTGAGTTTAAAATTATGTAGTTTGTCTTACAATTGCTCTGGTGGACAAGTGTTTTTTCTCCCCAGGAAAACTTTTCAATGGTCTAAATGTTCACTGAAATTATCTTCGATGTTTTAAGTTCAATTAATAGGTGGTGGATGGATTGACAATTCGATGAAGTGATATAGACCCGGTCATCACTAATGACATACATAATAACACTGACAGTATTGCTGCATGTGATATGTATAAAAATGCAATTGTAGCAAAGTATTAAACATGCTAGTGTTAAAATTATCTATACCATACTATCATATGTGCCGTAAATTGCTATGACAACTTATCATGAGATGTTAAATCTGTGGAAAAATATATGTGACAGTTAAAATTCAGTGACATGTTTAATTAAAATAATACAGAAATGGTATTCCTATGGTATCAGACTTGTCAAAAACCATTAACATGCACATTGAGTTATGGTCAGCACAGCAGTTATCAGTACCACTGCTGCAGGGTGATACAAGAACACACACACACACACACACACACACACACACACACACACACACACACACACACACACGCACTCACACGCACTCACACACACACTGAGATACCTGCCATGGTAACACAATAACAGATGAGGTCAAGCATGCTGATGGCTCATGATGTTCAGCCCTTTACATGAGGAAACTTCTGCCCCATAGTGCTACACTGCAGATCTGGTGGTGGTGAAGTGTGCACTGTAGAACATAGTAGGGGGTTGTACAGTGATATGAGGCATGATATATGACATGTCAGATTGAAACTGAGCATGACAACTCACAACAGATGTATGTGCTTGTTGCAGCACAGGCACTATTGATGAATGAGTGCCATAGATAGGGTGCACCAGAAAAGGTCTGAGTCTACCACATAGTGGCATACTGATGATACTGGACAAGGCACAGGTGGCCTGGGAAATATTGCAGCACTGCTCAAGTACACGGAGACAAGTTGCTCTACAGAGGAGATAACTGATGATGAGGTGAGCTTGTCATAGTGGTTAAGGTCTTTGCCTCATAAACACAAGATAAAGGGTTTGAGTCTGACCTCAGGTTATTGGCTTAAATGGTCTTTCAGAGCAGTTAATCTAGTATTTATCAATGAGCTTATATAGGTACATAATTATTTGTGTATTATTGCCCATGACATGGTGTACATCTGATAATTTCAACTCTATATGTAACAGTTCCAATACATTACAATGTATGACAACATACTTATGACATAAATACTGCACAGGTCTTCGGTTTTCTATAGAGTACTGAGTGTTACACAGCAGGATGCATTCTTGTCTTTAGTGTAGGACAGTGATATGTGAGAAGCACCAAATCCTGGGCTCAGTAGCAGGATTAAAATAAAATCAGTGAGAAGCACTTATGTAATGTGGCATTAATTTGTATATCAGCATTACAGTTCTATTCAAGATGGTCATGTTACACTTCATAAATGCCTTCATGAAGTCCAGTATTATTAACAAAAGTACTGACCTGCAGGTAACTGCATGTCATAAGTATGAATGGTTAGGTACAGGAAATGATCTGTATCTCTCTGTAGTGTTCATGGAATACACATACATGTTTATCATGAAAACTGTATAAAATAATAATGTGTGAAAAATGCCACTGTTTTTTATGTAGCTTTGTTTCTTTGTTTTGTTAGTGATCATGGCACTTTTCTCCTTAAGTGATAACTTTTTTATCTTTCTTTTGTCTCCTAATAGCAGAGGAAGTCATTTCCTGGAATCAAGCTGTGATGATCAACCAGATGCAATGCTGAAAGACAAGAGACAACTCATCAAAATAGACTTGCAAATATTAGTCTCCCACATTTGATACATATGAATATATATGCCCTTCCATCATGCAGCAACACTGATTATTTATTTTTTATTTATTTAACATTTGTTGACCGGGAATGTCCGACTAGGTTCCACAGAGCCTGTTTTCAGCAGAGGCCCGGGGAGAAATGCTCCAGATGCATGTCTTTGGATTAAATAGATTACCGCCTTTATTTTTACTGCAGTGTTTGGTCACACACAACAGTGCTAACATATTTAATCTTGCTCAGCTGCTCATATGCTACTCACCTTATACAGTTGTGCATATGTACATGGCACAGTTTGTGTTCAGAACCTAAATACTGACCACATTAGCACCATTCATTTGTCTGTGTTAGCCCCTTTTGTAATGTGCTAACATTGTCTGGGGACACAGTGATTGCATACAATTTGCAATAATCAATGAAACTAGTAAACCACCGGCCATCTACTTTCACCTGGACTTCTGAGAAATATATTCCAAACATTAGAGGGCCCAGCACAGATCCTTGTGGCAGGCCACTGGTAACTGGTCTACTAGTAGAGGTAGAATCGCCAACTTTGACAGTATGCATGCTGTCTGTAAGCTAGTTGCTACTCATCTAGTGATGCATGGATTAATCCCCAGCTGGAAGAGTTTTTCAATGATACCTGAGCAGGGGATTGTGTCAGAAGCCTTGGATAAGTCAAAACAGGCAGCATGTGCTATTTTACCATCATACAGGGCTTTGGTGACATACTCAAAGAAGTCCACCAGGTTCAGTAAGCATGAGCCACCCTTAATGAAGCCAAATTGGGTTGGGTCAAAAGTTTGAAGGTTGCCTATGTCCTTGTTGATAAGGTCCATGATGATTCTTTCCATGGGTCTATAGTTCCCAGGGTCAGGTGATGGACTCTGTGCAAGGGAATTACTGTTGTTGTTCTCCACTCTGTTGGAACAAAGCCAGTGCTAAGGCTGAGGTTAAAGAGAGTGCCAAGTGGTTCTGCTAGGTCTTGTTTTAGACTGTTTAGTAAGCAGCCTAGGATGTTATCTAGTCCCATAGAGGCCATGTTTATGCCTTAGTGAATGCATATATGACCTGCTCTTTGGAGATACTAGATAGAGGACTGGTGTCAGGTATGCTTTGGGGTGTGGCTGGTAGGAAGAGGGGGGTGAAGTTTGTGCCAAATCTGTCAGCTAGCAGGTTGGTAATTTGCTCAGGTTCAGTATGAGAGGTATCACCAACTATATGTTCGACACATAGTTGGCCGTTCCCTTTTAGATTTCAGACGTAGCTAAAGAATGTCTTATTTTTATCCTTAGCTAGGGATGCTAATTTTGCTTTGCAACTAGCTTTGGAGGACTTTAGAAGATATCTGATTTGCTTATTCAATCTGTGGAGGGTATTTTTCTTCTGCTGAGTAAGTTCCTTCTTGTTCTTAGAGAGCAGTTTCTTCCTTTTGCTATAAAACTTGTGTTTATAATATAACCTATATATACCCTGTTATGTACCCTCTGAGGTTAATAGTTCCCATAAGTATGTAGCAGTACTTCACACATATATAATTGTGATTTCAGATCATTTGGGACCCAACGAGGGGCACCAGGTTTGTTAACTGGTATTTACAGATGTCAGTTTGACAGCATACCTATTTATAGTGAAGAGACTCCCGATAGTTACAGAGAATACTGAGGAGCACCGGAGTGTATGACATGCCTATTGCTATTCACCAGGGATTGGTCTGGAATATGTGCGCCCTCATATTTTATTTTCAATGTGTTTAGCCACATGTGTGTTGTTCATAATGTACTGTACCTTGCATTCCCAGACCTCACCATCTTATCTGCATATTGAATGTTGACTGCATACCTCTCTGATGGTCTGAAAGAGTGTACGTGATCCCTCTACATGACTATATGACATGAGCCTTGCCACATGTGGGTGCATATATGTCCTATATTCAGATTTTGGCACATTATCTGTACTTACAGATATATATTTGCTGCATTTGGTGCCTCAATCTCAGCTCTGTATTATTACCATGAGTGCCCGTATCTGTTGAACATATTTATTGTGTGAGAGTCATAGTATTTTGTTTGTGAGACATCACTTCAAAGTGTACTTATGATCTCATGGTAATCACTTGGGAGTCAAAAATCATGTCCATCCATCCATCCATCCATCCATCCATCCATCCATCCATCCACAAACCTTTTTACACAAGAATACCCTATTGCATCATGATAGTATGCATCTGGGTTATATTTTTAAAAATATTGCTAAAAATCAAGTTTATAGGACATCACGTTTGCATACTAGTGATGGTGGTTTTGCTGAAGCACTTGTAGGTCTTGAGGATGAGTTGTTAGACAGGGGTTACATGGTTAAGGACTTTGACAGAGCACGTGTTGAAGTAGTGAGAGCAAGATGTAGACAGGCACGTCCCCATTTTTCTAAGAGTGAGAATAGATTACCCAAGAGAAGCATAGGACGTGATAAATATGTTAAACCTGTTATTACTTTTTCTAATAATGTGAGTAGGGTATGTGATAAAAGGAATAATTGGCCAGTGCTCATATCTGATGTCAGAATTATAGGGATTCTTGGTGATGTGCCTAGGTTTTGTTTTAAAAATGGACTGTCTCTCAAGAGACAACTTTGCTATGAGCACAAACAGACGTTAAGTTCAGTTTCAGATAGAAAAGGTACTTTTGCTTATAGAAATTGTCCAGCTTGTCCTTATATATCAGGTTCTAAAGAATTTAAGCATCCTACTATAGATTTTAGATTCCTACCCAAATTTTATGCAGACTGTTCAAGTAAAAATCTAGTGTATCTTGCCACGAAATGTAGTAGTTTCTTCTTCTTTCTGCTTTTCCTGGTTAGGGGTCACCACAGCAGATCACCTGTCCGCTCATGATTGGCAGTTGAGTTTTACAGTGTCGGGTTGCCAGTCCGGTGCCCAACCTTCCACAGAAGGCACACACATGCACGCACTCACACCTAGGGCCAATTTAGAGTGCCAATCCACCTACAGCATTTCTTTGGGATGTGGGAGGAAACTGGAGCACCCAGAGGAAACCCACATGACCACAGGGAGGACACGCAGACTCCGCACAAAAGGGACCCCAGCCAAGGATCGAACTGGAGAACCTCTTACTGTGAGGTTGGAAAAACTACCAGGACTTTGAGGGAATGCTTACTTGAGCATATAGGTTATATTAGGCACAAAAATTCCACTAGTGCATTGTATAAGCATGTATCTGCACATTCATTCTTTTTGTTTTATGGTTTTACAATGTGCTTATGCTGATAAACGGAGTGGGGATTTAACTACTAAGGTAGAGAAAGCTGAAAGTAGATGGATAGTGCTGCTACAGGCACATAAGTATCCAGGGCTGAATGGGTTGAAACCATTGCTTAAAGATCGCAAATTGCTTCATTGATTAGTTAATTAGTGTTGCTATATAGGATGTATGTGCTTGTTCTTAGTTTGTCTGATGAAGTGCCCATTGCAAGACCTGAAAGTGCTAACCTCTTTTTAATTTTCTTTTTAAGTTTGTTTTATTAAAGTTGGTTCCATAGAAGCTGTGTTTGGTCCTGGACTTATTTCTTCAGCTGTTTGTGGTTTTTGTACAGGACCTTTACTGGCTAAGAAGTAGCTTTCTTTTCGTTAGGAAGTGTTCCATATTTTAGGGACAGATTCTTGAGAGCTATGACTGGATATAAAGTTTAAAGGGGCATACTATGTAGATGTCTGCATGTCCTTAGGTTATATTGCTACTTGTGTGGCATTTAAGAAGTCTGGTTCATTCTTAGTAAAGGAGTTGGTGGGGTCTCATGGGTTAGTTCATTACATGGCTGAATTTTATTGGTCAGCTGCCCTGTAGCTGCGGAATAATGCAGAGACCTCACTTATTTTAGATATTCTGCCAACATCTGCTGGCACCACTGGTCTCAGAAAAAGCATGAGACTGTCAACAGGAATTTTATTTTATAGGTTCATAGGTTCATATGTGTTTACTAGGCTAACCCCCACAAGGGCCTTTATAAGCCTAGCCATGCATCAGAAATCTCTGACAAGTTCTGATACCCTTGATAAGTGTACAGGGGCTTGGGATATGAAACATTTACAAACAGGGGACTGGGACAGTAACTATTTACAGGTTGCCTGTGTCCATTAGAGGCATAGGTGCCAAACCAGGAATTAATTTCCTGTTCCCCATCCAATTGTCCAAGTTGCATTTGAATTGGGTTAGGGGGGAACTCTGCTTCACATGGATGGGGAACCTGTCTCTTCAGCAGGTCCTATTTATATCACATGCAAGGTTTAAGTCTTTAGAATGGGTAATTCTGGTGCTGTTTGTTTGTGGATATGCAGGAGGTCCATCAGAGTAGGGTCTGACAATGCCCTTTATGCCAGGCATGGATCTCCCCTCAAAAGCCTGTAGGAGATAGAATACAAGGATATGGCCTTGAGGCAGTCTGTGATGGACATTTTACTTACGCCCTATATTCTTTTAGTGAGGAACCTCTGTGAACATTCCAATTGTTGGATATGCCTGGTTAGATACATACCAAAGAGGGCATTGTACTCAATGATAGGTCTAATGAATGCTGAATACAGTGGAACAATGACTTTCATGGACTTAGATGCCATACCTTTATTTATAAGTTGCGTGACATAGAATGATTTCCTCACTACTGTAGACACATGATGGTCAAAGTATAAATGGATGATTTCCAGAAGGATACTATTATGTATTTCTTGGCATTAAGTTTTAGTCCATGGCTCTGACACCAGTGGTCTGTCTGTGGCAGCCCTTCCTGGTGGAGAACATTTGTGCCAGTGTGGGATTCAATGACAACTCCTAATTTGCAATAATTTACAAATTTAGTCAGCCAAAGACCACTGATATTGGCCTTGACTTCTGAGAACTAAATGCCAAAATGAGCAGTCCAAGGAGGACTAATCTCTGAGGGACTCCACTTGTGACTGGCCTCTTTGTAGAGGTGGACTCCCAAATTCTAACTTCCTGGGTCCTGTCTGTGTGCCAGCTGGCTATCCACCAGGTGACATACAGATTTGTACCTAACCTCTTGAGTTTGTCAACAATGCCCAAGGGGGTATTATGTCAAATGCCTTGGCCAGGTCAAAGAAGACAGTGTGAACCATTTTGACCTCATCCATTGCTTTGGTGACCTTCTCAAAGAAGTCCACCAGACTGAGTAAGCATGACATGCCCTTGATGAAACTAAACTGGGTTGGGTCCACTGTCTGTAGGTTTACTATATCACTATTGATCATCTCCATGGTAATTCTTTCCACGTCTTTACATATAAGATTAGTGAGATTTATGGGTATGTAGTTTCCAGGGTCTGTAGATGGTCCACGTTTGTGCAGAGGGATGAATGCTGCTGTTCCCCATTCATGAAGCATGAAGCCTGTTTGGAGGCTACAGTTATACAGCAATTCCAGAGGTCCCAATAGGTCATGTTTCATGCTATTTAGAAAGCATCCTGGGATACTGTCTGTACCCATTGATGCAGTGTTCTTGGCCTTAGCGAGAGCATTAAGGACCTGTTCCCTAGTGATAGCAGGGGGAGTTATATTTGATGGTATTTCCTGAGGAAGGTTGAGGGGGATAGAGGGGTAAGTTGGTAATGAATTTATCAGCCAGTAGGTTTGCTATATCTTCTGGCTCAGTATAGGTGGCTCCATTTACAATGAGCTCTGCACACAATTGTGTATTGCTTTAGGGGTAGCGGACATAGATAAAGAATGCCTCATGGTTGTTCTTGGCCCGGGAGGCCAAATTTACCTCAAATTTGGCTTTGGTAGACTTTGTCTTCTGAGTTGTTTGTTTAGTTTGATGAGAATGTTTTTTTTTCCTGCTGGGTGCTGCACCTCCTAATTTTTGCCATGATTTTCTTCCTTCTGTTATACAGTCTACTGATTTTGTGATACCACCAGGATGATTTGTTTTCTGCGTTAGTTCTGTACTTCTTCCTGGTGGGTACAGCTTCCACTATGCAGCTATTAACATGTTTGTAGAGGGTTTCTGTGAACAGTTCTGGGTACTTACGTATTATCGCAACCAGATTTTGTGGGCACGAAATTCGGAAACTGCAAGTGAAATAAGGGCATGAAAAAGTCTACAGTGTTATTCAAAGTCCTTATTACAGATGAAGAAGTTTGCCTTAGCTTCAGGAAGAGAAAATAATTTGAAAATCCTCTTCATGATTTGAGTGCATTACAGACACACAATTTAATTGTCATGGCTGCTATCATACTGAGAAATGGAATATGTAAGCACTGATTGCTCCTGTTTCGAAAAAGAGTGTAACATCAATTTTTCTTTTGCCTAAAATCAGCAGCAGGATACTCTTACCCAGGATTAGTTCATGGGAAATAATCTGTGATTATTTTAAGTTGACATATTTTAACCGGCTTAGTCCGAGTGGGTACAGAGCCTTTTTCAGCAGACAACCGATGAGAAAAGCTGCACCAAGCTGTCAAGTAAAATTAAAATGGATACAAAAGACATTGGGGAACTACAGACACTAGATCCTACACAATTTGGCTTTGTTAAAGGCAGATCCTGCCTCTTGAACCTGGTAGACTTCTTCGAAACAGTCACCAAGGCCATAGATGAAGGGAAGGTAGTCCACACTGCCTATCTGGACCTCGCAAAAGCCTTTGACACCATACCCCACTCTGGCATCATAGATAAGCTCTCCAGCCTAAATATCAACCCCTATGTCATAAGATGGGTTGCAAACTGGCTCAAGGACAGAACCCACATAGTCAGAATTGCGGGAGCTATGTCCGACTCTAAACCTGTAAGGCTCAGTCCTGGGACCACTCTTGTTCGGTATATATTTTTCAGAGGTACAGGCCAACACGGGAGGACTATGGCTGACCAAGTTTGCAGACGATTGCAAACTGGGTGCCATAATCGACTCTCCAGCTGACACAGACATCCTCCAAAAGGGTCTCACAGAGACGGACAACTGGTGCCAAAGTCATGGCCTGAAACTAAACGCCAAGAAGTGTATAGTCATACCCTTTGTAAAAACAAAGTGCCCACAAACTACCATATAGGCGGTAATCCATTAAGTATGGAGGAAGTAATTAGGGACCTGGGAACCCAAGTTGATAGTAATCTCTCCTTTGACAACCACATTGCCAAAGTGGTTAGAAAGACCTTCTATATAGCCCACCTCATCATGAAAGGGTTCACATCTAGATCCAAGGAGGTCATTGTGCCCCTTTACTCATCCCTCATCAGGCCCATAATTGAATACAATGTCCCGTTTGGGATGTTCCTTAAACGTCACCTGCAGCAACTGGACAGACTACAAACGTACCTCACCAAGAGGATCAAGGGTCTCAAACAGATGACCTATGCTGCCAGGTTAAAGAAACTCCAGCTCTACTCAGTTGCATACCATCTACTTAGAGGCGATCTGTGCCTGACTTATAAAGCCATGTCCAACCCAGAATTAATGGACATGCTCCACCTCAAAAAATCCAAATCCACTAGAGCTATACGCTCAAGGGATTTGAATCTCAACACAGAAATTAATAGGACATGCTGGAGAGACAGATTCTTGACCCAGAGGCTCCCAGTACTCTGGAATAGAATCCCAGTCCATATCCAGCAGAGCCCCTCTTTGACTCTCTTCAAGAGAAATCTTGACGAGTGGATGGGAGATCGTAAATTCACTGTGAGGATCACTTCTGTGTCACTACTAGACAGAGGCTCAATAAAGTAACCAAAAAAAGGGCACAGTAAAAATCCATTTTGTAAGGGGTGGCATAAGCCAAATACACTCTGGCTAGGCTGATAAATGCCCTAGGGCATATAGCCTAGTATCAACCTATGAACCTATGAACCTATGAACCTATGAACCTATGAAGGAGAACAGAAGAATCCAATTAACAAAGTCTATCAAACTTTTAAATGAGCTGTGGTTGTATTTATGGGAGTGATAACCCTCAATTACATTATTTAATCTCAAACAGCTTGTGAGGAAGTCAGTGTGGATATGTTAGCATAAAATGTTGAGGTCTGGGTTCTGTGAACCTGAAACAGATCTCAAACTTGTGAGCATGGTGTGTCAAGAAGAACAGGGTAATAGCATTCCTGCTGGAAACACAGATGACATTATTTGAATAAAAGTAATATGACTGTTAGTGATTGTTTGCAGCAGGCTTCTAATATAATACTCCATAATCAGAAGTGCTTCGCAACTCTTGCTTTAGGAAGCATATTACTACCACCTTTTTTAACGTCATGTAATTCATAATTTTTTCGCTGGTGTAAAACATTTGCTGTCATGCACTGTAAGTAATGGTAAAATAAACAGCAGTGTAGGTTTAGTTCACAGAAAGTAAGTAAGCTGTGTCTCGTTTCTGGGAATTACACTGTGTTACAAATCTGGTTGCAATAATATGTAAGTACCCAGTTCTGCATAGGTAGCAGTGTTCTCACGGTTTATGGGGACTTCAAATTTTGCCAGGTTATCACTTAATAGCAGAAGGTTAGCCTTAGAGTAGTTCTTGAATATTCCAGGTTTAGCTGGGGGGTCCAGATTTTATTATACTTCATTTTGTGGTCTGACCTTACCAGGAAGACATTACAGTAGGGGGTGTGCAGCACTCTGCCATATTAGTGAGGACCAGATCCAGTATGGCTGCATCCCTGGCTGGTGTATTGACTATCTGGTCCAGGTAGTTTGTGTTTACAAAATCCAGGAATCTCTGTTCTTATACATTTAGTGTTGCATACAATTCCCAGTTAATAGTCGGGTAATTAAAGTTAATAGTGGGATAATGTTTTTAAATAAAATACTTTCTACTAAATAGATGTGTTGACATGTCAGGGACAAGATAATGAAATTACAGCAGCTTATTTAATTTGCATATAGAAATAACAATGGGTTGCTAAAATATGTATAGAAACTGCTGGGAATTACAAACTGTGTATATAGAAGTGTTTCTATGGGGTAACACTTTATGAACAGACTGACTGTAAAAGGGTTGTGTTGTAGGCTGCCAATCACAGAAATTAGGTGACAAGACAAGAGGTTGAAAATGATCATTCAGAGAACATTTATAGCTAATTGTAGTGACTTATTTTGAAGAAGCAGCTGTAACCTGTCAGCAGCTGAAAATGTTCATAGAAGCTTACTGAGGGGAAGGATGTGGTATCTACATGTAAGTGTAGTGGTGCATTGATAAACGGCTACTGAACTAAGTCATCAGAGGGAGACACAGAGAACATAACCCATTAGGAGGCTGGTGACACTGTAGAAATAAACAAAGGGATGTACAAACAATGTAATTCTATGAGTGGTCTGCATTAACTAATCACTCTGAAAAGAGAGAAAGACTGTCAGATGAGGCACCTTATTAAGTGGATTATTTTGAGGGGTACTACTCATAACCATGGTAATATATTGGATATGTCTGATATATGGTAAAGCTCTCATGCCACACACTACATAATCCATAAAGGACTAGAGATCCCACAAACTGATATAGCAATAACCCATGCCTGGGTGTGGGTAATGCTGGATTTACCCACGGTTAGTGTGGTTTGGTCAAGAGGGCGAAGCCTGAATGGCCAAACAAAGCCAACTGTGGGTAAATCCAGCATTACCCACACCCAGAAGTGGGTTATTGCTATCATACAATGACATTATTTAAGAAAAAAAAGAATTACTTTTCTTAAATAATGGCATTGTATAATGCCTCCTTGCTGCCCTTCCGCAGCTGTCTGGGATTCTGCGGCAGTTCTGATGTACTGCACATGCGTATGCCTATGCAGTACATCAGAGCTGTGGGCAAAAGCAATGGAGAAAGCAAGATCTCCGTTGCTTTTTACAAACTGTTTTGCTATATTAAATGGGTTTAACATAGCGAGACAGCTTTAAAAAAAGCAACGGAGAATCTCCGTTGCATTTGTTTAAAGCTGTCTCGCTATGTTAAACTCATTTAACATAGCAAGACAGTGTGAAGCAATGGAGATCTTGCATTCTCCGTTACTGTAAAAAAAGAGTTATAGTAATGGAAAAAGTCCGGGCAACCGGACCTTTTTCCATTACTATAACTCTGATTTACAACATGCACGCTGACCAATCAGCGTGCACATTTTTTAATATTAATGGGGGGGTCGTTGTATAATGGTAATGTAGGCACACCTTGTACCTGGAATATAGCTATGAAGTTCATCACCACTACCTCTTAACCACAAGCCAAGGAAATGCAGATTACAGACTGTAGAGGAGGAATAAATGTATGTCTGTACAATTATGGATGAACCTCATAAAAAACAAACCATGCATCAACAATGGTCCCTGAATAGTGGTGTTCTTCTCAGTGAAACATATTTGACCAGCAACAATAGAAGAAGTCAATAGTTTTCTGAGAGAAATCAGTACCAATCAAGAAGATGGAGAAAGTCTGGTGGTGCTGTAAGGATGGATAGATGTAGTTCCCTTTTACTGTATGAGTAAATTACTTTTGTGTTTGGAATACCATCATTTTTTGAATGTATTTGCTTACCAATCAAAAGAATTAGAGAGGTACTCAATGTCATGCCTACAATTGTTAAAAACAAACAGAAGAAGATGAAAAAAAATCTGTCAGTCGTAGAAGAAGGCGGACAATATAGTGAATGAGTATTAACTGATGGGGTTGGTGGAAGTCTGGACAATGAATTCGAAGGTGGGAACTAACATTGGAATCCCTTCAATCAAACTGATGGATCCAATTATAAGTGAAATTAAAAAGTAAGCGAACCACATGTGGCTTTTATAGCAAAAGCTAAAGTTGAGATAGTGGAACTTGTGAAAGCATGCGCAGATATTATCAGGTCATTGTAAAAAGAGAATCAGGAATTTAAAAGATAGGTATGTGTCCATTATAATTGACCTAAAACAGTTATAGCAGAGGTCATCGGATTTTGAAGATAAGGCACATGGGATGAACATTTGCATTACTGGGGTACCTAAAAGGGAAGACGGGCAAGACTGAAAGGGCTTTGTTCAGGGAAAGTTTGCAAGATTGAATTGTATGCTGTGCAAGTGAAAACTGAGAAGGCCATTGTTTTTCAGCTTGATGGAATTGGTGCTATGAAACAGCTGAGATGTACACTACTGAAATTTGAAACTTCCAAAATAAATGCTCAGGTCTTGTCTTTGCTGTGGCATCAGGGAAAATACGTAAGACTGATGATAAACAAGTGTGCTTTGATTATAGTTCATTTTCTAGATGACAAATGGACAGTTTGTATGAGCAATGAGAGAATACCAATTGATAAAGCTGTGTTTTAAATACTCTATCTCACTTTGTTTCTAATGTATCTTCCTGGTGGATTTAAGACTTTTACAGACTTGCAGTCTGCACTGCATTCTCTTCATGAGCATCACCTTAAGAGACTGGAAAAGTTAGAATTAACTTCAGAGGTTAAAGACAATGAGGACAGTGTCAGTATGAAATGAAGCATAACACGTTCAGACCAATTTATGAATCATGCTAAAGACATGTTAAACCCAGTACAGTGCATGTCTGCTATATTAGTGTGCATTATGTTTATGAACATGCTAAGACGTTGCTAACTTTAAATCTGACCCATGTATGTATTTATTTATTTACTGCAGTGCAGGGTGACAGAGTGGTTACAATACTTCATCACAGCACATGATTTTCCTGCTTGATTCTTAACTACTTTTGTTCTTCTGTACAAGATCTGCATGTCCTGCCTGTGCCCAAATGTGGTGTTATACACTGCTTCCGTTTCTCTCACATCCCAAAGATGTGTAGCAGTTGAACTAGTGATCCCTCAAACTACCCACAGAGGTGTGTGTGTGTGTGTGTGTGTGTGTGTGTGTGTGTGTGTGTGTGTGTGTGTGTGTGTGTGTGTGTTTGTGCATGGCCGTGTGTGTGAGTGTGTGTGTGTGTGTGTGTGTGAGTGTTTGTTTGTGCATGGCTGTGTGTGTGTGTGTGTGTGTGTGTGTGTGTGTGTGTGTGTGTGTGTGTGTGTGTGTGTGTGTGTGTGTGTGTGTGTGTTTGTGCATGGCTGTGTCTGTGTGTGTGTGTTTGTGCATGGCTGTGTGTGTGTGTGTGTGTGTGTGTGTGTGTGTGTGTATCCTGTGACATATTAGTGAGATATCAAAGAGAATAAGCCTGTGATCAGGGAATTAATTAATTAATTAATTAATTAATTAATTAATAATTTTTTTACTTTTCTGAACAAAGCAGAAGAAACGAAAAGGAGACATGCTCTATGGTATGGCCTAAAAGCAATAACTCAAATAAAAAGTGGTTCAAACTGACAGTAAAATGAAAAACTACACTTTTAACATGAAACAGCTGTACTGCATAAAAAAGTAACAAATTGTGATTTTTAGAAAATTGTATTATTGCATTACTTTCTGTAAATGTTGTAATGACTTCTCCCAGGCTGTGACTGAAAAAAACATAAGGATAAGTTTATCCAGCTGCTAAATGAATGAATAAATTAATTTACAGCAGGCAAACGTTTAAGTGTGATATGCAGCACAGAATATGCATTGAGAAAAGCATAATTTGTGATTACACTGGTGCTTTAACCATGTGTGGCCATTTTAAGTTGTCTCTTATATATGAGCAAACATAATAGAATCCCACCCCACCAAATACTAAACATTTAACCAACAAATATATTTAGTTCTATTGCTAATTAAATGTTCTCTCAGTAATTCAAAAACATGACCATTTTGGATATGACGTTAATTCATACAGGTTTTTTCTTAGTACTGCAATGAAGTCTATGGCAGGCCTAATCTAGGCTCTACCTAGAAAGGCAGGACCTAACATGTGTGCTGGGAAGCCCTTGAATTAAATCTGCACATACTGCAATTCAGAGATATAAAATAATTAAATTTGTAACACTTAGACTCTGTAACTTGAACTGCAAAGCTGACCCATTTTCAGCAAAGGGCAGAATTGTAAATGCTGTTCTAAAGTTGCCTGCTGGGTTTCTTGTAAAATTAGAAATAACTATATGATTCATAGAAATGGTTGCCCCAGGCACCAGACTAATGGATTTGTCAATCCTGAAGCTCCCCCTCATGTCCAAAACTCTCACTGTTCACAGCCTACATATGGCTTTGGTCTTGGCATCTGTAGGTGTAGTCAGTGTGCACTGAAAATGCCGATCTGATCAGCTCTATAATCAACTACAGAATTAAATTTCTTTAGCCTTGGGAGTAGAACAGATGCTTTTTTAGAAATAAAAAAGTTGAACTTTCTGACATCAATCTGTCCATCCCAGCATGTCTTCTTACACTCTAAGTCTGTCTTTCTACAGCTATGAATGCATCTGGTCTTTCAACACCTTATGCAGTGAACAAGGAGTGCATTCTTAATGGACTTTGCTGGATAGAGTAAACAGTTAATGCTGAGCAACTGGGGAAAAAATACATCTTTTTAGAATGTAAAGCTCACCTGAAAAGACTTCATGCAATGAAATAGTAAGGCACTTGGAGATCTGTTCTGTCTAGCTGTGGAACACAGATAAAAATCAAAATGCAAGTATTTTTAGATTTTTGCACGTACAGAATGTATAGACCATTAACAGATTGTACTGTTATCATAACAGCTGAACTATGAATTGCAGCATCCAAGATACAGAGTGAAGGGAAATATACCATGGCCCCAGGTCTACAGCCTTTCATTAGACGAGAGTTCAGGCACCTTTCTGAGGACCACTATCTGTTGGAAGGTAGATGGCAGAATGTGTGGGAGCAGAATTAAGGGGTGAAGAAAAGGACTGAACATGCAATATGTGCCTGATTCATAACACTCCTCAGATAGTTATATTTACTGCCTTTATTCATTTATTTACTTGTATTTGTTTCCTGGGATAGTCTGATCCGGCCATGCAAAACCCCTTTCAGGAGAGTGCCCAGGAAAAAAGTTCTGCATTTACACGTTACATGCTAGAAAACTAACTACAAACATAAGAATATGTCTTAAAAGAGACAACATACAGTCGAGTATGTTAGAAATTATAGAATGAAATAACACGGAGAAACATTTTGTAAACATAGACTTACAAAGAGAGATGATACAGTGGCCAGTTGTGGTGGGAAATGCTAGGTACCCGACAGCTACTTTCCTTCCTGGGTGAATGCTCAGGTCTATATTATATCCTCAAAAGCTGTAAACAGCAAACGCTATTTACAGCGAAAATGCCGTACATCAAATTCACTATTATGGGGGGCTGCCCCCCAACCCCCCTGCTAATTAAATATACCAACTCCGAGATCGCACTACAGTGAGGAAAGGGCAAATTTTCCTATCTTCACTGTAGTGCGATTTCACTATTTACAGTTCACTGTACAGCATTTTCATTGTAAATAGTGTTCACTGTTTGCAGAATTTTGAGGATATAATATAGACCCGAATGCAATGGTGTGTACTTTATGTCCCCCTAATAGTGGATAGAGGTCTGCCCACATGCATTACGGTCTGATTATTGATGCAGGTGGGCTGGTGGTGGTGGTCTTTGCATACTTTGCCTCTGTGCCACTGTGGTTGATTAAAAAATACCCAAGTGGTCTACAAAATGAAGCTTCCTTACAGATCCATCAGATTTAAGACTGTTATGAAAATGAAAAAAAAATCAGTGTGATCTATTTGGTTAGAGTGCTCCAGACTGGGACAAGCTTAAATCTGGAATATGTTAACTGTTAAAATCATAAACAAAATAAGTTTAGGAGAGTATGAGTTTAGCAGATACTCAGAGAAGAAAAACAATGATGAAAATAAATTATGCAAAAACAGTGAAGCAAATGTATTTGGCAGTTTAGCACAAAAGCTTAAGGTTAAGACATGCATGCTAAGACCTTTATCCTGAGTTTGAGTTGGGAGCTATTATTAACTCCCCAAGTGATGTTGACATCTTACAGAAAGGTCTCACTGAGACCAACGACTGGTGTTAAAACCATGGCCGTAAACTCAATGCCAAAAAATGTGTTGTCATCCCATTTGGGAAAACCCGGTTCCCATGAATTACTACATCGATGGTAGTCCACTGAACACAGAAGGCGTTATAAGAAATCTGGGAACACAAATCGACAGCAATCTCTCTTTTAACCACCACATTGCCACTGTGGTCAAAATGTCCTTCTATGTGGCAAATCACATTACTAAGGATTTCGCATCCAGTAGGAAAGAGGTCATTGTCTCCCTCTACTCTTCCCTCATTAGCCAGTCATCGAGTACAATGCCCCATTTGGCATGTACCTCATTAGACACCTGCAACAACTGGAGAGGCCACAAAAGTACCTCACAAAGAGGATCCTAGGCCTTAAACACTTGTCCTATATGGACAGACTCAAAAAACTCCAACTATTCTCTGTATCATATTGCCTACTTAGAGGCGATCTCTGCTTGACTTACAAAGCCATGTCTGACCCAGCTCTGTTAGAAATGCTACATCTAAAGAAATCCCAATCCCTCCTCACCACATGCTCCAGCGTCCTCAACCTCATTACCACAATCAGTAGAACATGCTGGAGGGACAGGTTCATAACCCAGAGACTGCCCATGCTATGGACTAGACTTCCCATACATGTCAAACAGAGCACCTCACTGGCCCTCTTCAAAAGTAATCTTAATGAGTGGATGGGAAATAGAAAATTCACCCCGGGGATCACTCCAGTGGCTCTACTCGACAGAGGCACTGGGAACAAAGGTTGGGTGGCACAATGCCAGGGTAATCCTATGGGCTAGGCTTGTAAAGGCTCCAGGGCCATTAACCTAGTACATACCTATGAACCTATACCCTCAGGCTCTTCTTGCAAACTTTGACCAAGGTGCTTTGGTTTGTTTAATAAATAGAATGAGTTAGCGGGGGTGAAACAGTACACCAGTCGCATGGACTTGCATATCAACACCCAAAGGAGCAGCTAATCTAAAATGGTTAGAAGTAGACTGCCATTATCATCTTCCTCACCATTCTTCAGAGAAGGATGTACAGTCCAACCCAAGACACCCTCATACATCTCCAGCATGTGATGTAATGCCTCATGGCTGCCTTGGTATCCATCCTTGCAGTGCCTGATGCTGGGGGTCTTACGTATGTATTTAATGTTTATGGACATACACAGATTACCATTTTACTTTTCCAGGGGAGCAATGATTCACCTTTAATGCTAGAGTGTCTCCCAGCCAGCTCATGCTCTTGAATAACCTCACAGCAGTTTTACAGCGGGGCATACTACATGGGTATCTTTTGCATTCCAAGTCCATCCATACGTATACTGCCCAATTAATATGGATATGAAAAGCAAGTTATATACTAACCTCTTTCTCTTGTGTCTATGAATTTAGGGACATCCTAGTTTTTATAGAGTGGGGTGGAGGTCATGGTTACCTCAACCACATTCAAGATGGCCATATTGAGGTATTAATCAAAAAGGGTTGAAGGCATAATTGATGAAATTATTTTTTTGTTGGGGGTGGGCAAAGTCCCCCACATTTTTCACACAAGAAGGTGCAATTCTTGCACCTCTAATTAATATAATCAACTCTAGGGCTGTTCCACCTCTGGGGTAAGGGAAACAAACTTTAATATTTAATGACTGCCCAGTGTCTTTCAGTCATTAGCACAATTAAGCTGTTTTTTTTACGTAGCCAAATAACCTACTCCCATTAGATTCCACACCACAGTCAGGAAATATGATATTCTCTGTTTATTATGGCTAACTGACGTCAGATCACTCACACCATAGCAAAAAACTGTGACTGATGGCATTGTTTTATGTTACAGTCTGCAGAGGATGAAAGATGATGTACTTTGATTGGTGATGGGTTATTCTAAATGTAAAGCATGTTTCATTGTTTTGATATACCGCATTTGTAGATTGCATGTGGTGAATGACTATCCTAATTTCTTGCTGTTTATTTTATGATTTGGTGCTGTAGGTGCTAATGAATTATAATACTATTTTGTTTTCTTGTCTTTGTATGACCCAAGTCTGCATCAAAAGGGTTAACCCTGGATCAGTCTATCAACTAGTTAACAGACATTTAATAAAAACAATTACCCTGTCTACTGCCATACATGTGGCAATGTTGTGACAATTGGTCCTTCTGTGTCATCATCTTAGTTCACATTGTTTGACAGGTGCTGCCAGAGATGTAGAAATTACGTAACTATATATATTTTTCAATAACCAAGTAAATGAACTGGTCTGTCTGGACTCTGTCAGGAAATGCACTTTAACATGTATTAACATTTCTGCAAGAGATGAACATCTTTAGAGTGTAAAAGACATTTTAATTATATCACTTAAGTTTTGGTTCATTGTCCTTTTTTCTGCTACCATGTCTGGAGTTTCTTTACCAAGTGCTATGTATGTATAAGTACATAGGTATGTATGGTGAAGCATCCACTGATGATCCTGATCGCATAAAACAGTTACAGGAGTCAAACCTCAGACCTCATGAGCACTTCAGACACCCTAAGCCCACAAATGGCACTGGGTGAAGAAGTAAGGAAGGTTGCACCTTTTTAGGACAGGAATGTTTAACATGTAGAACAATAACAGCATTCTACAGACATGCTACCCTACCTGTGCTTCGATCACAGCCTGACTGACATATTCTGACAGCTCCCTACTGAAATGTCAGCACTCCAAATGTCAATTGCTGACACTCCAAAAAAGACTATAAATGCAAAAAAGTGAACCTCGAATACCACTCTTCTCCTTTAAACTTCTAATTTGAGGGGGGGGGGGCTTACAAAGGCTGCTGTTCATGCTTGTTTAGATGAAGCGCAGGCAGCCATTCAGACAGAGCGGAGCTGCTGCACCTCGGCAGAAACAAATAGCTGAGTTGGAACAAGGTAAATGTGGCAGTCACAGGGTAAAAGTGGGTCAGAGAGGTATTGGTGGGAACATAGATTACGGTTTCAGGCAGTGATTGGGATATAGGTTTAGGGAAGGGGGTTAGAGTTAGGGAGTGGAAGGGGAATTAAGGTATAGGAGGGATCAAGGACTTTGGGTTTAGGGAGCAGGAGGGGGTTATAGGTTTAAGGAGTGGGGGGTTTAGATTTAGGGACTGAGGAGGTTGGGTTAGGGAGTAGGAGAAAGCTTAAGATTAGGAAGCAGGACTGAGGTTTTAGGATTATGAACATTCAAGGACTTCAGGTTTCGGGACGATGGAGTGGAGTTTTAAGGAGCAGTCAGAGACTTTGGGGATAAAGGAATGCTATGGTCAAGGTTATGGTCCTGGTAGGATTTTTAGGATAATAGGGCTCTGGTAGGGCTGTGCAGTTTAGTATGGTCAGGTGTTGGAAGGGCTAGGTAATTAACTATGATGGGGCTAGTGGGTATTAGGGCACATGCTATTTAGGAAAAGTATCAGCAAGCATGTCATGAGCTACTAGCACACAAGCATTTGTAGTAGGACCCCATACCCTTTCCTGGCACACAAGCATTTGTAGTAGGACCCTATACCCTTTCCTGGTACGCACGCATTTATAGTAGAACTCCATACCCTCTTCTGGCACTTTTGCCTTTGTAGCAGGACCCAATACCCTTTCCTGGAACTTGTGCATTTATAGTAGGACTCCATACCCTTTTCAGGCACACAAGCATTTGTAGTAGGATTCCATACCCTGTCCTGGCACCCAAGCATTTGTAGTAGGACCCCATACCTTTTCCTGGCATCCTTGCATTTATAGTAGGACCTCATATCCTTTCCTCCACACAAGCATTTGTAGTAGGACCCCATACCCTTTCCTGGCTCCCAAGTATTTGCAGTAGGACACCATACCCTTTCCTAGCACTCTTGCATTTGTAGTAGGACCCCATACCCTTTCCTGGCACCCAAGCATTTGTAGTAGGACCCCATACCCTTTCCTGGCACCCTTGCATTTGTAGTAGGACCTCATACCCTTTCCTCCACACAAGCATTTGTAGTAGGTCCCCATACCCTTTCCTGGCACCCAAGTATTTGTAGTAGGACCCCATACCCTTTCCTGGCACCCAAGTATTTGTAGTAGGACCCCATACCCTTTCCTGCCAAACAAGCATTTATAGTAGGACCGCCATACCCTTTCCTAGCACCCAAGTATTTGTAGTAGGACCCCATACCCTTTCCTGGCACTCTTGCATTTGTAGTAGGACTCCATGCCCTTTCCTGGCACCCAAGCATTTGTAGTAGGACCCCATACCCTTTCCTGGCACTCACATTTGTAGTAGGACTCCATACCCTTTCCTGGCACCCAAGCATTTGTAGTAGGACCCCATACCCTTTCCTGACACCAAGCATTTGTAGTAGGACTTCATACCCTTTCCGGGGGCTCTTGCATTTGTAGTAGGACCCCATACCCTTTTCTGGCAATCTTGCATTTGTAGTAGGACCTCATACCCTTTCCTCCACACAAGCATCTGTAGTAGAATCCCATACCCACTACTGGTAAACAAGCATATGTAGTAAGACCCAGTACCCTTTCCTAGTACTCGTACATTTGTAGTAGGATTCCATAACCTTTTCTGGCACCCAAGCATCTGTAGTAGGACCCCATACCCTTTCCTGGCATCCAAGTATTTGTAGTAGGACCCCATACCCTTTTCTGGCACTCTTGCATTTGTAGTAGGACCCCATACCCTTTCCTGGCACCCAAGCATTTGTAGTAGGACCTCATACCCTTTCCTGGCACACAAGTATTTGTAGCAGGACCCCATGCCCTTTCTTCTGCCTTCAACATCTAACAATTTAACACCATAATTCCCTTTTAATTCAAATTGATCAATAATCTAAGGTCTTGAAATATAAAGTTATGTGCATGACCAGCTTCTGCTGTATGCTTAGCAAGAGCATTATTTATATTACTGTTATACAATCCTGAATATGTTCTTTTATTCTTATTTTGTACAGTTATTCACTGTATTACATAAATATTGTTATACATATGTGACACCACACAAAACAACAATGAAGTAATGCAACTGCAGAAGCTTTTTATTACAAGTATTTCTTCTGTATCAGAATGCAAAATATATTGGTGACACATAAAAGTGTACATGTCCTATAAATACAACCTTTAAAAGTATCACATTTAGCAGCCCTGAACTGATATACATGCTTCTAAGTTAACATTTCCTTCCGATCTTTTCCCACTCTTGAGTATATGAATCTGGGAGCATTTTGTACAAAAAAAAATCTTTGAAGAGCATTATCATATGTTAATAAATCCTATGTTGTTTTATTAGTACTACAACCATATCTTGATAAATGATACCCCTTTCTTATAAAAGAACCCCAACTTAATGTGCCCTGTTGTTTTAAAACTTCATTCTGTAATGAATTTAGTAGCTTTAGTTTTTGTAAAGATTCCTGATCCTCTCAAATCAAGTCATCATGTTTATATCTTTTTGTATGAAATATACCCTTTATAACATACGCTTACTTATTTAGCATTGAGTGTTGGAAACACTCTTAACTGCTCCTAAATATTAGATCATATTCAATAAAGTTCACAGAACTCAGTGTGATTTGTTGAGTTCCATGCAAGAATTGTAGCTATCTAAGTAATATGCAAATATGCCCCAGTCTTTGGAGAATATCTCAGGGTATGACAGACATAACCAGCAATGTCAGCGCAACCACAATCAGTCATGTCAAATCTGCATTCCAGGAAAAGTTGTTCATGAAGTAGTACATGTATATTAACTAAGGGGCCGGTGAATGTCAATGCAGTATGTGAAGGACACATGTTCATATGTACCTTGCGTATGCACGTACTGGCAAATATTGTGCCATGTTGTACTGTACAACATGGCACAATATTTGCCAGTACATGCACACGCAAGGTCATTTAGAAAGTGGGACAGCATGACCCAAAAATATTACATAAGATACAAAATCAAGGACACATCATGTTGTTGAACAGACATAAGACAGTAACTATCAAAATATAAATGTCTGCAATGCATACACGTGGATAACGTGCAAATAAACACACTTGACTGACCTAACTGTGTTATGAAATAAGAACTGGAATAATGCTGCATGTAAGTTGCTGTCATCCCTCATACGTATAAACAGGAGCAAACAAATAGAACAATCATGTCCAAATCACATTATGCAACTGCAACAGTCATATCTGTCACATGGGTCTATATTATATCAGCAAAAAGTAAATACATCGAATACCTCTTCATCGGCCCATTTTCAGCGAAAGCAAAACTCCATGAATGATCATTACATCGAAATTTTTCCCACAGTAAGTAAGCAGTGGGCCAATATAATGATTGCATAAAAACAGAAAAATTTAAAACCCACCTGGTGGGGGGCTGTGCCCACCACACATCTCCTATCTAAATATAACAACTCCAAGATCACACTACAGAGGGGAAAATGTCAAATTCCCGAAGATGGCCCACTGGTTACTTAGTGTGGGAAACATTTCGATGTAATGATCATTCTCTGAGATTCACTGTCACTAAAATGGGTTGATGAAGAGGCATTCGATGTATTTACATTTCTCTGATATAATATAGACCCCTGTCACATACAGCGCCAGAGTGTATTGGACATGAAATATTATGTTGCACTGCAAGCATAGGAGTACACACACATACAGATTGAAAAGTACCACACCTGACCATATGGAGCAATGTATTCCGTAATTGATGGCATGTGATGATAATGCAAATAATAATGGTAATGCATGTCTAATTTGGTAATGTGTGTCATACTGCAGCAGTAAAATAAAGCTGCATATGACGTGATATGTGCAATGCACATTATGAAGGATGACAAAAAAGGCATGGCAGCAATATAGGCTGTCTGTACAAGTGTGCATGGCCTGTACAGATTTGAATGTGGTAAACACCAT
Source organism: Protopterus annectens (assembly GCF_019279795.1). NCBI lineage: Eukaryota > Metazoa > Chordata > Ceratodontiformes > Protopteridae > Protopterus > Protopterus annectens. The sequence goes on along the minus strand of NC_056747.1, from coordinate 1,118,923,387 downwards.
GGTGGCAGCATTACAAACATGGATCACTCAGACAATACTTACATTCCTTTAGGGACCACCATGATGGGGTCGAACATCAATAAATATCTATCTCTTTAGTGATTTCCCAGAAGGAGTCATGCATGGCCTGTGTCACTTCCTGAAAGGAGTTACCCATCATGTTCCTCAGCTTTGTCTAGAAGATATCTGTAGTTACAATCTAGATGTAGTCCCAAAAATCATCTGTCTGGGGTAGTCTTCTCCAGTGAGCCATGGGAACAATGGCACATGTAGGTCCCAGTCTGTCATTGTCATCATCATCCCTGTCATAGTTATCATCCTGGTCCCTGGAGACTCGGCCGGTGGTGGTCTGGTACATTGTCATCATCCAGTTGGTGATTTAATATATATACATATATATCCTTGGCCAATATTGATGGAGTTCTGTAAGGTGTCATTAGCCAAGGGTCATGTGAATAATTGCAGTCATCTGTTTTCAAGTGGATGAGAAGAAATATTTGATTATCTTGTTTCCTGTAGCAATGTCTGGCTACTGCTTACCATATAGCAGTGATCATGTATTCACTAGTAGGAGCCCCTCCGGTATTTCACCATGTTGAAAAGCAGACCTCAGGGCACTTTCCTTCCATATTGCTGCATTATGCAGTCTACCAGGGGTATGTTGCCATGATATTAGTAATGGGGCCATCTGCAGAACACACAACCTGTCATTTGAGTGATGGCTACTCATTTCTATTGATGTACTATTCAGCATCAGGTACAGATGGGGTTTTGATTGGGACATGTGTGCAATCTATTCCACCAAGGACATGGGGGAAGTTGACTATGGGATAGAACTGTTGCATGACATTTCTGTGCTTCATAGTTGTTGTTGAAAAGTAGATACATCCATCCACTTTGGTGCACATTGTACCAGTAACTGAGTGAGGATGTGACTGGTAGTGGTTTAGAATACTCCTGTGACATCTCCCATATGCTGCTGAAATGTCACAGGGACCAGTATACCTAGACCCAAGCACACTTTTATTTCTACCAGTACAAGATTACCTCCAAGACTACAAGCATACATGTGTGGTATACACATCATGTACACATCCTGCACCAAATCTGAATTTGTGTATTATTTCCTGTACGGGGAGAGGGCTTAACTGTAGCCTGGTTTAGTGCCTGGATGGCTGCCTTTCAGGACACCTTTGCAGATCGCCCTCTATTATGGTTTGCAGTACCTCAGCTTGCTGTAGTGCATTAAATGCTAGTTGCATTTTTTAAGTTATGTTTGCAGAACCCATAGAATTCCCCTGGTAATTTGAAGGATAAGATCCTGTTAAAGTTCAGCATATATGGCCTTGGCTGAGTGCTTTCAGAAAGCTGTTGCAGAAGTACTGTGTCATATTTAAATTGCTTTGGACACACTCATTGTATTTTGGAATCTGGCAGGCATGCACAGAGTCTGCAATTATCCTACAAGAATTAAATAATTACTTGGTCTTGTCTTAACATATGTTATAAAATTGTGTCCACCGCTGATGTGCTGACATATTCCTTTGGTGTGCTGTTCTGTCTGCAACTTTCTTTTGAAATCTGGCCCATTGTCCTTTTGGAATGTTATGTCTGAGATATTTTGTATGCAGACTACCATATCCTAAAAATTAATCATCAGTAGGTTCCACATACATTTTTAAATACATTATACAGTGACTCGTATAATCTAATACAACTAGTGAATAAAAGCATCATTAAAATTCAACCATTTAACATATGTTGATTACCAGACCGCAAAAGACAGTTGCCATCTATATAATACTTAGAGGCTTTAGTATGTTTCATAGAATCAGCATTACTAAACATATGTTGTTCCTTAAAACTCATATAAGGACACACCTAACTCGTGTGCAATTGGCAAGACCATAGCAGAACTTTTTTTAAATTGTCAAAAATGCGTATTATTAACTCAAATCATATTATGGTTCTACAAAATCAGTAAAGCTGACCAAAGTCTTAATATAAAGATAGAAGCCATAGTTATGCACCATTCAACACTCTCTGTGGCTTCTTTATGAGAGATAATAGCACAAAGTCAATCAGTATTAAGCAGGACCAAAATGTCACTTTCACATGTAGTTACAGTGATAATGCATAACATTTGATGTTTCCCATGAGAGAGTTCACCAAGAAACAATACAGCACAATGGGGGTGGAATTCCCTCAACATTGATTTGTTTTAACTTTTATGTTTGTATTTGTTGTTTTTATGTACCATAAGAACAGCAAGATATGCTCACAAATGTGTCTTATAGTTATTTAAAGATTTCTAGGAGGCTGTATTCACAAACCTTTCCAACATCATGGTAAGTGAATGTGTGCAAGGAGCAGCCATTGTCAGGGTGTGTGAGATTCAGAAACACCCCTTCAGCAATCACAGAAGGTCGAGCAACAGGGTCGGGCACTATATATTCTAATGGCCATATAATGACATGGTAATGAGCAACATTATTAAAATGAGCCTCTCGGGGTATGGTAATGACGCAAAACAAAATGGTCGAGCAATTCATAAATGTGTAAATGCCATACAACGGGGCTGTGCTTGCAGCATATTTGACAGTGGATTCATGTTCAGATTAAAGAAATTGCTAAAGAATCAAACATAAACAATGGAGATAGAAAAATGTCCAAAACCAACCTAATAATCCAATAGAAAGTTCAGAGACTCAAACTACTCACAGCACACACAAGTTTATTACTGAACCACACATAAAAGTTAAGCATTTTCATCCCATTTTAATTAGGGATTTAATCAGAGCTAACCTGATTAACTAATGCCAGAATTTTTAAAACCTTTCAAAATCACATGATTACAATTATGAAAATTCATTGGCTCCTATGCATGATACCAGTAATTACAAACAACATTCACAATAAAAAATATGTTAAAAACATAAAATGATTAATCATTAATTTGATGCAGTTTTAAAACACTGCTAAGTGTCAGCATATCACTCAAACCAGGCAGGAATCTGAACTATACGCCACCATAACTCTCTTACTTCAAATTGCTCCTCTCATGGTCCATCACTAGGACTAATCTGTATCTTTTCCAATATTGTGAATAGAATACCTAATACTGGCTGATTTTAACTACCCTGCCATTAACTGGGAAAACTACTCATGTACCAACACCTTTGCCCATTGGTTCTTGGAATTCATAAACTCCAACGCCCTGGATCAACTAATCCATAGTCCCACCAGGGGCCCCAATATCCTAGACCTGGTCATTACCAACATGGGAAATCGATGCTCCACACCTATGGTCACCCCCTTGTTAGTCAGGTCTGACCATAAGCTAATCACCCTTAACATCCACATCCCACCCCCACCCCCTCCATAAAAAACCTTCTCCAAAGCCAACTTCATGCTACTCAAGTCAGAAGTGACAAACTTCATGACACCCATGCAGATGGGAAATGAAAGTTCAACTGCTGAATCCTACACTAAGGCACTGTATGAGCACATCCACTCATGCATGAATCGTGCCATCCCAAATAGAACCAAGATGCTCTCATCCAAAAAAAAGGAAGCCAATCTGGTGGTCCCCTGCCATAAACAAACTTTACAACAAAAGGAAGAAACTGTTGCAGAAAAAAAGGAAAATCCCAGGATGCAAAAAACTCCCTTACCAGCCTCAGTAAGAAACTGAGATCCCTCATAAAATCCTCCAAAGCTAGTTACGAAAATAAAATTGCCAAAGATTCCAAAGACAACCACAAGGCATTCTATAACTATGTCAAGAATCTAAATGGCAATGCTCAGATCTGATCTGAGCTAAAACAGAATGGCATTAAATATACTGATCCCAAGGATATTGCCAATATCCTGGCAGATCGATTCAGTGCCAACTTCACCCCCCCTCTCACCCTGGCCCATCTCAAATACCAGAAGATTGCCAAATTCTGGTAATAACGGCCACACAGGTAAAAAACACACTCTCCAAAGCTAAGAATACAGCATCCATGGGACCAGATGACATCCCGGGCTGTGTACTACATGAACTACAATATGAACTGGCACCTCACCTAAGTGTCATGTTTAATCATAGCCTCACCTCAGGTTTCATGCCCACTGAGTGGCGAAGAGCTACAGTTATCCCACTCCACAAGGGGGGATCCACCTTGTATCCTGGAAACTACCATCCCATCAGTCTGACAAGTCTTATCTGCAAGGCCATGGAGCGTATTATCATGGAACTTATAAACAAAGACATTGGCAACCTTCAAACACTGGACCCCACCCAGTTTGGGTTCGTGAAGGGCTGATCTTGTCTCCTGAACCTGACTGACTTCTTCTAATCAGTCCCCAGAGCCATGGACAAGGGTAAGGTGGTCTACACAGCCTATCTAGACCTTGCCAAGGCCTTTGACACCATCCCCCACTCTGGAATCATAGATAAACTTACTAAGCTGGGCACTAATCCCTACATCACCCAATGGGTTGCTAACTGGCTTACTGATATAACCCACACTGTAAAAGTAGCCAACTCCAAATCCATCTCCAGACAAGTGGAGTACCTCAGGGTTCAGTCCTGGGACTGCTCTTGTTTGGCATCTACTTCTCTGAAGTACAGACCAGCACTAAGGGACTCTGGCTAACAAAGTTCACAGATGACTGCAAACTGGGAGCCATTATTGAATCCCCAAATGATGTGGATGCTCTACAAAAGAGCCTTACAGAAACATATGCTTGGTGCCAAAGCCATGAGCTCAAGCTCAATGCCAAGAAATGTATTGTTATCCCCTTTGAGAAAAAACATGTACCCATGAATTACCATATAGGTGGCAGTACACTAAACACCGAAAGTGTGATAAGAGACTTAGGGACACAGGTGGACAGTGGTCTCACCTTTGATAACCACATCGCCACAACAGTCAAGAAATTCTTCTCTGTGGCACACCTCATCAACCTCATCACTAAGGGCTTTTCATCCAGAAAAAAGGAGGTCATTGTCCCACTGTACTCATCCCTCATTAGACCCATTATAGAATACAACGCCCTGTTTGGTATGTACCTCTCAAGATATCTGCAACAACTGGAAAGGCCGCAGAAATACCTCACTAAAAGAATCACAGGCCTAAAGCAGATGCCCTTCGCTGACCACCTTAAAAAACACCAGCGATACTCTGTCGCATATCGTCTACTCAGAGGCAATCTCTGCTTAACATACAAGGCCATGTCAAACTCAGAGCTGTTGGACATGCTACACTTAAAGAAATCCCAATCCCTCAGAGCCACACACTCTAAATCTTGTCATCACAATAAACAAAACATGCTGGAGGGATAGGTTCCTGACCCAGAGACTCCCCAGACTCTGGAATAGATTGCCCATACATGTCAAGCAGAGTGCCTCTTTGGCTCTCTTCAAAAGGAACCTTGACGATTGGATGGGAGAAAAGAAATTCACCCCGGGGATCATGTCAGTCACCCTGCTAGACAGGGGTCCAGAGAAGTAAATAGTGTGGAAAGAAATAGCCAGGGAATTGTTATGGCTAGGCTTGTATAGGCCCTAGGGCTGATAGCCTAGTACCAACCTATGAACCTATGAAGAAATTAATGTTCAGGGAAAGACATAATGTGCTGTTTCGCCGCCCATTAATATATCAAAATTATGTCATAAATATTCTCTTGAAAACTATGTTTTGTCTTTCCTATATAAAATGCAGTGCATTTTTTACATACAGCAACATATACTATCCCTTTGGTATCACAATTGACATCGCATTTACTAAACAACGTTGGAAAATTACCAATATTAATCTCACTTCCTTCCAAAATAAAAGAACATTAGGCACACATACTACACTTGTAACAACCAAGTCTCGACTTGATAATTATGGAATCAGAGTTAAAACTTTCCACATTTTTTTTCAATATTCATACCCGTCATAAAACTCAGTCTAGGGATGCTACCTAAAATCTTGCTAAACCCATTAGTATGTGTAAATATTTCCCATTTATTAATAATAATGTCACAAACAGTACTACTTTCATTATTAAAGGCTTCAACACATTTTATCACAGAAAACTTTTATTTCAAATGTCCTTGTTAGGTCTCTCTCAGCCCACCCTTCTATGGTTCAAGAGCTACCTATCTAACAGGCGTCAGTCAGTAAATTGGCACTCCACCCTCTCTCCATACCTCCCAGCCACCTCCAGTGTACCAGAAGACTGTATCCTTGGTCTCCTCCTCTTTAACATTCTCACCAACACCCTCCACACATCCACTTAATAGGCTTCCCTAAGGTCTCCCTAATAACAGTTGCTGGATGACTCCACACTCATTTGCACAACATGGCACCCGTGCAAAAAAATTACTCGGGAAGCTTTAACAGCAACTGAAACATGGTTATGTAACTCATAATTCATGCTCAACCTTAAAAAAATGCAAACTACTACTTTTTTCCCCAAATCCCATTCCCATAAAAAAATTAACTTCCTCTCTCGATAATACAGCCACTGAAGTCACATCTCATAACAAATTATTAGGGATGATAGTGGATGATAATCTTAAATTCGACCTGTATATACAAAATTGCTTAAGAAAAACTCATCAAAAACTAGGGATACTTTATAGAGCCAAAAACTTTCTCACCAACACAACTAAAGCTACACTTGTCACTACTTATGTCCTCCCCACACTTCTTTATTGTGCTCTCGTCCTTAGTAACCTTCAGGCATTACAAAAATCAAAACTTAAACAATGCTATAACAAAGCTGCTCAATATGCAGCAAATTCCCTTTTCAGAACCCACCACTCTATAGCACTAAAAAGCCTAAATTGCCTTAAACTACCCCATTAAGTAACATATACACAGCTTCTTACCACCTATAAAATTATCCAGAATCTATCTGCTTGTCCAGCACTAAACAGTATTCTACACAACTATGTTCCTAGTCAATCATTATGATCCAATGACCAAAAACTTCTGTCTGTCCACAAACCTATCAAATCTGTTGGGCATTGTCTGTACTCGTATCATGTTGCCAAGGCCTGGAACTCCTTATCTGTATCCATCAGGTCAGTATCCTCCCTCCCATCCATCTAAACCATTCTGAAAGACTCCCTAGCCAAAATCTAGTTCCATTCTTGCTCAACACCAGGATAAACTATATCCTTAAATGTGAACAAATACCTGTTCATACCGTACATCTTTTTACTCTCCCTTCTTCACTCACTTCCTTACTTCTGTAAATTTTCCTCCCCAGCTTTCTCTTTAAATATAAGTCTGCTTTTCTCTCACTTTGTATTGTAATTCCTGTTTTATTGTACTAACTTATCTTTAATTTCTCTATAAACGGGATAAAATTTCCCTTAACTGTTAAATCATTGTCATATAAATTGTATCTACTCTTAACCAATAGTAATGTCTTTCAGCTTTTCATGGTTAGGGGTTGCCACAGCAGAAATCCAGTCTGCTCATGATTGGCAGTGGGTTTTTATGGTGCCGAGTTGCCAGCCCGACACCCAACCTTCAAGGAAGGCACACCCATTCACACACCTACCTGTATGTCTTTAAATATCACTTGACTGTGGGGAGGACAGGCAGCCTCCACACAGAAGGTGCTCCAGCCAAGAATCAAACAGGAGAACCTCTTGCTGTGAGGCGACAATGCTAACAGCTGCACCACCGCGGCTCACATTCACTCTTAAACAATGTTTTCTTGTTATGTCTAATTTGGTATAATTTTTTAAACTTTATTTCTCTTTTGTATTATTTGTATAATTGTTATTCATAAAATGTTTTGTAATACCTTGGAGTTTTTCTCCTGGGGCCTCAGCTGAAAATGGGCTCCTACCTAGTTGGACTTTCCTGGTAAACAAATGTCAATAAGTAAATAAATAATGATAATTTAAATACAAACTCCAACAGTCACTAAACTGTGAATTGAAGACAGAATTCTTGTCCCAGAAGGCTATTATTAAATTAGCATAAATGTGGGCACAAGGTGCACCAATAGCAACCCCGTTTTCTTGCAAAATTTCATCTACAAAAACTACAAAATTATTAAACAAGAAAACAAAAAATGAAGGGCAAACCACACTGATCATCGAACGAAAACACTGCTTTATTACACCAGTTGGTGACTGAGTGCTTTCACCTGTAAATCTTAGGCTTCATCAGAGTCCTAATTCAGAAAAACAGTCTAACCTTAATTTGTGGGGAATAATAGAAAATAGGTCTTTCAAATCAATTGTGACAAAAAACAAATTTTCATAAAACAAATCGGGTCCTACACAAGTAAGAAAATACTAAGAGCTCTTTAGAAGATAAGGGGCCGGACTCCAAAAGCTAGTTGCGGATAGCTCAGCACACCAATGGCAGACTTCGGTGTACCAGCTCCAGACATGATTTCAGAAGGCATGGCGGAATCAGTCCAAATACTTATTTATTCATCGTAGGATAACTACAGATTCGGCGCACACCCGTTGGACTCAGAAACAAAACATGAGCCCCCAACACAGCTTAAATGTGACAAAGTGCAGCAATAAGTCTGTTTCCAAAATCCTTGGTGAGTGCCATACTGTCACACAAGGAAAGGAAGCTATCACCCATGGAATCTTATGGAATCCATAGCAATACTGAATAAAAACACCCAAAAAATGCAACCTGCAGTGAATGAACTAAAACAGGCTGCAGTATGCAAGCCACACAGGAGGATGTGGCTGTGCGTCCTAGAAGGCAGCCAACCAGACAGCTAAAATTATTGACCAGGTAGAGCTTAGACAGGCTATGTACAACATGTGTGCCCCACACATGTCTGAGAATACATTGTGAGGCAACCCTATATCTCTTCAAACCAAAGTCTGCCTTAGCCTAGGTGTACTGGTGTTTCAGACATTCCAACGACATATGAGAGATGCTGTAGGAGTCTCACAAACAGCTACCAGTTGCATCCTTGCACAATTTCTGGCAGCAATGTTCACCAAAATAGTTGAACATATATACTTCCCATCTACACCCATGGAGCTGAGAAATGTCACTCACCAGTTCTATAACATCACCAACTTCCCCCATACTCTTGGTGCAATAGACTGCACCCATAACTCTCAACTTGGAAACATCAAAAATCTGGACAAAGGCCCATGAAAAGTCAGTACAACTGGCCAAAAATCGTGATACTGATTAACATGCAATTTGCATAAATAATCATGTAACCCCACCCACTCCGGTGGAATTGTGGGATACCAGTGTGAAGATTGAAGTCACTAAATAATAATAAATGATGGCAGACATTTGACTTTCAGACTTCATATCCCTCAGAAAATACATAATAATGCAAAACCTGTTACTCTAACAACTATCTGAGTTTACAGATGCAATATTTAAAATGTATCCCTATTTTTAGGCCTTTGCCCCACCATTATTTTTGTTTGTCCAGATTTCTTGCTCTAAGAGATTGAGAGGTATATGAATGTACCATTAATTCACATTACAAAAACTATCATTTCACCGATAATAAAATACCCATTTGCGAATTATCTAGTACAATACTTGCCTTGGTAAGCTGGAGATGTGTGCCCAGTATTAAAATAATAAAATGCCTCATCATGATGCAGGAATGGATCCATAATAAAACAAAGCATTATAATGTAGGACAAAACACAAAACAGGAAAGTGAAGATCATGATTAGAAATATAGTTTGCATGGGATGCGTGTGTGAATGTTATTCTCCATGCTGCATCTTTGTATAATTGGTAGTGTCATGTGCTTTTGTGTTTATTTATGCAAATGAAAGTAAGACCCAGCCATTAAGTACCATCTGTTTATGCTCCACTTGACCACAAGGTACCGTAAGGTTAGTTCATGTGGAAGTTGAAACCAGTTTTAAGTATGGAAATGATTGCCATATGCTGGAAAAACTAAAATGCCATCCAGGACGTTTTTGGTTGTACACCACCAGCCTGTCTCCCATCCACCTAGAGACAGACAAACAGACAGACACACACACACACACACACACACACACACACACACACACACACACACACACGCACACACACACACACACACACATACACACACTTTTAAATCATAACCTGTTACACTGTATCTGTACAATGGCCATCTGCACAGAAGGTGGAGCTGCAGAAAAAAAGCGACTGTACAAATTGCACAACCCAGAAAAATGAAACAGCATGGCACATGAGAAAAATTCTACTGTTAATCATGCAAAGAATATAACAATTCATGTGGGAAGCAGCAGAAACTAACCACCAAAAGTCATTGATAAGAGTGGAGGTGGAGGAAGAGTCTGACTGCGTATGATCGTTTTCAATTGCAGAAGGACCTGAATTGCAGCGCAACTAAAATATCCACACTACAAATGCAATGCAAACAAAGAGATAATCAAAAAAAAAAAACAAATTGCAGAAACAATGTCCATGTGTAGCAATAACTAAAAAACAGTTGCTATATATAATGCATATATGTTATTAAAAAAATAGAACTCCATCTATAGTGTACTCACTCAGACTCGCTAGTGCTAGGCACTGCTTCAGAAAAATACATTTATCCAGTGACTGAAAACTGCTAAAGAATTTCCAGCTGCTGGACAAGGGCATTTTCATGCATGCTATGAGAAGACTGAAGGGAAGAAATGCATTCATATTTGAAAATAGGCAGTCCTGGGCGAAATGAGTCAAGGAGGGTGTGTCTTAGGCTTCTCTGCTAGAAATTCGATGGACAATGTAATTTTTCCAAATGTTTAATGCTTGTTGGAGGACCGCATCGTGAGACAAAGTTTATGGAAAGATGTATGTCTACCAGTATCACTAAGAACAGGAGTCAGGGTCAGGTAAAATGATCAACCAACTGCTTCATCCTGCCTGAATAGTAGCTTTGACTGGTGGGAATCTGGATCAACAGGTTGTTGTTGTTCTTCTTTCGGCTTTTCCTGATTAGGGGTCGCCACAGTGGAACTCCAGTCCGCTAATGATTGGCAATAGTTTATTTATGGGTGCCGAGGTGCCAGCTCGACACCCAAGCTTCAGCAAAGGCACGCCCATTCTACACATGTCTTTCGAATGCCAATCGACCACGGGGAGGACATGCAGACTCCACACAGAAGGCGCTCCAGCCAAGAATTGAACGGGAGAATGTCTTGCTGTGAGGCAACAACGCTACCACTGCACCACAGTGGCTTCACGGAAATAAAGACATTACAGAAGAGAAAGCAATGATTTTATTTTTCAGTTATCCTTTAACTTGTCCATCTGTTCAAGAATTCTTGACAAAGGCAAAATAATGGGTGAGGCTGCAAAAGGAAATAAACAGTCACAGATTTTTAAATATTGCTCTTCCAAATTTAGAAAGTTGCTAGAATAATGGGTTTTGCATTAGCATTCCTTTTCTGAAGGATGCTTGCCATTCCATAAGGAGATGAGAAACCATTGTGCTTGCAGACAGAACATTATCAATGCAGCAGTTAACACTGCATTAAGTTCACATCATCTAAGCAGAGGTTGGTAAGGACAGTAATTTCCAGAGCAGTAGTCCACCTCTTTGCATTGACACAATCCCCCGGATTCTCAAAAGCTTGCACGGAGTGCAAGATGAGTGCAGGAGCCCACACAGGCAATATGTCTGCCGTGCAATCCAGGAACAGCCGGCAGGGACGTGCACGAGAGCTCCAGCACTAATCCTGCATGGACTAAGCCCTGGTATGCAAATCACCTAATTTGCAGGAGAAATCCATACAAATGAGGTGATTTTGCAATCCAGGAAGCTTGCAATAGTCCATGCAAGACTAGTGCAATCTGCCGCGTACATTTCTGCAAAATCAAAAATGGAGCTATGACAGCTTCAAATAAAGGCTGCATATCACTGAGCAACCATGCCAATAGCCAAGTAGAAGGCCACTGGCATTGCAAACAATAAAAAAATGAAAAAAACAACTTTTATTTTTTTTTCACCGATCTCGGCTGTTTAAGCATAGGGCAGTGGCACCCAAATGGGATCGGGGGAAAATAAGAAAATAAACTTAAAATGGACATTCTAACTAAAATCAGTATTCTGCCATGCAAGTCAATGGCAGGCAGAAGACATCCTGGCCAGTGAGCAGTGGTTGCTAAGGGCGGAGGCTCAATGTGAGATATGCAACTATGCATTAGCAGGCAATCCTATGCAAATGAGGGGAAGGATAGTGAATCCCAGTTTTCCCCAGCATGTGAGAGAGGTCCTATCAGTGTAAGAGTATGAATAGCTGGGTGCAAGACTAGGATATAGGTAACATCATGGGGGTGTGCATCAGGCATACTGTAAGCGGATTGGAGCCCTGTGGCACGGGATTGCTCCTAGCTTAGCACAGCTAAGCTAGGGGTGTGTCTAAACCTGCCTAGCACTCTTTACAAAGTGTAAGCAGGTGTGCCCGCCGTGTATCGGGTGTTACAGGAAGAAAAAAGAAGTTAAAGCAGGAAATAGCAGCTCTGTGCACATTTGAGCACTCCATTTGCGCGGCGCGCACACAGGCTTAAACAGGAAGGCAATGGGAGGGGAGAACAGCAGTAGGAAGGTAACCAAGGAGAGCTAGCTTAGCTGACAGGTGAAATGTATCAGAATCAGCCAATCACACAGGCAGCAGACCAGCCCAGCCCACCACTATAAACTATGCAAACACAGTTCCCCCGTGTTTTTCTCAAAACCTCTGCACCACCAGTGTAGACAAACACAAACAAATGCTGTACTATGGCCTCTGAATGAGTCCTATGTGTAACCCACCCAGGCCTACACAGACAGAATACAGCAGGCCAGGTAGTTGGATGTAAGATGTGAAGGCTAGGAAGTCAGAAACTAATATGTAGGTAGTTAGAGCTAAGATCTGTAGTACACTGGTATGCCTCCAGCCAGCACGATATGAAAGACTACAGACTGAAATGGAGTACCCAACATACCAGTACAGTCCTAGCAAACGTGCAAAAATGTCAGGTGTGCCCCCGCATCCTATGTACACTTACAGTAACAGTCAGGTGCTCCCCACACTATGCAGAAATGTAGCAACAGTAAATGCTAAATGACCGATGGATACCCTGCAGACACAGCATGCTACCTGTCTGTGTACAAAAAAAGGTCAGCACCACAGTACAAACTACCTGGACTTGATCCACACATGCAATCCAGGTGGCCATACTGGGCATGCTCACACACAAATACATGAAGGCCATGTCTGCAAACACCAGTGGACCAGACATATCTGGCAGTTGCAGTTCTTAGTGCAGACACATCAGTATGCACCACTCCTGCCTTGCCCATACAGTAGATAGGAATACAGACATATATGCAAGGACAACACACTATAATAAGCCAAAGGTAGATGGACATAGATGTGTGGAAGAGGGTGACAGTGACAAGGAGCCATCTGGGCCTGTCCCTCCCAGCACACAGCCAAAGGGCCCCAAACACATGAGGTGCAGATGTCACTCACTGCAGATACTAGCCACCAGTATCTGTCATGCTGACAGACTATGTGGTGCTCGTGCCAGCTGTGCAACATGACTGTACAAGGAAGTAGTCATCTAGTAGCTGTATACACGTACCTGTGACATATGACCCCATGTGTGCCCGCATGTGGCATGTCAACCCCTACATGAATGGGTTATGGCCCATGTACACACCACCCTTCCCATAGTAGTATTATGACAAGCTTGCTGAGGTCATCCAATGTGAAATACACCTTTGTGAGAGGTGTAGCTCAGTAACCTTCATGACGCGTCCCATAACTGCGTACTGCTGTAGTAATAAACTAGTTAGGTAGTAGTTCTAACCCCAGACTTGGCACCTGTGTGAGTGTGTGTTTGTGTGCATGTCTATCTGTCTCTGACTGTGTAGAAAGAAATGCTTTTTAGGCTACTCACGCTCTGTACAATTCATATAGTCAACTTTGGCAAGGCTGCTGATGTCACTCACCTAGAAATACACCTCTGGGAAAGTCATAGCCCAGTAATCTCTGTAGCACATCCTGTAACTGTATACTGCTGTAGTGTGACAAAGTAGTTAGGTAGGTGTTCTAACCACAGACCTAGCAACTGTGTGTGTGTGTGTGTGTGTGTGTGTGTGTGTGTGTGTGTGTGTGTGTGTGTGTGTGTGTGTGTCTGACTGAGTAGAAAACAATGCTTTTTAGGCTACTCACACTCCATACAATTCATATAGTCAACTTTGGCAAGGCTGCTGATGTCACTCGCCTAGACATACACCTCTGGGAAGAGTGTAGCCCAGTAATTTCCATAGCACGTCCTGTAACTGCGTACTACTGTAGTGTGAAAATGTAGTTAAGTAGATGTTCCAACCTCAGACTTGGTAACTGTGTGTGTGAATCTGTGTGTCTCTGACTGAGTAGAAAACAATGCTTTTTAGAGTACTGACACTCCTTAGAATTCAAATACTCAACTTTGGCAAGGCTGCCGATGTCACCCACCTAGAAATACACCTCTAGGAAGGTTGTAGCTCAGTAATCTCTGCATCACGTCCTATAACTGTGTACTGCTGTAGTGTGATTTAGAACTGTGGGAGGGTTCCATCTCCACCCATGGCAGTTCTAGATGCTTTGTGTGTGTTTCAATGTCTGTGTATGGAACAATGCATTATAGGCTACTCACTTGCAGTATATTTCAAATGCCCTACTGTGGCAATCCTGCTGATGTCTTTCCTTGTGAAATACAACTTTGGGAAGACAGTTCTTCAGTAATCCTGTGATGTGACCTATATCTGCTCCATGCTGTAGTGTGATATAGGCCTTGGTCAGGGGTTCTATACACACATGTCAGTTGTGGATGTTTTTTGTGTGTCTCACTGTCTGTGTAGAGAGCAATGCATTTTAGGCTAGTCACTTGCAGTACAGTTGAAATGCCCTACTTTGGTAATCCTGCTAATGTCATTCATTGTGAAATACACCTTAGGGGAAGATGTACTCCAGTAATGTCCATGGTGCGTACTATAACTGTGTAGTGCTGTAGTGTAGTAAACTAGTTAGGTAGGAGTTTTACTCCCAGACATGACAAGTGTGTGTGTGTGTGTGTGTGTGTGTGTGTGTGTGTGTGTGTGTGTGTGTGTGTGTGTGTGTGTGTGTGTGTGTGTGCGCGCGTGTGTGTGTGTGTGTGTTTGTAACTCATATCCTGTGTAGAGGTGGGTGTGAGTGCATGACACCGGTGGGCAATGTAGAGTGGGTTTTGCTCAGTTCCTTTATGGTGGCCCTACTATATATCACCATGTCAACCATACAGGGATAACAGATGTAAATTAGCTGAGAGGCTGGGGTGCAAAGCCATACCCAGACATGTGACATCAAGGCCAGCCAATCACAGTTAGCAACTCCACTATTACCCAGAGCACACACTCAACCCATGTGTCATACTCACACACATACCTGGGCAGCAGCCAATATGTGGGTAGTACACTGCATATTGGCCACTGACAGTAACTATGCAGTGATAGCAGTGGGCTACAGAGGGCATGTCACCCTGCCCATTTGTCCAATATGCACGTACATGCAGAGAGTGCACCTCCACCATGTTCCCAAATGGACACCTGCACCACCCGTGCTGCCTTCAAATGTGACTCCCAATGGACATACCATGCCTGACAACATGCCCTGTATGGACAGATGACATTGACATCAGGGAATGCTGTTAGCATGCTATCAATGTAGGTGCATGGTAAACCTGCTGCCCATTACCAGTTCCTGCCGCAGGTGGGCAAGACTGGCACATCCGATGATAATCTGTGTTCACAACATGGGCCAGACACCCCAGGTACAGTTTCACATGTCACTGTACATCCATGTGGGAGGTGTGCACATCCCAGACACCATCCATGTCATTGAGTAAGGAACATATACATGGCAAGTGATGCACAGCATTGGCAATACACAATAGTCACCCAGGTGACTGGATGGGGTATGTAATACCCACCTGTGTGGGCAAATGCAGAAACTACAGGCCTGAGACACAATGCAGACCATTGTCATGTGGTCTGATGCCAAGGTATACCCATCCCCTACCCTTGTTCAGCCTGCTGGCACAGTTGGCCACCACACACCAGTGCAGACATGTACCCATGCATGTCAGAACTGGCAACCTGTGTGTTCGTGTGTGTGTTGTATGGTGCATATGACCACATCCCCACTCACTACAACCCTCCAGAGCATACGGAAGCATGCTGTCTGATGTCTGACACCTCATCATACTCTTTGCTCATAAGATCTCCATATGACCCGTGTGGTGCATGTGATACCTGCACATCTATGTGTTGTGGCAATCCCACTAGTGATGAGTTGCACTCCTGGCCCTGCCAAGTGTGTCATTGTGTGTGCGTCCCTGTGTGAGTGTGCCTGTGCTGACGCTGGTAGCTGTTCATGCAGACAGGCACATGTACGTCACCTACCGTATACCTACTGTATCCCTGTTGTAGATGTCACTCACCATCACATATATGTTCTGAGTGCTCCACAGCAGGTAACCCATGTGGCGCATCCAATAACTGCATCGAACTGTAATAGCACTACATAGTTGTCGGGGGTTTGATACCCTCTGCTGGTAGGTGTGTGACACAAACATGCTTCTGTTTTACTCTCCCACCCCTCCCTGACATGTATTTGACTCTGTTTACCTCCCCCACTCCCTCTCTGGTGGATGTGGAGACCCACACCTGCTTTTCTTAGCCAGCAGCATGTGTATTTTAAATGATGGTCATGATCAGCTGATGGCGTCTGCAAGAATTGCAGACCTCTCCTAGCTGATTGCATGCGGGACAGCTGTGGTAACATTCCCATAGCCAATTGCATGGAAACACACTCCAATACCTAGGAACAACATGGTGGTGTTGGCCCTTTTCAGTCACTGTGATCAGGAACTAGATCTGTTGTTTAGCAAACAGCATCTCAGATGGATTGGGGATTTACCTCTAACAACATACACTGTGGAAAGAGGGCAACAAACAGGAGGGGGATGTGCCTGACCTGACTATAGACTGCAAGTGCTGCTATACTGCATGTGGAGTAATGTTGGTTTAACAGTGTTTGTCTGGATATGCCTGTTGTACATGTCGCAATACCTGCCACGTCAGTTCAATCTATATGAGGGATCTCCATCTGTAAAGTCATCTGCACACTGGGCAGTGTTGTGCCTTTGGTTTCATGTGTTAGCCACGGTGCATCTATCTGTGGAATGCAGAAGGCAGTGTAAGAATTGCAGTCTGTAGATGGTGAAGGCCGTGACAGTTACTGACTACATATCCCTCATAGGACATATGTTGCAACAAACCCCATTACAATGGTAAATTTATGAGGTTATTACAGCAGCATGTCTATACTGGACCTGTGAATGTGCTGTCAGACACACCTATATCAACCTTTGTGCATATGTCGTGCATGAATTGGTGCACATGTGCTGTACACCATAAATAGTGTCATCATATCTGATAAGCCAGTGACATTTCAGATTGCTACAAATGTCATGTACAGTAGGGGTTATATTTCATAGCATCACCTGGACATCTGTGGATGACTGTACAGTACTGAGGTCTGTATAGTGATGGTAAATGTTGGCAGTGTGTGTATTGTTAATATCTCTTAAATATCTCTTAAAACCCTCTTTTGCGCAGTTTTGCACGTTTTTGAGCATAGCGCAACAACGGGCAGCGCCGCCTAATTGGGTTTAAACTATTCCTGGCTCCACAAAGTCTGCTCTTCACTTTTTCCCTTAGAACTGCTCTATCTCTCAATTTAAACATCATATTCTCATTCTAAGGCCCTTCACTGGTCCAATTAAGTAATCCTACAAGTTAGCACTATTAAACCATAAGCACTACTTACTCTTACACTCTCTACGATTACCCTGTCCTCTATTGGTCCGTCTTAAATTCAGTTTCCCTATTACTCTAGCATGTCCAAAGGTCAGTCAATGGTTTCCTCTCCAGTCCAGCTGGTGAATCTGGGAATTTTGAGGCAATGTTACAACTGTCTCATGTACACGGACAACACTCTCCTCCTCCAAAGAGGTTCAAATATATGTGAGAGATGCAACTATTTAGCCAAACTGGAGGCTGAGCTCTCTCATCTCAAAACTGGTGTAACCAGTCAGGAGGAGAAGGTAACCTCACACAACACAATTCCAGTATCACATAGTCCCACCACATCAGCGAACCAAACACATAAATACACAAAAACATACTCGGATGCTCTAAATAAAAATCTACCTAAGCAACAGAGACCTCCAAAGCAGACATCCAAGCAAACGCTACCTCAAAACAAGACACACACAACACATAACCCACAAAGTCAGTGTGCCAAGCAGCCACAGCCCTTAAGGCTGAATAACACACCTGATACTCTTGTTATAGGTGACTCTATTGTCAGACACACTGACGTCCCGCTCACCAGGCTGAATAAAGAGAAGGTCACAGTGAGCTGCCTGTCGGGCGCTAGGACCCGCCACATAACGCAAGCACTCAGGTCACTCCAAAGCAAATACAAATATGACTCAGTCATTGTACATGCTGGTGTGAATGACCTGAGATACCTCCTGGACTACATGAAAAGAGACATAGAGGAGCTCTCTGATCATGTAGCCCAGGCTGGTATGACCCTGACCTTGAGCAGCATATTACCCTCACCTAGAATGATGCCACAGTACAAAGACAAAATGATCGATTTTAACAATTGGCTAAAATTTTGGTGTCATTCAAAGGGGATCCAGTGTCTGTCAGCCTGGGATGACATGCTCGACAAGCCACGTTGCTTCGCTAGGGATGGCTTGCACCTGTCACAACTGGGCTTTCGGATATTGGCAAAGGCTCTTGCCACCTCCATAGTGCCTTTTTTAGGCAAGGCTCAAAAGTCAAACCCACCCCCATAGACAGCACAAGGAACAAGAAACTAAGGGTAATGCTGCTAAGCCAGAAGTCTTAACCTCAAGATGCGCACTCAAGCTCTCCTCAGTATGGAGAACATCGATATCTGTGCAGTGACAGAAACCTGGTTCAAGGCTCCAGAGAGCACCCCAGCACTACCAGGCTATACCTCATATCATGCTTTTCCCCAAAACCTGGACCGAACCACAAAGGAGGGGAGTTTCCATATTTATCAAGGATATCCACACCTCCAGGTTAGTGGCATTGCACGAAGTATCGGAGACCATCCATGTGCAACTAACAGTGGGAAAGACTGCTTTTCAGTTTATAGCATCCTACAGACCACCCTCTCAAAGTCAGGAATCCCATTCGGCTTTCCTGAAAACATTGGAGAACATGAAGATCTCTCCGAACACCATTATATTGGGTGACTTCAACTACCCAAACATTGACTGGAAGCACTACTCAAGCCCCAGCACCTTAGCCCAAAGATTCCTGGAAATTATAAACTCAAATGCTATGGAACAACTAGTCACCACTCCCACAAGAGGGACAACATACTAGACCTGATCATTACCAACATGGGGACTCTATGCTCCACACCAGAAGTATATCCCTCATTGGTAAGATCAGACCATAAATTAATTTCACTGGATGTCCACATCGACCCCACCCCAGCCCAGAAAACCACAGTGAAAAACTTCTCAAAGCGAACTTCTCACTTCTCAAAACCGAAGTGGAATCCTTCAAGGCCCCAGGGCCAGTGGAAACTACAGCCCAAACTGCAGAATCCTATATAAATGCATTCTACGGACATCTCCAGGAATGCATGGATCATGCTATCCCAAACAAAACCAAGACCCAATCATCCAAAGGCAGGCGTCCAGTCTGGTGGACCCCTGCCATAAATAAAGTGTACAACAGAAGGAGGAAGCTACTACATGATAGAGCAAAATCCCTAATAGGGAAGGCATCTCTGATCAGTACTAGCAATAAATTACGATCCCTCATAAAATCCTCCAAGGCCAGCTTCGAGAGAAAAATTGCACAGGACACCAAAGACAATCATAAGGCTTTTTTCAGTTATGTTAGAAACCTGGGATGCAACTCCCAGACTTGTTCTGAGTTGATTCTAAGCGACAAAAATACACTGAACCCACAGACATCGCCAATATCCAGGCAGACAGGTTCAGTGCAAACTTCTCCACCCCCTCCCCCCCAAAAGAGCAAATATATATCCCGGCAGAGGGCTGCCTCCCAAACATCTCAGATGCTCAGGTGAAGGCTGCCCTCTCCAAAGCAAAAAACACTGCTTCCATGGGACCAGATGGCATCCCAGGTTGTGTCCTACATGAACTACAAGAAGAACTAATCCCTCAAATAAAACAGCTATACAATCTCAGCCTCACTACAGGATATGTGCCCACAGAATGGCGTACAGCAACAGTGGTCCCACTCCACAAAGGTGGAGCATCTATGGACCCTGGAAACTATTGCCCCATAAGCCTGACTAGCTTAGTCTGCAAGGCTATGGAGAGGATCATCATGGAGCTCATAAACAAAGACATTGGGGACCTACAGACACTAGATCCTACCCAGTTCGGCTTTGTCAAGGGCAGATCCTGCCTTTTGAACCTGGTTGACTTCTTTGAAACAGTCACCAAAGCCATAGATGAAGGGAAGGTAGTCCACACAGCCTATCTGGACCTTGCAAAGGCATTTGACACAATACCCCACTAGGGCATCATAGATAAGCTACCCAGCTTAAATATAAACCCCTATGTCACAAGATGGGTTGCAAACTGGCTCAAAGACAGAACCCACAGAGTGAGAGTTGCTGGAGCCATGTCAGACTCGAAACTGGTCACAAGTGGCATCCCACAGGGTTCTGTCCTGGGACCACTCTTGTTCAGTATATACTTTTCGAGGTACAGGCAAGCGTGGGAGGACTATGGCTCACCAAGTTCAGACGACTGCAAACTGGGCCATAATCAACTCTCCAGCTGACACAAACATCCTTCAAAAGGTCTCACAGAGACAGATAACTGGTGCCAGCGCCATGGTTTAAAGCTAAATGCCAAAAATGTATAGTCATACCATTTGGCAAAAACAATGTGCCCACAAATTACCACATAGGGAAACCCATTAAGTACAGAGAAAGTTATTAGGGACCTGGGGACCCAAGTTGATAGCAATCTCTCCTTTGAAAACCACATTGCCAAAGTGGTTAGAAAGACCTTCTACATAGCCCACCTCATCACGAAGGGTTTCACATCTAGATCAAGAGAGGTAATCGTGCCCCTTTATTCATCCCTCATCAGGCCCATCATAGAATACAATGCCCCTTTTGGGATGTACCTTACCCAACACCTGCAGCAATTAGAAAGACCCCAAAAGTATCTATATACTATACTATATTAGATCACTACTGAAGAAACTTAAGCCAACCACCCAGTCGGCCGACCGACTCCCAGCTGAATATCTACAAATAGCAGCAGATGTCATAGCATATCCCGTCTCAATTCTAATTAACCGAACTATAACTGAGGCCACTATCCCCTCCATTTGGAAGGTAGCCCATGTCATCCCACTTCATAAGGGTGGCACCTCTACTGACCCATCAAACTATAGACCTATAGCAATACTGTCGCCAATAGCCAAAATCTTGGAAAGATGTGTTCATAAACAACTCCTTAGCCATCTCACCCTAAATAATCTACTGTCCAAATCTCAGCATGGTTTCAGACCCCACCATAGTACGACCACCGCCTTACTCTCATTTACCGACTCAATCAATAAAACCGTAATAACAAAAATTTCCTCAGCCCTCTTTCTAGACTTGTCAAAAGCCTTTGACATGGTCAACCAACTACTACTTCACACTCTTGAAACCTTTACCTTGATTACCCGGCTCTTAACTGGTTTAAAGCTTACCTCTCTGGAAGACAACAGGCAGTTCGATGGAAAATAAGATTTCTCAACCATTGCCAAATACCATAGGGTCCCCAAGGCTCTATACTTGGTCCTCTTCTCTTCTCTGTATTTATAAGACCTTTACTCAGTCATCCCTAAGGCCACCTGCATCCAGTATGCGGATGATTCCACATTGATTTGCTCGGATATCTCCCTTTCTGACCTACAAGTAACAACCCAAAACTGTTTTACCATAGTTGAAAAGTGGCTCTCAGGCGGAAACTCATTCTAAATCCAAAAAAAACCAAGTTATTAGTATTTCATAACACCTCAGTTAGTCCATCAGTCCAAACCACAGCCCAATCCAATAATTGTCCATTCTTTGTGCAATCTATTAATGGTATCATGATTGAGCCTGTTACCAACACTAAACTATTAGGAGTCACCATTGATAGTAGGCTTAGATTTGATATGCATGTCAGTCAAACCGTAAAGACTGTAAATAAGAAACTTGGTTCCTTGTATAGAATTAAAAACTTTCTAACCCCTACTGCCAAACTAACCATCTCCCGTACGCATCTACTTTCTACATTACTGTATGCCTCTCCTGTGCTTTCATTCCTTAACAAAAGTGAGATCAATAAACTCTCTGCTGCCTATAATCACATCGCCAGATTTGTAGTAGGTGGTCCTTACAGAACTCATCACTGCATTAACCTAAGGAAACTTGACTGGCTAGAATTATCTAATCTTCTTAAACTAAACCAACTCACAGAAGCGTTTAAAATTATTAAGCAACCAGATAAAACCCTCCTTGCAAAATCTTCTTACACCATACTCTAATCTTACCTGTCTTCGCTCCTCACATAGAGTCCTGGTCCAAACCATCAAATCCAACAACTCAGCAGGAGAAGCCCTCTTTGCTAACTCTATAGGAAAGTCTGAATTCCCTCCCCAATAATTTAAGACTTACTACATCCCAATATCTATTCAAAAACAATCTTAAACAATTTTAAAGAACATTGGCTGTGCCCATGTAACAACAGACTAGTTCTCTCTGACACACAACTAGTAGTATTCTCCACCTGTTTGACTAGGTGTTTTTATCCCTTAATCCAAACAATTTGTAAGCGCACACTAATTCCACCATCATGGTACCTATGAAGTCAAGCTCCCCATTGCCTGACTTGACTCTATAAGCAATGGGATATCAACCTAGAATTTCAACTATAATGTATCTAAATACAGTTGTGAAGTATTTATGTGTATCACTGATTCTGTTTATGTGAACCTCGAATTTTTTATGTATTTGCATTAGGTAGTGTACTTATCTGTATATACATAAAAGTGTAACTTTTTTCTCTGTGGAGCTTTTCTCCCCGGGCCTCCGCTGAAAATGGACATGTATCCAGTCGGACCATCCCGGTCAACAAATGTAAAATAAATAAATAAAAATAAATCTCACCAAGAGGATCAAGGGTCTCAAACAGATGCCATATACTGCTCGGTTAAAAAAACTCCAGCTCTACTCAGTTGCATACCGCCTACTTCGAGGCGATCTATGCCTGACATACAAAGCTATGTCAAATCCAGAATTAATGGACATGCTCCACCTCAGTAAATCTAAATCCCTTAGAGCCACATGCTTGAGGGACTTGAACCTCAGCACAGAAATAAATAGAACTTGCTAGAGGGACAGGTTCATAACCCAGAGGTTCCCTTTGCTCTGGAATAGAATTCCAGTTCATGTGAGGCAGAGCACCTCACTGAATCTCTTCAAGAAGAATCTCGATGGGTGGATGGGGGATCGTAGGGTTGCCCCAGGGATTACTCCCGTGTCACTATTAGACAGAGGCACAGTAAACTAAACCTTAAAAAAGGGCACAGTATACTCAAATCAAGGGGTGGCGTAAGCCATACAGAGTCGGGCTAGGCTTATAATTGCCCCAGGTCAGATAGCCTAGTATGAACCTATGAACCTATGAACCTATGAACCTATGAACCTATGTACTTTAGCCTGTGTACTGACTGTGGTATATGTTATTGTTCTAGCTCCCCTTCTATCTGATGTTCCATGCTGCCCCACTGTATGGCACTGTTTTGCCATACATGTTTTTAGGGCCATACACACACATGTCCCATACCACAGACAGCCATCAGACCAAACTGTGTAGCGGCCCAGTATATGTAGGGTCATTCTGTGAGTGGCACATATGAGGATGGTGTAGAACAGATAGTCCATATACTGTAATATTATACTAGCTTACCATATGTGGCTGTTCAGATTGGTTGTGGTTATGCAATGTCACACAGGTGTATCTCACCCTGTGCTGTGACATGGTCGTTGAGCCCTCTATATATGCAGGTACATGTGCATTCCCCCATACGAGATGTAGGGCAGTGTTGAGCCCGTCTTTCTGTAGCCTGCACAGTGCATTGTTACATGCCTAGCAGCTTAGTGTACTTACCCAGTGAGATGTCATGTGCAGATACTTGCCAGATGTACTGCTGCCGGGCCTCCCTTAAAAGTCATGTATGTCAGACAGAGCAGTGGGATGCTGTACAGATGTATGCCAATATCTAGTGGGTAGTATGTGTCCATGGCACCCCTGTACCAGCAGTCATTCTGTGTCAGGCCAGACAGGAGTGTGTGAATCCAAAACTGATGGTGGCAAATGTATACCAGTTGTTATGTGTTATACTCATCTAAGTGGCTGTCTACATCCATATTGTCAGGCCTGGTACACATGTTGCGCACTAAGGGATTATGTGTATACTTCTGGACTGTACAGGGTGTGTCCAGAATTCCACATATATTGGCCAATATCTCTGTGTGCCCTTATGCACTCCAGAGACCAGTGTATGTAGCAGTGGTATATGGGCCTGCATTATTGAGTCTTGGTGGGGAGCACCATAAATGACTTAGGCTGTTATAAAATGTGGGGGTATCAGGGGTGAGCTGCCACAAGGTATCTGGATGTACAGTACCGTATACGTCAACTATATTGACATTACTTACATTACTTGGACTACTGCAAGCCTACTGCCCCCTGCCATACAGACTGTTCTGTCTGTCGGTGTGCTCATGATAGTGTCAGGTATGCCTTGTTATGTACCAGTTACAACCCATTTGACCACAAAATGTCTTTACCTCCTTTGAGTTTGTATAGAGTGTGGATAGAGGCTGCTGAACTACACACCTGCAGTACATACTGTTGATTGATATCCTATGGCACAGTCTGTCTCCACTATTGTACAATTTGAAGGGCTTGGCCTGGACAGCAACAGTTGTGAACCTTTCCAGACTACTGTATTAGTGTAACCGTTTCACAATTGCAGTACTCTGTTTATATGGTTGTCAGTATCTGAACAGCTATATGACATGGCATATAGAACTGCTATAGTACACAATTAATGGATTCCCATTTATGCAAACCTGTGTGTGGTGTCTTTCCTATGACCTTTCTATGGGTATATCTTGCAGGCAATGATTGACATTTGTATGGGTGGCCCATACAGTATCCAGTTGTTCAGGTGTTAACTGTAGGCATAGTGGCTATTCCATATTGTGTACACCTCCTACATATGTATCTTACTGTACATATATCTGCATGTGTATGTGTAGTCACATGTATATATATATATATATATATATATATATATATATATATATATACATATATGTATATCTGTATCTGCATATCTGTGTCTGTGTATCTGTATCCTGGGGATGTTGATGGCTTCCACATATTACATGTCCTATGGGAGGCAGACTGTACTTGATAGTGTATTGCAGGGCGCATGTGGTTGGGTGTGGTGGGATGCCTATTTGTACAACATGTATAGTGTTTGGGGCCTCTCAAACTCATGAACAGTGCATGTGGACATATGTGTATTTGTTAATCTGCCATTGTTATCTACAGATGTATGGCCATATATACCTATATTGATATATATATCTGCTAACATATATGTAATTATGTCCATATATACCTACACACACACACACACATATATATATATATATATATATATATATATATATATATATATCTGCGTACACATATGTAACATGCTGTGTATATGTAGACATATAAGGGTAGACACATATATGTGTTGAATTATCCATATGCATGTATATATGTGCATATATAGTGATATACATGTGTACAGAGTTAGAAGAACAAAATGTATATATATATATATATATATATATATATATATATATATATATATATATATATTATATATATACATATATAGATATGTTGTATCTGTTCAGAATTTAATATAGATACACACAGACACCTAGGTGTTGGTATACATTCTCTGTACTGTTGCATGACAGAACTGGATGATATGTTTCTGACAACATTGAATTTCTGTGTATGTGTCATGGCTTAGTGGTACATTACTTTGTCTAGGGTGTGTAGGGTCCTTGGTGTGAGCCTTGTAAGAGCTGTTTATTTTGTTGATGGCCAGAATACGGCCCATTGGATACAGAGTGATTAAGGCACTTTAAAGCAGATGTAAGCAGGTTTGCGCAGGTTTGCACGGAGCTAAGCATTGCCAACACAGGTTAAGCAATTAAGAAGCTAACTGAGTGTATGAAAATGTAACCGGAGGCTAGCACTGCTTACCTCTGCGCAAACCAGCTTACAACTGCTTTAAAGTGCCTTAATCACTCTGTATCCATCGGCCCTTGTACTGCCTAGCAACAAAATACACAACCTCTGCTAGGCTCGAACCCAGGACCATGAACATCATAGCCAAAGTGATTTTTACCTTTAAGCCATCTCAGATGTACATAACCCTGCTGTATTCACATACATATCATCCAGCCCAGTCATTCAACAGTACAGAGAATGTATTCCAACATGTAGACGTATGTGTGAAAATATATTAATGTCTAAACAGATACAACATATTGATATATGTATATATATATATATATATATATATATATATATATATATATATATAAACATGTACACATGCAAATACCTACATCTATAGATATATATGCCTACATACAAATGTGTACATATATACAGCAATATATATACATGGATTCTTATTACAAGAACAAATGTTCACTACTTCGAACTTGTAACAGGAAGCCTCACTTCTGTTAAAGTTCACTTTAACAAAAGTGAACTTTTACGTAAGTGCACTTTACCAAAAACACTGCAGCACAGTGGAGGACATAAAAAACAAGCTATGTCCTCCACTATGGTGCGATAGTCACGGACCTTAGGGTTAAGGCATGGGTTAGGGTAAGGGGATAGTTAGTAAAGCTATCCCCTTACCCTTACCCATGCCCTAATCCTAAGGTTCGTGACTATCACACCATAGTGGAGGACATTGCTATGCCCTTCACTGAGCTGCAGTCATCATGGACCTTTGGGTTAGGGCACGAGTCATGGTAAGGCGATAGCCCTAAGGGCTATCCCCTTACTATACCCTATGCTCTAACCCTACGGTCTGTGAGTACTGCATAGAAGTTCAGTACAACATCCGTTTGTTGTAATGAACTTCATGTAAGTGCGCTTTCGATTAAGTGCACTTTTGCTGCAGTGAGCATTTTATATATATATATATATATATATATATATATATATATATATATATATATAGGTCTCCTTCATTTGCCCTAACTTCCAATTGACTGACACCCATTTGCCCGAGACCAAATGACTGAAATTTCATTTGATCGACATTTCATTTGACCGACACTTCATATGACTGACAAGTATTATTGGCAAGAAAATGGAATATGCCCCCTTCCCCACTGTAGTGCAACCCTGAAGTTAGAATATATAGTTAGGGGGGTGTGGAGGGCACAGCCCCCCACAATGGGGGGAGTGGGAGTGAAGCCCCCCACTTACTTTTGTTTTACTAAGCAATATGAAAGCAAAACCAAACAATATAATATGAAATTAAGTAGGGGGCTTCGCCCCCATACCCCCCGTTGTGGGGGGCTGTGCCCCCCCACACCACCCCTAACTATATATTCTAACTCCGGGGTCGCACTACAGTGGGGAAGGGAGCATATTCCATTTACTTGCCAATAATACTTGTCAGTCAAATGAAATGTCGGTCAAATGAAATTTCGGTCAAATGTGGTCGGGCAAATGGGTGTCAGTCAATTGGAAGTTCGGGCATATATATATATATATATATATATATATATATATATATATATATATATATATATATATATATATATATATATATATATATATATATATATATATATATATATATACATATATGTAAGCAGATATATATATATATATATATATATATATATATGTGTGTGTGTGTATAGGTATGTTTTATATATATATATATATATATATATATATATATATATATATATATATATATATATATATATATATATATATATATATATATATATATATATATACATATATATATATATATATATATATATATATAGGTATGTATGGACATACATCTGTAGATAAAGTGTGAACATAGCAGAAAAATATATATCCACATGCACCATTAATGGGGTTGACAGGCACGAACAACATACTTCATGCACAAATCGGTATCCCCCCCACACAGCCAAACACATCTGCCCTGCAATACACTACCAACTGTTGCAGATCCCATATCCAGGACCCTACACGACAAGGGCACAAGATGTTGACAGTATTCCATCCCACCTGTATGATGTCAGGCTGGTATCAGTAACATATCATGTAGTACAATCAGGTTCATAATTACTCACATTTTGCAGTCATCTGTTACCTTTGTTAGCCAGAGTCCCATACTGTTGGCCTGTACTTCAGAGATGTAGATGCCAAACAACAGTGGTCCCAGGACTGAACCCTGAGATACTCCACTTGTCACCTGTCTGGAGCTGGATTTGGAGTCAGTTATATCTACAGTTTGGGTTCTGTCAGTAAGCCATGTGGCAAACCATAGTGGCATAGGGATGTATGGCCGGATTAGTATATTAATCTATGTTTCCATACTGGGGGATGGTGTTGAAGTGCTTGGTGAGGTGCACATAGGCTTTGTGGACCACCTTACTCTATTCAACAGCTATGCAGACTGAGTCAAAGCAGTCAATCAGGTTCAAAAGAGAAGACTGGCCCTCCATGAGACCAATCTGTGTGGGGTCCAGTGTTTGTGGGTTGCCAATGTCTGCGCTCAAAGAGTCCATGATAATGCATTCCATGGCCATGCAGATCAGGCTCGTCAGACTGATGTGATGGTAGTTCCCAAGATCCAAGGTGGATCCCCCTTTGTGTAGTGGGATAACTGCAGCTGTGTGTCACTCAGTGGGCACTATGCCTGATGTGAGGCTATGATTACACATGGTATAGTTAGGTGAGTTGCCATTTCATTTGGTAGTTCATGT
Source organism: Protopterus annectens (assembly GCF_019279795.1). Taxonomy (NCBI): domain Eukaryota; kingdom Metazoa; phylum Chordata; order Ceratodontiformes; family Protopteridae; genus Protopterus; species Protopterus annectens. The sequence continues at coordinate 1,118,894,184 of NC_056747.1, read as the reverse complement.
AGTACACAGCCCAGGATGTCATCTGGTCCCATGGATGCTGTATTCTTAGCTGTGGATAGTGTGGTTTCTACTTGTGTGGCCATGATGGGCCCTTTTGGGGGTGAGAGGGGGTTTAATGTGGTACTAAATCAGTCTACCAGGATACTGGCAAATTCCATGGGAGCAGTCTATGTAATGCCATTCTGTTGTAGCCCAGAGCACTTCTGAGCATTGCCAGTTAGATTCTGGACATAACTATAGAATACTGTGTGGTTGTCTGTGGAATATTTGGCAAATTTAGTTACATAACCAACTTTGGAGGATTCCATGAGGGATCTCAACTTCCTACTGGGGCTGGTAATGGAGTTGTTTGCATCCTTGGAATATCTGTTTTCCTTCAACAGTGTCTACCTTCTGTTGTATACTCTGTTCATGGCAGGAGACCTCCAGACTGGCCTGCTTATTTGGGAGGAGAGCATCATGGCTCTATGTGAGATGTCAGGAATCATGCACAAGTGGCTGTGCTCATACAGTGCCTTAGTGCAGGTTTCATCAGTTGAACCAGCTCCTGTCTCCATGGGTGTCACAAACATTGTCACTTCTGCCTTGAGTAGCATGACGTTGGCTTTGGTGAGGTCTTTTACGGACAACTGTATATACAGTCCTTTCACATGTTTGGTTTGATTAGCCTATGGTGGGATTATTTTGGTGAAATGTCAGTCTCATGTATTGCTATGATAGCTTAGTGGTTAGCTACTGTGACTGTAGTGTACAGGGTCCTTGGTTCATGACCTGCAAAGGCAGGTTATTTTTGTTCTGGCCAGAACAGCGGTTAATGCATACAGACTGCTTAGGGCAATTTAGGTTAGTCACACTGAATACAATTCAAATGCCCTACTTTGGCAATCCTGCTGATGTCAATCACTGTGAAGTACACCTTTGGGGAAAGAGCATTCCAGCAATTTCTGTGGTGCATGCTATAACAGCGTAATGCTGTAGTATGATATAGAACTCTGGTAGGGGTTCTATTCTCACACATGGGAGTTGTGGATGCTTTTGTGTCTGTTCCTATGCCTGTGTAGGGAGCAATGCATGTTTGGCTAGTCACACTCACTACAACTCATTTGCCCTACTTTGGCACTCCTGCTGATGTCACTCACTGTGAAATAAACCTTTGGGGAAAAAGTACTCCAGTAATCTCCATGGCATGTTCTATAATTGTGTAGTGTAATAACTAGTTAGGTAGGAGGTCTGATCCCAGGTGTGTGTGTGTGTGTGTGTGTGTGTCTGTGTGTGTCGATGTTTGTCATTCGTGTCCTATGTGGAGGTGGTTGTGAGTGTGTAACAACTGGACTCAATGTTGAGTGGGTTTTGCAAATCTCTTATATGGTGCCCCTAGTATATATCACAATATCCACTATGCAGGGATGACAGATGTGATATCAGTACATAGTCAGTCAGGAGTTCAATACCCTGGACTGGTAGGTGTGTGACACAAACATGCTTACCTTTTACTCTCCCAACCCACCCTGACTTATCTTTGCCTCTGTCTGCCTCTCTCACACCCTCTCTGGTGGATGTGGAGACTTACACCTGCTTGGCATAGGCAGCGGCATGTGTATTGTCAGTGATGCTCATAATCAGCTGATGGCCTCTGCATGAATTACAGCCCTCCTCTTCGTGATTGCATGTGGAACAGCTGTGGTAGCATTCCCATAGTCAATTGCATGGGAACAAACCCCAATTTCTAGGGACATCATGTTTGTGTTGGGCCATTTCATTCATTGTGAGCAGGAACTAGATCTGTTATTTGGCAAACAGCATCACAGATGGATTGGGGACTTACCTCTGACAACATACACTGTGGAAACAGGCCAACACACAAGGAGGGGGATGTGCCTGTCTTGACTACAGACTGTAAGTGCTGCTATACTGCACTTGGGGTAATATTGGTTTAACAGGGAGTGTGTGGATATGGCTGTCCTACATGTTTTAATACTTGTCATGTCAGTGCTATGTTTATGGGGAATCCCCATCTATAGGGTCATCTGCCGGCTGGGCAGTGTGTGGCACCTTGTGTACCTTGTGTTACCCACACAGCAACTATCTCTCAACTGTAGAAGGTAGTGTGAGGATTGCAGTCAGTAGATGGTGACAGCTGGGAGAGTTGCTGACGTCATATCCCTCATAGGACATATGGTGCAACAAACCCTGTTATGACAGTAAATGTATGAGGGTCTCACAGCCACATGTCAATATTGGCCCTGCGTTTGTGCCACCAGCCACAGCTCTGTCAACCTTTGTACAGATGTCATGCAGTACGGGGTGCATATGTTCTGTACACCATATTCATTGATGGCATATCTGATAACAAACCAGTGAGATATCAGACTACTACACATGTTATGTATAGTAGGGGTTATATTTGAGGACATAGCCTGGGCATTCTGTGGTTGTGTGTACAGTACTGAGGTATGTGTAAGTCTGGTAATTGTCGACAGTGTGTGTATAGTGAATATGTACCTTGGCCTGTGTAGAGACTGTGGTAGATGTCATTGTTCCAGGTCCTGTTCTATCTGATTTTACATGCTGCTCCACTGTATGTCACCCTATCAGTGTACATGTTTGTAGGGGTGAACACACATATGTCCTATACCACAGACAGGCATCAGACCACACTGTCTAGTGGCCCAGTATATGTAGGGTTGTTGTGTGAGTGGCTCATACGAGGATGGTGTAGATCAGGCAGTCCATATACTGTAATAGTACCCTACTTTACCATATGTGGCTGTGGCTGTGTTCACATAGGTCGTGGTTATGCACTTTCACACAGGTGTCTATTACTCTGTGATGTGACATGCCTGTAGAGCCTACTATCTATGAAGGTACATTTGTATTCCCACATGAGAGATGTAGCCCAGTGTTGAATCAGTCTGCCTGTAGTTTGCACTGTGCTTTGTTATATGCCTAGCAGGTTACTGTACTTATCCAGTGAGATGTCATGTCCAGATACTTGCCAGATGTACTTCTGCCAGGCCATCATGACAGTCATGTATGTCAGACAAAGCAGTGGGATGCTGTTCAGATGTATGTCACTAACTAGTGGGTAGTATGTGGCCATGGCACCTCTGTACCAGTGGTTATTATGTGCCAGGACAGACAGGGGTGTATGAATGCATAACCTATGGGGGCAAATGTATACCAGTATTTATGTGTTATACCCATCTACATGGTTGTTAACATCCACACTGACAGGTCTGGTCCACATGTCTTGCATGAAGGGGTTCTGTGCATACCCCTGGACTGACCAGCGTCTATCAGACTATCCACATATATTGGCAATAGCACAGCTGTAGTCCACAGGGGCATTACTGTGCTAGCAGTGGCATGTGTCTGTCAGTAGCCAATGGCACACATGTTAACAGCAGATGTGGCCTCCCACACACACCATTTCTGTGAAGACGATCCCTATTACAGTAGCAATAGTCTACAAATATACCTGCAATACATATATGACATCCGCTTGCACTGAGAGGTCAGTACTATTGGGGCTGAGGTAGGTCTCCACTCCATGTGCAGGACATATGGCGAACATATATGTATATGTAATTATACATATATCCATATAGATATATACACATATAAATATCTTGCTTACTGTATGACAACAGTTTTACACATATGTGCCTGTGTTCCAGCCTCTGTCCTCAACCTACATACCTGGCTTTGCACATGTGACATGCTGTCAGGGGTTGTTATGTAGTGGGCTGTGTGTATGTCATGCTGTCATTCCTGCCATCCCTCCACTGCTGATGTGTCCCCCACACATACTGGGGGGTTGGGGCCATATATGTGTGGGCTTCACCTACACAATACAAGTGTGCCCTAATGCACTGCAAAGGCCAGTGTATGTAACCGTGGTATATGGCCCAGTAGTAGTGAGTGTAGGGGGGTGCACCATGACTAACCTAGGCTGTTACAACATGTGTAGGTATCTGGAGTAAGCTGCCTTAAGGTATCTGGGTGTACATTACCATACAATCCACCGTGGGTAAACACAGGCCTACTGCTTCCTGCCATACAGAATGTTCTGTTTGCCAGTGTGATTGTGATGGTGTCAGTTATGCCTTGTTATGTAACAGATACATCTCATTGTGTCAACTGGGGTCTGTACCCCCTAGGGATTGTGTACAGAGTGTAGATAGAGGCTGCTGACCTATACATCTGCATTACATACTGTTGATTGTCTGGTATGCTGTGGGCCAGTCTGTCATTACTATTGTACTACTTGAAGGCCTCGGCCTGGACAGCAACATATGTCAACCTTTCCAGACTACTGTCTCAGTATAACTGTTTCACAGTTGCATTACACTGTTCATATGGATGTCAGTGTCTAAACGGCTATATGACATGGCATATACAACTGTCATAGTACACAAATACAGCTTTCACATTCATTTATGCACACCTGTGTGTGGTGTTATACCCTTTGATATCTCTGTGGGTATGTGTTGCAGGCTATGAATGTCATTCATATGGGTGGCTCATACAGTCTCCAGTTGGTAAGGTGTTGACTGTAGGAATACTGGCTGCTTAATATTGTGTGTGTGCACGTACTACATATGTATCTTGCTGTACATATCTCTGTGAGTGTATGCGTAGTTTTATATATATATATATATATATATATATATATATATATATATATATATATATATATATATATATATATATATATATATATATATATATATACATATATATATATATACATATATATATATATATATATATATATATATATATATATATATATATATATATATCTGCCTGTATCTGCATATATATGCCTGTGTATATGTACTCTAGGGAAGACCATGTCATGTGTGGTCCTGGTTATGGGATCTGCAACACTTGGTACTGTATTACAGGGGGGAAGTGCTTGGCTGGGGGGAGTATACCTATTCGTACCAGATATATATTGTGTGGGGCCTCTCAACCCCATTAATGTTGCATGAGGACATATATGTTTTTGTTATTTCCCCATTGTTATCTCCAGATGTCTGTCCGTATACACCTATATACGTATATGTACATATCTGCTGACATATATATGACCTGCTCTATATATTTACACATGTAGATGTAGACATATATATCCATAGATGTAGGCATTTGCATGTATATATGTTCATATATATTTATATATGTATATATTCATATATATATATATATATATATATATATATATATATATATATATATCTACATATATCAATGTGTTGTACATGTTTAGACAGTAATATATTTACTCACATACATCTATATGTTGAAATATATTCTCTGTACTGTTGAATGACTGGGCTGGATGATACGTTTGTGAAAACATCAGGGTTATGTATATCTGCCATGGTTTAGTGGTAAATCACTTTGTGTATGGTGTGCAGGGTCCTGGGTATGAGCCTTGCAGAGGCAGTTTATTTTGTTGCTGCCAAAATATGGCCTGGGTCATACAGAGTGATTAAGGCACTTTAAAGCAGTGGTAAGCGTGTTTGCACGTGTTTGTGTGGAGCTAAGCACTGCTAAATCCTGGTTACAGTTTCTTATACTCAGTTAGCTTCTAAATGCTTAACCTGTGTAGGCAGTGCAAAGCTCTGCTCATACCCATGCAAACCTGCTTACAACTTCTTTAAAGTGCCTACTCCCACTTTCCCCCACCCTAACCTCTTTAAAAGAAAAGAAAAAAGGTTAGATAGGAAAGTGGTGAAAAAGGGGTATAAAGAGGGTAAGCCAGTAGGGAAAATAGCTAGGCATGTGCAGGAAGGGTGTAGGAAAGGTCCATAGCTGCCCATTTCTTCTACAGCAACAGCTGTGCATATACAGTGAATTTGGAGGTAGATTTGGACCCTCAAATCCCTGGGAGAGGAGTGAGGACAACATAAATTTATTGTGATGCCAATTAGACCAGATTACATGTGCCCAGTAGACATGTGTGCAAAATGGACAGCCATGTACGGGGCGAGATTGTTTTGTGGGAACAGATTGCCCTTCATTTTCTTTTCAGGTGGGAGTGGGATGTTGGGGAGGGGCTGTAGGTATATTTGTGGAGGTAGGTTGGGTAGGTTAACAGACATGACACACAAGACGCATACAGGGATGGTAGATGACACATGTGGGGGGGTAAACATCTTGATGGGGTGGGGTGTTTGGGATATCGGAAGCCAACAAGCCCCCTAGTGGTAACAGTGGGACTGAGGTCCCCCCCCTTGGGCAGTCACCATGGTGTCACCACAGTGTCATACCCTTGTGAAATATGACTGCAGACCATCCTCCTGCTGACACATGTACACCTACAACACAAATGGATAACATTATGGAGATAATCAGTGTTACTGACAGCTGAAATGTATCATAGCTGCACGGCTACACTACCTGACATGTATGCATTACACATTATCCCTGACAATATCTTACACTGCAGTACATTGCAGAACTCTAAAATAGTCACTGTGTACATCGGAACCAAATTAGCCTGTTGCTGCATCAATGTTATGGATGACAGGAATGTGGCACGGTTATCATATGCACAGGTTGTGTTGTTGGTCTGCCAGAGGCTGAGCGGACACCTGTGTTACCATGTGTGCGGGTGAGGGGTTTGGTTCACTGATTGTTGTATGGTGATGTGGTGTGTGTCAGTATGGGGTCACCTAGGTGTTGTTGCATAGTGTGTGGGTATGCATGTAGACAGTCCTATGTGACTGCCCTATACAGGTGTTGTTGGACAGCTGGAGACTATACCTGGCAGGGTGTGCAGTTCAGTGCCTCCGGACATGGACACGCTGACTGTGCCTGCCAGGGGTTCCATGGGCACTTGCAGGTACAGACCTTGAGGTGCTACTCTCCCCTGATGATGACAGGTGTCCGCTGGAACCATATCCTGCCTGTGACTGGCCAGGGTCATGTGCACAAGGCATGCAGTGGTGTGCTGGGCCTGGTACTGCCACTACGGGAGTGGCTTGGTGTCCTGGCATGTCCATGTTGACCAACAGTTGCTGGTGTTTCTGGCCTATGTCCACGCGGCTGTTGCACCACTCCCACCACACATTCAAGCATGGACATACCACGGTTGAGAAGGCTCACCATCTCACCCCAGCATCTATCCATGACCTTGGTCTGTTCACAGAGGGCAGCAGCAAGGTCATGGAGGTTGCCACTTACAGATGAGAAAGCAGCCCTCTGCAGCCTCAGGCCCTGTCTGGTGTACATGTCCATACATGCCTGTGCCTCCATTATGGCCTGAAACATGCTCCTGGGGGTACCAGTTGTGGCACCTCTGCCAGGGGCATGATGACCAGCAGCCCTCCCATGAGTACCACAGTACATCTGTTGATGTGGTGCCCTGCCGGACATCTGGCTATGCCAACTGTGACCCGACACAGCATGGACACCACACTTTCCTGGTCACTGGCACCAACCGTCAACTTGGCCTCTGCTATGGCCACGTGTGATGGGGTTTGTAGGGGCACTGTAACTTTGTGCGGGCCTGGGGTGGCTAGGAGGGTAATGACACATGATGGAGCAGTTTTGGCCTCTGACAACCTCACCTGTGCCTCAACAGTACCATCATCATCAGTGTCTGTACAGACACCTACCTCAGTTTGCATGCAGGAGGGACCCAGACCCACCTCGCCACCTGTGGGGGAAACAAACACACACTTTAAGACCTGTACAGCATTGCATAACAGTACACACATTTACACACACACACAGTCACACATACACACACACACACACACACACACACACACACACACACACACACACACACACACACACACACACGTACACCCACACACACTGACATTCCACCTTACTACCTCCCTTGCCGTGGGTTTACAGACAGTCCCACATTCAGTTACATATGTTCCCCATCCTGCATGGCACTTGCTAACATACACTCATTAATACTACCCATTAACATATCGTTCCTCTCCATGCCTACATGTGTGATCACAACACATGACCTGCTACTCCATCACCTCCCTGACTTTGGTGGAGTAGGTTGAACATGGCCTCACTGCTGTCATCCAGTATTACCCTGTGTATGTCCAGTCATGGTTTACATGGCCCCTATATGGTTGGGGCTGCTACATTCACTACATATGTCACACACTGGAGCCTCATACTACAGTCTTGCTCAGTCCATGCCACATCTGCTGGACAATCAACCCATCGTGCGGACAACAGTAATACCGGGATGCACTCACTGATGTGGTCTGGTAATTCCCCATTGCATTAGTAGTGCTGCATACATGGGTAGCCGGTTATCTATCTGCTGCTGGCAATATGATGTGTATACCTGGTATGTACTTTCCCTCCCAATGCATGTTCTGTGCTACAGACCTTGTTATGCTATCAGCTGTCCTGTGTTCACATATCGAACAGGTTGTCCTGGTGTCTCATGTGTCACTACATGTACATGTACAGCACAATCCCAAGGAGAAGTACTGCCATGTGATCAATCCCACTATTGCATGTGCATACATGGACACCCACACAAACAGACACACATGTACACACACATCTGACATGCATCGACCACACTCCACTCCACCAGATTGCACTTATACACACAATCAACACACACACAGACCCACACACACCCCTACATGTGGGGTTGCACCCCTTTTGTACAAACAGTCCTCCCATTACCCTTGTCAGCATGCATTACATCTGGTGCTCAACAGCATGCAGTGCAACTATAGTGACCTCATGCTAGCGGCAGTATACATGTGTGTGATGCATGGACTGTGTTGGTAGGTGATGGCCCTTCCCCTTGTTAACACTGTACCCATGTACGAAGTGTTACTGCGGACCTGTTCTGCACCCTGCCTTGTACTCTGCACCATACCTCACAGGTGTACAAACCATTGCTGCATATTTAGTACTGTGTCAGTTATGTCAGCTCCAATGCTCACAGCTCCTATGTGTTACAGCACCTCATACCTGGGATGATATGTGAACAGATATCATTTGTGAAAGCCTGATGTCTGCTTTACAGATTACAACATCAGCAGTGCATGTATGACCAGTACAGGACTATTACACTGACACCCACCAGACCTTACCATGGCTGTGGGGGGTGCCCTACACTTGTCCCAGAACTCTGCATGGTTGCAAGGTCTACTCATGTGCACATCCCTTGGAGTGCACACACTGCTGTCACTATTGCTGTGGGGTCAGGGTTATGTCTGCCACAGTTACATAACCTGATTGTGTGCAGATACAGCCATAAGGGTGTTGTTTCACACATGTCCCTACTGTAGGCCATGAGTCCTGCCATACTTCTCATCCCTGTGGACATATTGCACAATGACAGGATGTTAGTTATCTTGCATGTGTCTGTTGTACCCTTCTGATACCCCATCATGGTCTCTACTGTGACGCAGAGCATTTCACAACAAAATGTGAACATGTATAGCATGCAGTATGGGTAGGGGTGTTAGATGTGTGCATGGAATATCCCATAGCCATTACATGCACAGTTTTTTGTCATGCATGAACATGAACCATACTCACCGGCTACAGGCTGCTGCTGTGGTGGTATCCTGGAGGGACCTACATAAGAGTATGAGAAAGTTGTTGTCAGTGGCCACAGCTGTGGCATTCATAAAGGGTGAGTGCAGCATTATGTTACATCTACAGTAGGAATCCACAATACTACAGCTTATGCATGCCTGTTTATTACTACTACACAGCAACAGACTATGTATATGAAATCTCAGATTTGCATGATGTACCTGTACAGATGCAGATGCAGATGCATACACAAGAGTGGTGTACTGATGTGCCCTGGGGGCTTACCTGCACGCTCCTCAGCCAGTGTGTCGGTGGCACCTACCTCCACAATGCACCCTGCCAGTTGTTGGTGCTGCTGTTGGGCAGGTGCCACAAGGCTCCTGAAAAGCTCCTCCACATGGGTAAGGGGTGGATGGGTGGCTTGCCCCCCCATACAGCAGCTGCACGCCGACGTACATGGCAAAGCAGGTCACTGCAATGATGCTGGACCAGCTCATAGCTGTGGTTCTGCAGTCCGACATCATTGACCCTGTGGACTAGTTCGTTCCACAGGGTGGTCCTCTCCTGCTGATCATGGGCTGTCTGGCCAAACAGCTGTTCATAGCACTGTACCAAATGTTCAATGATGACTTCTGTTTTGGCAGCACTGTAAGATGGCAAGTGGGTGTGGGGCATCCTCCCTGGAAGACATAAAGATGGAAACAGATCTGAGCAACTGATACAGCAGGGTTACCATAGTTCTTAATACACATCTTTGTCTCCCCGCACCATATCAGCTACAACAAACCATTCACAGAATGCAATTGGTATGTCAGCTGCTTATCTACCATTGGGACATATGTTGTACTGTATCAAGCTTTGTGCTATGTGTTTGTAGGCATGCGCACTGTGGGGACACTATCTTTGCTGGCCTGTTACAGATTATTTCACCTGCATGCCATTGTCAGTGCCACTATATATATATATATATATATATATATATATATATATATATATATATATATATATACACACACACGCACACACACACACACCCATATATATATATATATATATATATATATATATATATATATATATATATATATATATATATATGTGTGTGTGTGTGTAGATATATCTTGTGGGTTGTTTATATACCTATATCTATATGAGTGTCTGTATATCTGTAGAAATACTTGTCTAATTATATATCACACAGATATTTATCTATATGTGGAGTGCATACAGACATCTGGTCCACATTTTGTAACTGTCTTTCATTCACAGCTGTAGTGTTCTGCCTTACTGCAACACAGCCAGGTGTCACATATGAACACAGCCTAACATTAGGGTAGTATATATGGTGAGAGATTGCTGGTAAGCCTATTATACACCTATGGCATTTGTGCATGCCGCATTAGACATTAACATAACTGTCCTGCGAGTGGTGTGCTCTGACACCCATGTGTCTATCATGATGGCAGTACTTCCACCACCAGCTATTGCCCACACTAACATACCAAACACACATATTATGGCTTAAATCTTTGTCATTCATTGCTGATCTAAAACAGTTGGCAGGTATGTCCCACTGCCTACAGGGACAGACAGTATTGTCCAGAGCAGTTGTTCAGCAGAACTTCATTACAGGGACAACTGCAGATGGCACATAAAAATCATTCCACATCATATATCCTATTATTCTATACCACATACTACATTCAGTTACATACATATATGTTTTACATACCTGTCATTTTTTTCTGACAGCTGTGACAGCTTGTTGTTGCTTAAGTTTTTTTATTTTTTATTTTTCTGTGTGTGTGTGTGCGTGTGTGTGTGTGTGTGTGTGTGTGTGTGTGTGTGTGTGTGTGTGTGTGTGTGTGTGTGTGTGTGTCTCTCTCTCTCTCCACTAGAGTGATTGAGCTGGTTTGAATGGATTGCAGCATGGATTTTGTATGTGATGCACATGATCAGGTGATGGGCTCTGCACAAGTCAGTGTGAAACATTTGCTAACTGCATGCAGCCTGCTGTGTAGTACTTCAGATAACCACTGTCATGGCAACTCAGTACTATAAAATACTGACTCATGTGGGCGTTGTCACTTACCCTTTCCAGTATGGAGGGCATCCTTCCTGTATGTGGGCATCAGTGTTACAGACAGCAGGTTGCAATACATCTTACAGCAGGAATTGCAGACACAGGCAATTACACATTTGTATGAGGCTCCAGACCTACAGACAGAGTGAGTAGTGTTGTTATGTGCATTGTATATTGCTGGTCTTGCAGTGTTTGTGTGTACATAGTAGTTTAGGATGGAATGCAGTCTGTCTTCATAGCTCTCAACTGTGGGCCTATCCACAAAATGGCCAGTGGATTGTCTGTTTGGTTTGGTCTGTGCACTACACAGGTCTTGTCCTAGATATATCACTGGCAGTCTGTATGTTGCATGCTATCAGTACATGGCTACATCCATTTGTGTTTCTGATGTCGTATTCCTGCATAAGGGTATGTTGCAACAAATCTTGTAAAACCAGCAATTTCCAGGATGTGTAACAGCAATATTGCAAGTATGGCCCTGTCTTCCTGCCTCTGTCCTCCACATATATGGCAGGTTTTGTCTTGCTGTGATACAGTTATGGGGGTGTTGGGCAATGGCCTATCATTATTTACTGCTAGCATTCCTGATACCATCCCAGTTATATTGTGGACTCCCACAAGATATGTTGGTCAGGGTCCATACATGTGACAGATACATTGGCATTACCACAACTAATATATTTCCCCCTAGGACTTCACTACAGGGTATAATTGGAGGCTGCTGAAATACATCAGTAATTGTTGACTGTTACCTGTCTTGAAAGCAAATCCTTTGTCTACTGTTGTACTAATTGAAGGACTTGGCCTGGGCAGCATAGTATGTTATATATCCACATTGCTTGCATCTACTGTTTTGTGTGGGCCTTGCATTCATCACTGATTACATATCTCAGACTTTATGTGCTGTAAGTAATGGCATACATTATTGTATAGTGCACAAATAAAGGTTTTCTGTGTATGCACACCTGTGAGTCGTGTCATATCCTTTGAATTGTGAGTGGGTATATGTTTAATGTAAGTATTCTCATTTGTGGGAATGGTTGCCACACTACACATTTCACAGGTGCCAGTTACAGGGATTGTGGCTGAGGGATATACTTTGCACCCTGTACTTCCACACTACTTCTACATATGTATGGCTACTAATACCTTTTGTCTGTGTATATGTGTATGTACCTATATATATATATATATATATATATATATATGTATATATATATATATATATATATATATATATATATATATATATATATATATATATATATATATATATATATATATATAAAATATATATTTTTTTATATATACGAGCGGGTTCATGTCAGTACATCGACAGTTGAAAGCATCGACCGTTGAAAACATCACGTAAAGTACAGTAAAGTAATGTAACAAAAACAAGTGCTAACATGGGTCCTGCAAGGGGGAAGTAAAGGATATGATATTGCGGAGTTTAGTATGGGTACAGTATCATATCATATCCTTTACTTCCCTCTTGCAGGACCCATGTTAGCACTTGTTTTTGTGACTTTACTTTACTTTACTTTACGTGACCGTATTGTCGATGTTTTCAACGGTCGATGCTTTCGTTTCGAAGTAGTGACTTTCGGTGTTTTCAACTGTCGATGTACTGACACGAACCCACCCGAACATATTTGTCAATGTATAGATGTGTGCATATCTGAACCATTGTAATGTGTAATGTGTACATTCCCTATGGTAGAATGACTTTTCTGCATGATATGTTACAGATATTGCCCTGACATTTACAGGTGACTTGGCTTACTTTTAAAGCATTGTGGCTGTGTTTTGGAGGGTCCTGTAGTCAAGAACTGCATGTGCTGGATATTGGATTGCACAGCATATCCATTAGGGCTGTGCGGGGGGTAACATAGCACTAATTACCAGGTATCCCTCATTTGAGCCCTCACCCCCATTAACAGTGCATATGGTCTGTTATTTTGTAGTGAGTGGTTCAGGATTTTCTTCCCATGTGGTAATGCTATACACAGTTCTATCTGTATATAAATATAAATATATATATATATATATATATATATATATATATATATATATATATATATATATATATATACACACACACACATATAGCTGTCTGTCTACATTTCTAGATATATATCTGTCCATATGTCCATGCATGTTCAGCTCATATTTTTGGCCTGTACCTAATTCTCTTGGTAAATGACATGGATGATCACAGGACTGTAGTTAATAACTTGTGCCAACACTTTTGTGTTTCAGACTTCATCTCCTTCAAAATATGTGTTCTAATACATATAACTGTGTAACTAGCAACATTTTAGGTGTATTAGAGCAGTATTTGACATATATCCCTACTTGTACCCACATTTTGGCACACTTTGTACAGAATTCTTGCATTAAGAGGTTGTGTGGTATGATATTACTACATTTCCTGTACTGCTGACTGATTGTGCTGGATGATATGTTTGTGAAAACATCAGGTTATGCATATCTGCCATGCTTTAGTGCCATCACTTTGTGTATGGAGTGCAGGGTCCTGGGTTCGAGCCTTAGAGAGGCAGTTCATTTTGTTGCTGGGAAGAACAAGGGACGTTGGCTACAGAGTGATTAAGGCACTTTTATGCAGCTGTAAGCAGGTTTGCATTGGTTTGCACGGCGGTAAGCACTGTTAACCTCCACTTATGTTTTCTTACAGTCAGTTAGCTTTGAATTTCTCAACCTGTGAAGGCATAGCTTACCCCTGCATAAATCCAAGAACCCTCTTACCACTGCTTAAAATTGCTTACTGCCGCTTACCCGAGCGAAAATTTCTTTAAAAGAAAAGAAAAGGGATTGATAGGAAAGTGGTGAAAAACGGGGCACAAAGAGGGAAAGACAGGGAAAATAACTAGGCATGTGCAGGAAGGGTATAGGAAAAGTCCATAGCTGTGCATTTCTTCTACAGCAACAGCTGTGCATATACACTAAATTTGCAGGTATATTTGGACCCTCAAACCCCTGGGAGAGGGGTGAGGACAGCATATATTCAATGCGATGCCAGTTAGACCAGATTACATGTGTCCAGTGGACACATGTGCAAAATGGACAGCTATGTATGGGGCGATATTCTTTTGTGGTAACAGATTGCCCTTTTTTTTTCAGGTGAGAATGGGATGTTGGGGAGGGATAGTAGGTATATTTGGGGAGGGAGGTTGGGTAGGTTAACAGACAAGACACACAAGATGCATACAGGGCCGGTATATGACACATGTGGAGGTAAACACATTGGACAGGGAGGGGTATTTGGAAGTCACAAGCCCATGAGCCCCCAATTGGAAACAGTGGGACTGAGGTCCCCACCCATAGGCAGTCACCATTGCACCTTCACGGCCTTGAATGTGGCTGTACTGGGGGCTATGTGGAAGGGGCAGGCTCACCCTCTAATAGCAACACTCAGCCCTCAAACTGACATAGCCACTTTCGATACTCCAGATTGAGCTCCCTATGCACCACAGCCCAGACCTGCTGACAGGTGACAGGTTCTCCTCCACTCCTGCTCCGAGTGGGGAGGCAATCCCCATCCCCTGCAGCGGTTCCTCCTGAAGGTGTTGGAGGGCTCACAGAGGAGGAGGTCCCAGGCTGGGCCCCAGATTTGCTAGTGCCCGGTGCCATGGCCAGCTGAGGTGGGACAGGTGGGTCCGCTGGGATCGGCCTTCCCATACGAGCTGTGTTGTCGCAGGTTTATTACAGATATGGGTTAGTAACAGTCAACAGCATTCAGGATTAGTTATAACAGCATGCATAGGTATTCCCATTAACCCAAAACACCAGATTTAACACAGATGCTGAGCAAGCAGAACACATGCATATATGGAACAACGGTGGCCATTACAGGAGCATGCAGGTTTCATTGATGGCAAAAGGCCACCAATATGGGTGTATTTTAACATGGCACATGCATAGAAACAAATGTGAATATTTATAAACCAATAGAACATATGCCCCAACAAACGTTTGGAGTATACACATACCAGTTGAGGGGGTGTCATTGGGTTATTATGCACATATGGTAGGGTTGAGAGAGAGGGCTCAATTAACAACTAATATATCCCTGTAGTTTTCACAACATTCTTAGTCACCACAGTGATCTTTCCCTTACATGTATTATTACACTACACAGTGGCCTTATATTGTACACTGGTATGTTTATAGATTATTATATACGTGACCTGTGTCTTACATACAGGCATGACAGGCTGCAGGTGTTAATGCAACATATGTTGAGAATTGCTGTCATACACTTTGGGTGAGGTGCTAGAATTACAGGTTTGTTTTCATATACATTCTCTGACTATGTACACATTTGACTATCAACTACTTAACCATCTCCTTCATAACAACCTACTAGCTAACACTCAGCATGGATTTAGACCTTCACATAGTACTAACACTGCACTACTTTCATTTACCAACACCATCAACTGTAACCGCAACAACAACAAACTAACCTCTTCTCTTTTCCTAGACCTGTCAAAAGCCTTCAACATGGTCAACCATACACTTCTTCTACACATATTAAAATCCCTTGCCTTGGATTCCTCTTCCTTATCCTGGTTCTCATCCTATCTTGAAAACCGACAACAAGCAGTACTCTGGAAAAATTCTATCTGCTCTACTGCCTATCTCTTTAGGAGTACCTCAAGGATCTATACTAGGCCCACTCTTATTCTCTATTTTCATTAATGATCTCCAATCATCTATCCAAAACACAACCTGTATACAATATGCAGATGATTCTACCATTATATGCACAGCTTCCACTCAATCCAACTCCAGTCACTGACACAATCTACCTTTTCAACCGGCCGAACAGTGGTTCTCAAAAGATGTCTTCTTCAACCCCAAGAAAACAAAACTGTTACTATTCTCACCTACCCACAAATCTTCTCAACTTAACTTCACTGTTACTGCAAGTGACAAGTCCGTCATCTCCCTGATTCTACTAAACTGCTTGGTGTTACTATTGATAATAATCTTAACTATGATTACCACATCAATAACACCATAAAAGCAGTTAATAAAAAGATTGGTTCACTGTACAGAATTAAACCCTTCCTTACACCAGAAGCACGGACCACCTTAGCACAATCACATCTTATCTCTACTCTACTGTATGCTTCCTCTATTTACACTAATCTCTCTAAAAGCAACCTAAAGAAACTGACTACATCCTACCACAATATAGCTCGTTTTGCCCCAGCATCCCAGTATAGAACTCACCACTGTCTTAACTTAAAACACTTACACTGGTTGGAACTTCCTAACAAACTTATATATCAACAACTCTTAATAACACATAACATTCTATATCAACCATTAAAGACACCTGCTCTTAGTAACCTCCTGATCCCCTATAATAACTTGAAACAGCTGCGCTCCACCGAAAAGCTACAGGTCAACACAACTAGAATTACGAATTCAGCAGGTAACTGCCTTTTCTCCAACTCAGTAGGCAAAATATGGAATAACCTCCCCTCACACATTACCTCTCTAGCCTCCTTTCATCTTTTTAAAAAACAACTTCTTTTACATCTGAACAACTTCTGGCTCTGCTCCTGTACCAATCCAGACTAATCTACTTTTTTCTTTCCACTATCATATTCCCTGAAATCTAAACTGCAATCTTTCTCTGGGATATCAAATGACCTAATGACTGTACTGCTACTATTGTTCTCTAATAAAAAAAAAAAAAAAAAAAAAGTATTAACAATGTCTTTTACAAGTATGTATATACATTTTAAAATATGTAATATCCCATCCTCACATAATTGTACTGTAAAGAATTACTGCCTTTCTCAATGTGTGGATAGTACTATGTGTTTTTATTACTTGACCTAGACTAAGATGTATGCATTGTTTGCTCACTGTCTGTGTCACAGGCATTTATTGTAAATGTTTAATTTTTATAACCTTGTTTTAATCTTGGAGCTTTTCTCCCCGGGCCTCCACTGAAAATGGAAATTATCCAGTTGCACTAGCCCGGTCAACAAATGTAAAATAAATAAATAAAATAAAATGTCATTGACAGCTGCCTACATTTCTTGGATCATCACACTGAATTTTCAGGAGAATAGGGTACCAAGCTGGTGATATGGGCCATTTATCTGGACATGCTGGACAGATTGGAACAGTTGTGGGGTATGAATATGCATACAACTTACAATTTGAACATTCTAGCAAATTATGTACAGTTGTTGGGTGTAATTATGCATACAGCTTTCTATCTGAACAGTGTATCAAAATCTGTACAGTTGTGGGGTATGATTACGCATACAACTTAGTAGCACTCCCAGGATTCAAACCCCTGCTGTGTGTTATGAAAAATTATAGCTAACATCACAGTACACTGTGCTATCACGGAATTGATGTAAAGCTTTTGACTGTTTTCTATCTAAGTATCCCTAACTTGTATGATATGACTCACCTCTTGGCACTTCCAACATTGTTATACAGGACTTCATACCCATTTTATCTGCATGCCACGGTGTGGGTGACACTGCTTAAGATACAACAGTACTATTTATAGTATGGAACAGATCACCAACATATGAGAGAAGAGTAAACAGAAGCACTCCAGAGGTTATATCTTTATTCACAGACTATTATATATTTATTTCTACTGGTACAACACTTTCTAAGGCTCTTATATTTTTTGTTATGACAGTACATGCAGACTGATTACTAAGCTGCCTTGTGACACAGCCTTTGCAGCCTAGCATCATGGGCTTGTTGGTTCACAGCCTGCTCATTTGCAGCTGTCAGAGAAATACATTGATATTTAGCCATACCTATCGATAGTATACACAAGCTAGGCAATTATTTACTACTTAGTAGAATGTGTACTTACTCAGTACTGGGGCATTGGCCATCTGCCGAGACTCCTGGATCCACTGTTTCAGTACATCCCCCCTCCGCCGCTTCAGGTAAGCATGGTGGTATCTGACCTGCTCACCAGTCCGGGGGATACCTGTGGCACTGGTGAGTTCACAGGCAAGACTGTCCCAGGCCTGCATTTTGTACTGCAAGCCCTGGTACTGGCCCTGCAATAGTTTCCGATCATGATGTTTTACCAGGAGCCATACCATGATTTTTGACTCCTGGATGCCCCAGTGCTGCACTCTAAATCAAGTGCCTTCACCCACACCAGTCATTCTGCCTGCAGTAGGAAGCTACAACCAGTTATGACAAGTATTCCCACCTCTGGGGTTTAAATACGGCCATTTTTCCACACTTTCCCATGATTGGCCAGTTTTGAAAAGGCTAAGCTATGGGTACACCTGCTTACATAAGGCTGGCACTGCTTAAAGAGGTATACCACTAGGCAGACTGAATTGGCTCCCCTGCACATTGCTTACACTTACTAACTTGAGCTGTGCTGCGGTTAGCATTGCTTAATAGTTGATTATCACTATATTTGCCATTTGGCAATGATTTATTCTTCATTACAGGTTATATATGTGTCTGGTATCCGTGATTCATATGCACATACACTGTATGGGGACCTGGGGACTTCTACACTTTATTACAATCACACTTCAGATCTATACTTACTGCAGTACTCCAGTTCACATATTTATCTTATGTAGAAAGTTATACCATTTCACACTGTACATAGATTCAGTTCACATGTTTGGTTTGGTTTTCCTGTGGTGAGGATTACTTTGCTGATACCACATTCATATCTATTGCTATGATGGCTTAGTGGTTAACTACTGTGACTATAGTGTACAGGGTCCTGAGTTTGAGCCTTGCAGTGGCAGTTTATTTTGTTGCTGGGCAGAACATGGGCCGTTAGATACAGAGGGATTAAGGCACTTTAAAGCAGTTGTAAGCGGGTTTGCGTGGGTTTGCGCAATGGTAAGCAATGCTAGCCTCTGGTTACAGTTTCTTACTCTCAGCTTCTACTTTGCTTAATCTGTGTAGGCAATGCTTACCACAGTGCATACACACTTAAACATGCTTACTACTGCTTAGTTTTGCTTAATCCTGCTTACTAGTGCCTTATTCATTATGACAGTGACACTTCACATGTCCATTTAATGCAGTACTCCAGTTCACATTTAAATATTATTATGTAGGTTATACGGCAAAAAGATGTGAGAATATGTTCATATACAGGTTTCCCATGGAAAATGATATGTGCTGCAGTGGGACTTGAACCAGGAATGCCTGTTCGTTAGGTGGATGTTCTACCCACTACACTATTGCTGTGCTGCTTCATTGGTGTATATATACCTTGTTATCCTCTTCAGCCTTTTCACTTGCTTTACCTGTAGCTAAGCAATGGGCAAACACGCGCACCTACAGTTAGCTGTACTCAGGGTTTTAAAAAAAATGATATAAGGGTTTCTTCATTTTATTTAAGTGTACTGTTGCTGTTGAACACATGGGGACTGTTGGTGGGGATATGCAAACACTTATGAGCGGTCTCGCTCATTTATTTACACATTTTTCTGTTCTACTTTGCAGGGGCATGTTTATTCTGAGAGCTCTGCTCTCAGACACGCCCCTTGCACTCGTCCATGCTCCATGTAGCATTAGGAGTTCAGGCAGCGCTCCTTCCTTAATATGCATGGCATGCTGCCGTCCTCCTCTTAAACTGCCACTTCTGTGCAGGACTAGATTAGTCCTGCACAGAAGATTAGTGAATCTGGAGGAATGTCCTGTTTGGCTGGCTTCCTTCACAAGTCATAGGCGGGCTGCAGCTGTAAAAAAAATTTTTTTTCTTAAAGTTCTCGGCAACTGCAAATTGTAAATACATTTAAAAAAATTCAGGATTTGAAGGGGCTACTCGGAAATTCATTGTACCTCACTGTTTTTCCCTCAAAACCAGGAAATACTGAGGAATTATGTATGGTTGAGATGTATTACTGCACCAACATTCCTACTAAGACCCCCATGGAGTCAGAATCATAAAGATACATAAGTTGAAATGGGTGGCCATCACTGAACTTCATTGAACTTTCAGGTGGTGTGGGCAGCAGATGGCAGCATAACAAACATCAAGGCAACACACTCTGGGAGGGTCCATGATGTTGCCATATGGAGAGAAAGTTTTCCGAGGGCTGCATTCCAACACAGTGAAATACCTGAGGAACTACTACTGGATAAGTACAGAAACCCAGCTAGGATATAAGATAAATATATCCCTGCCAGCATTATGCATGATGACAAAATATGTGTCCCCTGAACAACAGGTAACTATGGTTATCCACTTGATCCATGGCTAATGACCCCATACAGAGAACCTTCCAACCCTTCAGACGAGGCCTGCAATTAATCACATGCCACAACAATACCACAAAGAGTATGTTTGGTGTACTAAAAGCCATGTTCATCTGTCTAGACACATTAAGGGATGCACTGCAATACACACCTGAAAAGGCAGCACAGATGATGTGTGTGTGCCATGCTACACAATATACAAACAAGCATACATGGTAGTCTTTCTACTGCAGGTGTGGGTGATCTACCCCAAGAACACCAGATGTCAGAAGATGACATTCCAGGGCTATCAGAGGAAGAGCAGAAGGACACAGGGGTTGGAAGAAACAGGTGTGGGCAACAGAGGATGCGACCACAAGTCCAGAATCAAGCAATGCAGCAGCATCTGACACACACACACACACACACACACACACACACACACACACACACACACACACACACACACACACACACACACACACACACATTTGAGCCACAACAAGCCATACATACAGAAGTACAGAGATTAAACATTGATATCCAGGTGTTGCCCCACCACAGCAGCACAGGTTATATCAAATGGACATTACCCAGTAGATATACAAACAGCATCAGACATAACAACATAACTGTAACATATAACAGTATGGACATATGCAAATCTATCGTGAGAGGAACCATCAAGTTAGGCCACAAGTGACGCAAGTATGCATACAGATTCATAATGGTGTATGTGTGCATGGAAGACAACAAGGGACATACTTTTGTGAACCCTATCCTATTTATCCACTTGAAATAATGCAAACAGGAAAGCAAGCCAGGGCATACTGCTGAACTATTGACAGTATCACTTGTAACATATAACAATGTAAAGTACGGAAAAACTATCATGTGCTGGATCGAGTCACCTAGGTCAGTAAAACTGACAGACTCCTGTGGCATCAGAATTGACAAAAACAACAGACAGATAAACTTGTCAGTGGTCTGCACAGTATTCATCACCATCATAGCATCAGAGTGACACTACAGGACCTAATGGATCAACTGTCTGTGTTACTCTGATGCAATCTAGGGTGTCCACACTGACAGCTCACACCGTGGTCCTAGCTGCCCTTCCAGATATGGAAACACTTGGCCTATGTTGCTCCACAAAAGAGACTGATGGTGTGACACCAGCATGTGGAGACACACTGTGGGAAGGAACATGAGTGCAAGTTGACTGTCTGGTCATGACTGCTGGGCCCACACTGAATTGGCTACCAACATATGTGCATGCACATTACAGCATAGAGATTGATGCCCAATGGGTAAGGCTTGGTCTATTATGAGGGAACCCCCCTCTCCCATGTGACACTTGGCTAAGCACAGTTAGGGCAAGCAAAAGCCAGCTCATATTATGGCACTGCTGTAGCACTGGCAAAACCAGGGTTTCAACAGACCATGCCACAGATAACATCCTGTCATTCTGAGCAGCCAATTTCACCATGACCTCACCGTGTCTGTGCTATTGTCCTTAATGCAGCACACAAAACTGGTGTGCAGCATGGCCCGTGGCATGGGCAAGTATATGAATGTCATCCATGATATTGCTGGGAACATTCATTTGCCTGTAGGAGTAGGTGAGCACCCTCTGACATGTGTCCTTGTGCACCAGCTACATGCATACATGTACTGCGCCAGACAGTATTGCTCTGTTGTCTGAAGTGTCAACATCACTAACAGACTCAACATGGGACTGTGGTGTATCTGACCTCAGGATCAGGGGCAGACTAATGGAGTCTGAAGGCAGTGGATGTGCTAAAAGAAGAGACAGATGACACAGGTCACATAAACACTCAAGCTTCGCATGCCAGAGATCAGAACTGACATATGGCACAACTATATCACTACAATGTTACAGATGCTAAAGACTTATGAGGAGGCTGTGTCTAAATATAGCTCAAAGAAACTTTGTAACATGGAATTGACAATTATGTTACATATGCAACATATATGACATATGTGAGGGATAACAACATATGACACACCTGTCATGTCCTTATGGGAATCCAGTGCAGGAACCAAGGGCTGAAATGCAACTGTTGTATGGAAACAAAGGCATAAACACAACATTAGTAAGCATATACTTGCCAACATGTACCATTCCAACAGAGGTACAGCACACAGTAGGTAATATATACACATATCAGTTGGTCATGGCTGAAGTGCTAGTGGTGGCTGTCCTATGCAGGTGTAGAAGGACACAGTGTTAATGGAGGACAACAACAGGAGTAACAGCAATGACATGTATGAAACAGAGTAAAGAGATTACCAGTGACACCTTCTCTGGGTGGTGAGTGTGTCAGCTGTCATAATGCAAATCCTGTAGTGGGAAAATACAAACAAAGCACAAAATCTGTTTATGCAACACCATCATGAATGCAGACAGAGGTTTATGAAGACATATACAACACAGTGACAGGATGTGGTGATTGATACTTATGTGACATACAGAGCTCATGTTGGCCAAATGTCCCTGTGTGTGAAAACCAGTGACATTAATTTCATACAAAACAGGGTTGCTACCAGTACTGCAGCCTATGAACATAATGGAGAAACATATCTGGTCTGTCCGCAGTTGCACCTGCATAGCTCATGCCTCCTAAAGATGTATCTTTGGGTTATAATGGCAGGGAAATATCAAAATGTAATTATACACCACTGGCATGAAGGGAGGCAGAGGTAACAACAGGTAATGTTCACAATAATAGCATAACAGCATATGGAGACATGCACCTGCCATGCCATGCTGCTGTGCAGAAGTGGATAAATCTGTGCAAATGAATTCAGACATTCCACATGTTGCTCGTTGTGTTATGTATGTACTGCAACTGTAAGATAACATGCCATTGCACTTACATGGGTTGTCGTCAGCATGTGTTCTCCTTTATGCACAATGCAGTTGTGCTGCTGCAACACAAACATAACAATACATGAATATGCATGCAACAACAATCATTACTGAGGTACTCTATATGCAACAATGTTATGCAAAGTACCACATATATGTGTGGCCTGGCACATCTGCTTCTATCCCACCCCTGGGTATACGGTATGTAATGACTGCTATGTACAACAGCAAAGTAGTGAAAAAATACTGAGCATTGCATGTCATCTAGCCTGGACATAATGTACAATATCACATTTTGCACATTCAGTGACTGCTGTGCCACTCTTAATACTGCACACACATGATGATTACTGTAGACAAAGTGGAAGAATGAAGATCCAAACCTACAATTGTCACCTCAACTCTACCTGCCTAGCTATTTGATCTTGGCTGTGTTTGCATGGATTTGTGGAAGTTAAATAACTTACATCTATGAATATGCATGGAAGAATTACACATAATAAAATGTGAAGTTGTGTTTGCATATTATATGACAAGTAAAAGTACAAGTGCTACCATGTGCTGTGGATTTGAACAGCAAAACTATGCAATTGGGACTGTATGTCATCACATTGCTCACAGCAATAACCCACCGCTATAACACGTCTGAGTTCCATCTGTCGTAGTTTGCAAAAAATATTTGTATGCACTTGAAACCCATAAACAGACATCAAAGAAATGACTTCCAAACTGTGCGATTTAATACATACCTATGTGATTTAGATAGGAAGTCAGTCAATGAAAATAATTAATGAATTATAGCATAATGTGTAAGTGAGACTGTAAAGGTAGCACACATTATCCAGCATTTACACATACATCAATATTAACAGAAGTATGATTTCTAGAAACTTTGCAGATAACGGAGATATCCATAGTCATTCACGGACTAAGAACTATAGGAGTCAATGCATCACGGCCATACTAGATGTGTAACAATCTGTACTGTATAATGTACCAACCAAATATAGATCTCCCATATTTGCTATTCAATAGGAAATGCCATACTGCAAATATATAACCCAAATAAACTACAATGAAATTCAAACCCAAACACATATTCATGAAACATTTACATTACCCAATTGCTTAACAATTTGAGCTAATGGACATCACACTTCCTTGGATGTTATAAAACTCTATGGAATAATGATGGATACATTTATCCAGCTTATAACATTAGCATATGTCAGCAAACTGAGTTTGACTGGCACCCCTGGAGGAGTGGTTACTACCTAGAAGCTGTAGTTTTATTGGCCATTTTGGGTCAATTCTAAACTCCTTGATCTCTCTCTCTTAAAACCAGGCTGCCTCGTGGTTTTGGCATCTTTTCAGGCTTGCTAGTTGCTGCTGAAGCACCTACTAAGAGGAGAAAACGCTGAGAGAAGAAAAGGAGCCACTTTTGTGATTTTAAGTATTTTCTTCTGATTTTTTGTTAAGTTTTTTTGCTTTGCCGCCTACATTTTGGCATTTTCCGGCTTGCTAAAGTTTATTTCTGTAACAGTAACAGTACTTGGAACATATCTAGAGCCTGTTTACTGCATTTCCTGTGTTGCACTTAATTTAAAATTGTTTTTTTCTCTAAAAACTGCATTTTACCTGATTTTGGCCTAGCACTCAAGTGTGGGGTCATTTATTGCACTGTTGTGATTATTTTGCGGCTTGTGTATCTCTGCTACCTTTAAACTACAACAAAAAGAAAAAAAAACAAAATCTTGCTTTTTTCCCACTTTCTGAAAGTTAAGAAAGTTCAGTTACAGATTTGCTGTTCTGAACTGTTTGGAAGTTTCTTGAAGGCCAGTGCTTGCTTGGGCTAAAGGGAAGTCTCTGTGTTCACCAGTGGGAGTGGTTAACATTGAACAGCCTGCCTGTCCCTAGAGGAGTGGTTACTACCTAGAAGCTGTAGTTTTATTGGCCATTTTGGGTCAATTCTAAACTCCTTGATCTCTCTCTCTCTCTCTCTCTCTCTCTTAAAACCCTACAACTCTCTTTTTGCGCGGTTTTGCGCACCGAGCAGCGTTGGGCAGCGCCGCCTAAACAGGTTTAAACTATTCAAGGCTCCATAAAGTCTGCTCTTCACTTTTTCCCTTAGAACTGTTCAAACTCTCAAAGTAATCACTCTATTCTCTTTCTAAAGCCCTGCACTTGCTCAGGTCTTATAAGGAAACACTAACTAACTAAAGCACTACACCCTCCTTGACTTCTCATAAGTATTAGACTCCCGACTGGTCCTTCCTGATCAAGTGAAAAATCAGTTCCCTTCCCTAATCTGATCAGTAAAAAAAGCAGTTCCCTATACTAATCTGGTATGTCCAAGGGTCAGTTTCAAGGTTACTCTCCAGTCCAGCTGGTGAATCTGTGAATTTTGAGGCAATGTTACAATTGCCTTATGTACACAGACAACCCTCTCCTCCTTCCAACAAACTCTAATACATGTGAGAGATGCAGTTACACAGCCAAACTGGAGGCAGAGTTCTCTCAACCCAAGACTGGCACAGTCAGTCAGGAGGAAAAGGTAACCACCCACACCACAAATCCAGTCTCACACAGACCTATTGCATCTGCATACCCAACACATAAACACACAAAAACATACTGAGGCTCTAAATAAAAATCTGCCTAAACAGCAAAGACCTCCTAAGCAGATATCCAAGCAACAGCCACCCCTCAACAATACCCACAAATCACATATCTCACAAAATCAGTGTGCCTCACAGTCACAGCCCATAAGGCCAAACAACACACCAAATACACTTGTTATAGGGGACTCTGTTGTCCGGCACACTGACGTCCCACTCACCAGACTGAACAAGGAGAAGGTCACTGTAAGCTACCTGTCAGGTGCCAGGATCCGCTACATAATGCAAGCACTCAGGTCACTCCAAAGCAAGTACAAGTATGACTCTGTCATTGTCCATGCTGGTGTGAATGACCTGAGACATACCTCCCTGGACTACATGAAAAGAGACATAGAGGAGCTCTCTGACCATGTAGCATAGGCTGGTATGTCCCTGACCTTGAGTAGCATCTTGCCCTCACCAAGAATGATGCCACAGTATAAAGACAAAATGATCAGTTTCAACAATTGGCTAAAGTATTGGTGTCATTCAAAGGGGATCCAGTGTCTGTCAGCCTGGGATGACATGCTCGACAAGCCACGTTGCTTCGCTAGGGACGGCTTGTACCTGTCACCCTTAGGCTTTCGTATACTGGCTAAGGCTCTTGCCACCCCCATAGTGCCTTTTTAGGCAAGGCTCAAAGGACAAACCCACCTCCTTAGACAACCCAAAGATAAAAAAAACTAAAGGTAATGCTACTCAGTGCCAGAAGTCTAAACCTCAAGATGCACGCACTCAAGACTCTCCTCAGTATGGAGAAAATTGATGTCTGTGCAGTAACAGAAACCTGGTTCAAGGCTCCTGAGAGCACCCCAGCACTACCAGGTTATAACTCATACCATGCGTTTCAGCCCCAAAACTCGGACTGAAGCACAAAAGGAGGGGGAGTATCTATATTCATCAAAGATACCTATACCTCCAGGTTAGTGGCACTGCACGAAGCATCGGAAACCATCCATGTGCAACTAACAGCGGGCAAAACTGCCTTTCAGTTTGTAGCCTGCTACAGAACACCCTCCCTATTACAGGAACCCCACTTGGCATTCCTGAGAACACTGGAGAATATGAAGGTCACTCCAAACACTATGTTATTGGGTGACTTCAACTACCCAAACATTGACTGGGAAAACTACTCAAGCCCAAACACCCTCGTCCAATGGTTCCTTGAATTTATAAACTCTAACACAATGGAACAACTGGTCACCACTCCCACAAGAGGGAACAACATATTGGACCTGGTCATCACCAACATGGGGACTTTATGTTCCACACCAGAGGTAAACCCCTCATTGGTAAGATCAGACCATAAACAAATTTTCCTGGACATCCATATCCCGTCCCCACCCCCAGCCAAGGAAATCACTGTAAAGAATTTCTCCAAAGCCAACTTTGCACTTCTCAAGACTGACGTGGAATCCTTCAAAGCCCCTGGGCCAGAGGATAATACAGCCCAATCCGCAGAATCCTTTACAAATGCATTCTATGAGCACCTGCAGGAATGCATGGATCGTGCTATCTCAAATAAAACCAAGACTCACTCCTCCAAAAACAGGAGACTGGTCTGGTGGACCCCGGCCATAAATAAGCTATACAACAGAAGGAGGAAGCTACTAAATGACAGAGCAAAATCCCAAAAAGGGAAGGCATCTCTGATCAGTATTAGCAAGAAACTTCAATCCCTCATAAAATCATCAAAGGCCAGTTTCAAAAGAAATATTGCCCTAGACACTAAAGATAATCACAAGGCCTTCTTTAGTTATGTCAGAAACATGGGCAGAAACTCCCAGATATGCTCTGAATTGTTGCATAACGGTACAAAATATACCGAACCTACAGACATAGCCAACATCCTGGCAGACAGATTCAGCGCAAATTTCTCCCCCCCTTCCCCCCAAAGGAGCAAATGCCTATCCCAACTGAATGTAACCTCCCTGACATCACAGATGCACAGGTGAAAGATGCCCTCTCCAAAGAAAAAAACAGCATCTATGGGACCGGACGGTGTCCCAGGCTGTGTCTTACATGAGCTCCAAGAAGAACTGAACCCTCACATTAAGTCACTGTTCAAACTTAGCCTTACTACAGGATATGTACCCAAAGAATGGCGTACAGCTACAGGGGTCCCACTCCACAAAGGTGTTGCCACAACGGACCCCGGAAACTATCCCCCCATAAGCCTGACTAGTCTGGTCTGTAAAGCTATGGAGCGTATTATCATGGAACTCATAAACAAAGACATTGGGAGCCTCCAGACACTGGACCCTACCCAATTCGGTTTTGTTAAGGGCAGATCTTGCCTCTTAAACCTAGTTGATTTCTTTGAAACAGTTACCAAAGCCATAGATTTGGGCAAGATAGTCCACACAGCCTACCTGGACCTCGCAAAAGCCTTCGACACAATACCCCACTCGGGCATCATAAATAAGCTTACCAGCTTAAATATCAACCCCTATATCACAAGATGGGTTGCAAACTGGCTCAGAGATAGAACCCACATGGTCAGAATCGCAGGTGCCATGTCCGAATCCAAACCAGTTACAAGTGGCGTCCCACAGGGCTCAGTTCTGGGACCTCTCTTGTTCGGTATATACTTCTCTAAGGTTCAGGTTAACACGGGGGGATTATGGCTGACAAAGTTCGCAGATGACTGCAAACTGGGGGCCATAATCGAATCTCCAGCTGACACAAGCATCCTCCAAAAGGGTCTCACAGAGACGGATGCTTGGTGCCAGAGCCACGGCCTCAAGCTAAATGCTAAAAAGTGCAAAGTCATCCCCGTTGGGAAAAACAAGGTGCCCACAACTTACCACATAGGTGGTAATCCATTAAGTAGGGAAGAAGTAATTAGAGATTTGGGGACCAACATAGATAGTAATCTCTCCTTTGATAATCACATTGACAAAGTGGTTAGAAAGACCTTCTATATAGCCCACCTTATCACGAAAGGGTTCGCATCTAGATCAAGAGAGGTCATTGTGCCCCTCTAGTCGTCACTCATCAGGCCCATAATTGAATACAATGCTCCTTTTGGGATGTACCTTACCCGACACCTGCAGCAACTGGAGAGACCCCAAAAGTACCTCACCAAGAGGATCATGGGCTACAAACAGATGTTCTATGCAGCTCGACTAAAGAAACTCCAGCTCTACTCAGTTGCTTATCGCCTACTCAGAGGCAATCTATGCCTGACGTACAAAGCCATGTCAAACCCAGAATTAATGGACATGCTCCACCTCAAAAAATCCAAGTCCCTTAGAGCTACACGCTCCAGGGACCTAAACCTCAGCACAAAAATAAATAGGATATGCTGGAGGGACAGATTCATTTCCCAGAGGCCCCCTCACTCTGGAATAGAATCCCAGTTCATGTTAGACATAGCCCCTCGCTGACCCTCTTCAAGCGAAATTTGGATGTGTGGATGGGAAATCGCAAATTCACCCCTGGGATCTCTCCTGTGTCCCTGCTAGACAGAGGCACAGTAAACTAATCTTAAAAGGGTACCTTCTGTGACCTACTTTACAGAGGCACAGTAGGCTAATCTAATAGGGAGGTGGAAGCCAAATACACTCTGGCTAGGCTTATAAATGCCCTAGGGCAGATAGCCTAGTATCTACCTATGAACCTATGAACCTATAATTTTGAAAAAAAATAAGCCATCAGTGGCATTAGTGCACAACCATGTGATTCAATGCCACACATCTCCAGATACAATGGTAAACCTACTGCCATAAGAAAGAATAAGAGTTACAGATCCACACTTCAAGTACTTGCATTGCGTTTATAAGACTCAAACATATTTACCCATGCTGACCTGCATTGGCCCTACATTAATGAAAGTGATTAGGGCAAACATGGATTTTAAAATATTTTTTTTACTTCTATAATGCAGAGCGTACTAATGTATGTATTAGTCAGCATTCATACTTACAAAGGTACACTGTATGATGTTTCTAGAACTTTTGTAGATAACACAGAAATGCATAGTCATCTGAGGCCTAAGAGCTATAGACAACAATAAACCAATGCCATGCTAGATGTGCAAAAATCTGTACTGTATGAGCTACCAAACAAATAGAGGTCTTCCATATGTGATGAGCAATATTAACATGAATAACCACCCATAGTTTCATAACTAAGCTGCAGTGGGATTTGAACCCACACAAAGGAACACATCAATTCCTGTGTCATATTACTTAACCATTTCAGCTAAGGGAAATCACAGACCATTTACATATTATAAAAGCAGATATTACAGAATATCAGTAATAGTTATATGTGTGAAGTCTATATTAATATACAGTCATAATCAACAATCCTGTATAATGTGAATGCTGGCCCAGTATAGCTGCGGATAACCAGAGAATGCTTTGAGACTCTATTGTTAACTTTAATGAGTGGAACTTAAATTCCTTAATTTGCATTAATATTATCAATACAGATACCCAGTAGCACAGGGGGGGGGGGGGGGTGGCAGTATTGTTTCCTCATAGAAAGACATTTTTTGGTTTGATTCTCAGCTGAGGTGTCTTCTGTGTAGAGTCAGCATGTCCTCCCTGTGTTCTTGTGATTTTTTTCTGGGTACTCCTGTTTCCTCTCACATTCCAAAGACATGCATTAGGTGGATTGGACATTGTAAATTGACCACAGGTGTGAGTCTATGTGCAGTATGAAAGAACAACCGCGGCAGGGCTATCCACCTGTTGGTGTAAACAGTGGCTCTAGATGATTGTCACTGTTGAAGTGACACCCTGACTCCATGTGTGTAAAAATAGGAAAAAGGGATTGTGGATGGCTGGATGGATATCCATGGAATACACTTGAAACAGACTCACAGAAACAGATAGGCTTACTAAATACATATATGATAATGTAGGGTGTGGATTATGTAACTTACTATAGGCATCTGCTGGCTGGAGTTGGACCTCTGTGACTGTCTGGTGAAGATCGTCTGTGTTCCTCCAATGTAGGTCATCATAGCAGTGGCAGACCTGCAAGGCACTCTGGTTGATCGCAGTCCATCTGCAGTGCTCCCTTGCATTCCACTTCTGGAGGTCAGCCATCGTGAAGTTCCTAGAGCATGCTGTCATTCTCTGCTCAAGTCCAGCACAGACACTGAGCATCTGGGTGGTCTCACAAATGCAGTTTAAGGTTGTTGAAAAATGTCTTGCAAAAATGCTGAGGTCCCACTGAGTTCACAGGTAGCAATGGTATGAACAATAAATGTGTCAATATTACAATTAAAAATTGGTTCATATATGATGGTAGCATACTATTGGGGTTCCTATTGTTTAAGCAAATGCCTAAATTTGTGAACTCTGTTTTGTCAAGCGTGATTACGCAAAATGGCAAAATGCCGAAGGCACGGAACAGTGATTTTTTTTCCTAGGGAAAAAAATCACTAGGCCGTTTTCGGGACTTTGCCATTACCTCCACTGTGGTGCAGGGGGCTCCCCCATTAAATTTTGTGTTTGGATTTTTTTTTTTTTTTTTTTTTTTTTTTACGGATCAGTGAATTTATTTTCCCGGGAAAAAAATCTCTGATCTGTGTGTTCAACATTTTGGATTTTCAGGTATTGTGTGTCGATTATATAGCATTCACAATTTAGTGCATTTGCTAATATAATATAGACCCGACTATTAAAGAGCATCAGGTATGTGTTACAGATATGCCAATTTAATGATACCTGTTGGGTAGTTTCTCTGAGCACCTTTCATGTAAGCTGAGCTATTAATTAATGGACTAAGTTTCAAGAACGTACGTGTACATTTGCAAATGGTATTCCAAAACACTGAATGTTAATGAACCTCATTAATTATGGATGGCACAAATGGTACTTAAAGTTGTGTGCACATAGCTAAACCCACTTTGAGGTCTAGCTGATGTACAGCTGGTAAGCTGTCAACTGCTGACTTTTTTGTGGTGGAATAGATTGCTATTACTACATACCTATGCTATTAATATTCTGCAAAAAATCAGCTGATACATGTTTTCATGCGTATGCTTTTTTGAAATTGCCTGCATTACAATCTGCCTGTTACAGGAAGGAGGGGGTAGAATTAAACAATATGCATAACGATGGGCAGATGTCCATCAGAGACAAGGAGATTTTCCCCATATGCAGTTGTATGGATAAAAAGGAAAAAGCGCGAGTGAACTACAGATACAGATGGAATTAAACTATATCTGTAGTTATTTCTGACTAACTTGTAACGTCTGTCATACGTTTATGGAAACTGATGACTTATGGGAATTTCTTAAGTTGTATGTTCAGTTACTCATTTACAAATACTCTCTGATGCTTAATAATATAGTAGTAGTAGTAAGTATATTTAATAGAGGCAACATCAGGATGACTTTGAATGATCATTGTTTCTTGCAAAGTTCATTTTACTATGCAGATGTTTTTTTTCCCTGTTTCTATACAAATTCCAGTATAAGTGTAGCATACTATATAATGACATTAAAAAGTTTTTATGATGTGTGTCACTGACTGTGGTAATATATGAAATGCATCCTACATTCCTGAGGTACACATGCTATTTGTGGTAGAATGTTTGTGTAATTGTGGCAACACCATTGTAATAGTACTATGTTTGGGGCACATCGGTTATGTTTGTCCATTACTTGTTATAATATCCACTGAGTTCAAATCCTAGCTCTTGGCATATGACCTATACAACATTTTTAAACTGACAGGTATACGTGCTGATGTTAGCCCTGGAGCTTTACTCCCCAGACCTCTGGTAAAAATTTGATACTACCCAAGTCAGATTTTCTTGGTAAAAAATGTCAAATAAATATATATTATGTATTCAGAGATGGTTTTCATGTTCATTCAGATTATCTGCACATAACAGTGGTATACATGACATGGATTGTTTTGCATAGCTATGCACTGAAAATGAGAGGCAAGCAAGTTTATGTCAATATCTGAGCCCCTCTAAAAAGTCTAAGATATGCATATCACCCTGTCTTCCAGATGTCGATCAGAAATGGGGGGGCAATTAGTCACATAGACAGAATGGTATAAGAATCGAGGCTCTGTGCCAGGATGGCTGCAACTTTCTTAAATGAACAGGCAATAACGTCTGGAGGAATCAAGTGTGGATGGACCTGACAAACATGATCAATGCTGTGGCTGGTCATAATAGATCTAAGGAGCCCTGTCAGCAGCGTTGCTGTAACATGATCGATCTTCTTTGCATACAACAGACTGTGCCACTATGAGAGAATGAGGTATGCCATTGGAGGTAGGCCACCCTTGCTTCTACTGGATGGGATAATGATGTTCCTGGTCTCACATCATATCACCAACCAAGATCGTCAGATACCTGGGGAGGTATTGAAGCGGGTTTTCCAGAACATACAGGTATATCCTACATTCACAAACACTGCAGCATATATCATTTCTTATTAAAGAAAATTAATTTGTAATTAGTATTGTATTTGCTATATTTGTGTTCCAGCAGCAGAAGTACATCATGAACATGAAAACACACCTGGTGTGGATGCACAACATAAGTGTTATATCCTGTTATCTTACCCACACAGTACATACATAACACTCTCAGCAACATGTGTGATGCTCTGTTTTTTAATTACATAGGTCCCTCAATATCTGCACATCAGCAACACATGTCACATAAGTGACTCCATCTCCTGTTACTGTGATCCATAGTTGATTGTGGAGTATACTTACATGTTGATTGTTTTTACTCCATTTTAACTTAGAGATACATCATCGCAAGACATGGGCCTGGAAGCTGCATGTACAGACAGACCAGGTAAGGTTGCTCTCTTGACTAATACCACGCAACACCATTTAGCTCACATGTGATTTAGGAAATTCATGTTGCCTTGTTCCCTACAGAGGTATATCTGGCTGACATGGGCACCATTTTTCACTTAAGTGTCTCCATATCCTGTTAGTGTGATCCATACGTGTTGTGTGCCTTGGCCTCCTGTTATAACTGGGGAGTATGCTCACATGTTGATGTTTGCATGTCTTGTTACACTACAGCATCCATTTTATGACAGATAATATGCTTTTCAGACAGGGAGGACATACCTGGTAAAGCATTGTATCTGTTGCTACATTTCACTGTTGATAATCACATCTGTGCCCTTCATGACTATTGTGGTTTTATTCACCTGCATAGGATACCTGCAATCTGCACATCATCCTTGCCCATCTGGTATGTGTCTGTATTATCTCCTGTGTGTTATACCTCAGGTGGAATGTTACATGATGCCTGGTATGTGTTTAATGAGGATTTCTGTATGTTTATCTTTTCATATGACGGTGCATTTCAACCCTCACGTCTGGTGGTGGAGTCACAGGAAGACATGTCAGATAGGTTTTAGTATTTGTATTGACCTCATCTGTCATATTTGTTTGATATGTAAGTTACATGTCCTATCTCTTTTATACAGAGTCCCTGAACCACCCACAGCCATGACGTCCTAGTAAGTCGACATCTTTACTATCATTGCAGTGGTATAGTTGCCCCAGATTAAAATCCAGTGCTATGCTACATCATTTGATTTCTGCAAAGATATGTGACATGTCATCTGTCTCTTTTTGTAGCACGTTCATTGCCTGCCTCTCTTAGTAGCCCGAAAACTGATTCTGAGGTGGGATGTAATGTGCTTAACTATGATAGTACAGCCCATGGCACAGAGGCCACTGCATTGCATTCATTTTCATGCACAGAAGGGGACAACAGTGTGGTTAATGATGTAGCTGACAATATGGAGGATAATGTGGTCAGACATTCTGATGATGCTGGGACATCAGATGATGCACATGATGAAAAGAATGAACCACTGGCCCAGGTAAAGTTTGGTAATGATGGTGACTATTTCCCCCCTTTGGACCGATACATCCCATTGGACTACATGTGTGAGTGTAGCTGATGTGCATGGACTTGTGTCAGAGAATATCCACCTACTATTACAGGCATGTGATTGTTCACAGCAACATCATGGCTCTGACCAACATGCACTTTTCTATGCACTCGATCATGTTACAAACCAGCTGCATATATCACATGAAGGTCAGGAGCACAGACAAGGAGAAATCATAGCATCAATGGCTGTACTGCATGACAGTGTGTTATCTGATGCATGCTATGATGAAAGCCTTGTTACAGTGGTGCTAGCACAGTGCCATGAGACTAGCCGGGTGTTACATGCCCTATCTGCATTTTTATTACTGCTCAATATTGAAGTTGTTTGGCTTCTGCTACACACCTACAATAAACTGTATTACTAGCTGAGTTAAGTACAAACTTGCAATGTTAAAGATTTTACTGCATTTTATTTTTCTATTTAATTGTTTCATTGAATATTGTGGTCTGTGTCTCTCTGTAGTTATTTATTGTTCTATTTAATTGTTTCATAGAATACTGTGGTCCCTCTCTCTCTCTCTTGCTCTCTGCAGTAAGTGGGGGCTATTGTGTTTCACTTCATTGATATTCAGTGTTAAACACTTAGCCTAGAGAGTTTTTCTGTATTTATAGGTGTTAGTCACATATCTTTGAATTTATTACTGCTCAATGTCTGAGTTGTTTGGCTTCTGCTACATACCTACAATCAACTGGATTACTACCTGAGTTAAGTGCAAGCTTGCAGTGTTAAAGATTGTACTGCATTTTCTTTTTCTGTCTGTTTAATTGTTCCATTGAATATTGTGGTCTGTGTCTCTCTGTAATTATTTATTTTTCTATTTAATTGTTTCATAGAATGTGTGGGCTCTCTCTCTGGCTGCAGTAAGTGGGGGTTATTGTGTTTCACTTTACTGATATGCAGTGTTAAACTTTTAGCCTAGAGGATTTCTCTGTATTCATAGGTGTTAGTCACATATCTTTGAATTTATTACTGCTCAATATTTGAGTTGTTTGGCTTATGCTACATACCTACAATCAACTGCATTGCTAGCTGAATTAAGTACAAACTTGCAGTGTTAAAAATTGTACTGCATTTTATTTTTCTGTCTATTTAATTGTTTCATTGAATATTGTGGTCTGTGTCTCTCTGTAGTTATTTATTTTTCTATTTAATTGTTTCATAGAATACTGTGGTCTCTCTCTCTCTCTTTCTCTCTCTGCAGTAAGTGGGGGCTATTGTGTTGCACTTCACTGATATTCAGTGTTAAACTGTTAGTCTAGAGGGTTTCTCTGTATTTATAGGTGTTAGTAACATATCTTTGAATTTATTACTGCAAAATATCTGAGTTGTTTGGCTTCTGCTACATACCTACAATCAACTGCATTAATAGCTGAGTTAAGTACAAACTTGCAGCGTTAAAGATTGTACTGCATTTTATTTTTCTGTCTGTTTAATTGTTTCATTGAATATTGTGACCTGTGTCTATCTGTAGTTATTTATTGTTCTATTTAATTGTTTCATAGAATACTGTGGTCTCTCTCTCTGCAACTAGTTTCCCGCCCTCTCTCCCTGTTCTTGTTGTGGTATTAATCTTGGTGACTTTGCAATTGCCTGCCCCTGCTGTAAATTTGTGTTTGAAAGCTCCTCCTGGGTCTATCTCATTTGCTCACTCAACCGAGTACAGTGAGATCATATTTTGACTTTTGACACTCCTATCAGTCCGATCTGTTCAGCTCTATCCCAGCTCTATTCCAGTCTAGTGTCACTAGCTCACTCTACCTAATACAGAGAGAACATTTGTGAAGGGCAAGCCACTTAGGTCCTTAATTTTGAATTATCTTCTGTTTCTCCTTTCTCAATTTTCACTTTACAAAAAAAAAAAAAAAACTCTAAGCTTGTTTCCTGCCTTTCCTGTAACTAGTCAAGTCCAGATACAGATTTGCTGTAACCAGGACTGTTTGTAAGCTTCTGAGCCCCCAAAGCCTTTCTGTGTTGGAGGGAAGCCTTCTAGCTTATCAGTGGGAGTGGTAAGTATGACACCCGTGCCCTGGCCCAGCAATCAAGGAGCCTCAATCCTCACCACTAACACCAGAGAGGGCATCTCATATATCAGGAAAGGATAACAAATACACAAAGTAAAGTGCAATTTCCCTTAAGAGCACACAGAAATCACAGTCAGTCCAGGGATGGTCGCTCCCTTGCTCTCCAGGTCCCCAATAAAACTCCCCACTGGCACAGCTAGAGGGTCCAGATCTCAGACTAGTGGGCAAGCTAAAACCACCAGCACCCTCTCTGTCCAACCAGTGCTTCATGTCCCTGCCCAAGTTGCTGACATACACACATTCACACACTTTGAGAAGAGTTTATACATCCACACAGACACTCCTGGGGATGTCTGACACAGGTTCTCCAGCTGTGCCCCTTTTACCCAGACTATATGGTAGTATCAGCTGACACCACCCACTAATATTTATCAGCTACTCAAAGGACCTTAAAAGGGTGTCCAATTATTACTGTACAATATTATTATCCAATTGGTAGCATAGCCCACAGCTAAAACTATTGGAGTGGCTTTGTACAATTTTACCAAAGGCATGCAGGTACTCTAAAATAGCTTAACTTATCTCTATACAAAACAGCCACAGTTGATAGGTTTTAAAATATTTAAAAATAAATAATAAAAACACAAGATAATACTTCTTACTACACAGTGCTAGTCAAGAGTTTAGAGATCACACAGAAATACTTAAAATAATTCAGTAGTCCAGTTCTGACATCACAGGAAAACACTTAGTCTAATCTTTCTAGTTCCTAACTAGTTCTAAAAGAAAACACAAGTCTAAGATAACTTACATATGAGCAAGACAGTGCTGTGCATTGGATAGTCAAGACAAAAATGCTTAATAATCTCTGGTTCTCTCTGTTTAAAATGAAATTGCAGTTCTGATAAACATTACATCATTTCACACTTTCCTAGTGTTCCCAGGCTACATAATTGTTATCTTGCACCTGCAGGAAACTACAGCCATAAAAGACATTCCATATGTAAACTCTAGCAATTATTCCTTAAGTTAAAACAATAGGCAGGATGCTTCACTCCAGACTCATCTACTCCAAATTCTAACTTCAAATGGGCAGGCATGAAATCATTTTACTTCAAAGGACAGATAAAAAATGCTTGACTTAGCTTTCTTTATGACAGGGGGCAATGTTGCTACATTATTTTAAGTTCAACATTTCACAGCATATTATTTCATTTAAGAAAACAAGCTTGTAGTTCAACATTCATATTTACAAATGACAGAATT
Organism: Protopterus annectens; assembly: GCF_019279795.1. Classification (NCBI taxonomy): domain Eukaryota; kingdom Metazoa; phylum Chordata; order Ceratodontiformes; family Protopteridae; genus Protopterus; species Protopterus annectens. The sequence continues at coordinate 1,118,855,549 of NC_056747.1, read as the reverse complement.
ATGTACCAAATTCTATCTGGCTAGGCTGACAGCCTTCACAGTAAGCACTAGGTAGCCTATCTACCACAAGAGTGGTTTCTGTCCCAGAAATTGTAGTTTATTGGCAGTTTGGGCAGTTTTTTCATCTCTTTCAACTTTCTGGTTTAAAAGCCCACATTTATGTTTGTTTCCCACCTTTCCTGTAACTAGTTTAGTCCAGATACAGATTGGCTGTATCCAGGACTGTTTGTAAGCTTCTGAGCCCCCCAAGCCTTTCTGTGTTGGAGGGAAGCCTTCTAGCTTATCAGTGGGAGTGGTAAGCACTAGGGAGCCTATCTACCACAAGAGTGGTTTCTGGCCCAGAAATTGTATTGGCCGTTTAGCAGTTTTTCCATCTCTTTCAACTTTCTGGTTTAAAAGCCCGCATTTGCATTTATTCCCATCTTTCCTGTAACTAGTCTAGTCCAGATACATATTTGTTGTATCCAGGACTGTTTGTAAGCTTCTGAGCCCCCCAAGCCTTTTTGTGTTGGAGGGAAGCCTTCTAGCTTATCAGTGTGACTGGTAAGCACTAGGTAGCCTATCTACCACAAGAGTGGTTTCTGGCCCAGAAATTATAGTTTATTGGCCATTTGGGCAGTTTTTCCATCTCTTTCAATCTTCTGGTTTAAAAGCCTGTGTTTGCACTTGTTTCCCACCTTTTCTATAACTAGTCTAGTCCAGATACAGATTTGCTGTATCCAGGACTGCTTGTAAGCTTCTGAGCCCCCCCCCAAGTCTTTCTGTGTTGGAGGTAAGCCTTCTAGCTTATCCGTGGGAGTGGTAAGCACTAGGTAGCCTATCTAACACAAGAGTGGTTTCTGGCCCAGAAATTGTAGTTTATTGGTCATTTGGCAGTTTTTCCATCTCTTTCAACTTTTTGGTTTAAAACCCCATGTTTGCACTTGTTTCCCACCTTTCCTGTAACTAGTTTATTCCAGATACAGATTTGCTGTATCCAGGACTGCTTCTAAGCTTCTGTGCCCTCCAAGCCTTTCTGCATTGGAGGGAAGTGTTCTAGCTTATCAGTGGGAGTGGTAAGCACTAGGTAGCCTATCTACCACAAGAGCATTTTCTGACCCAGAAATTGTAGTCTATTAGCCGTTTGGCAGTGTTTTCATCTCTTTCAGCTTAATGGTTTAAAAGCCCGCATTTGCGCTTGTTTCCCATCGTTCCTGTAAATAGTCTAGTCCAGATATAGATTTGCTGTATCCAGAAATGTTTGCAAGCTTCTGAGCCCCCCAAGCCTTTCTGTGTTGGAGGGAAGCCTTCTAGCTTATCAGTGGGAGTGGTAAGCACTAGGTAGCCTATCTACCACAAGACTGGTTTCTGTCCCAGAAATTGTAGTTTATTGGCCATTTGGGCAGTTTTTCCATCTCTTTCAACCTTCTGGTTTAAAAGCCCATGTTTGCGCTTGTTTCCCACCTTTCCTCTAACTTACCTATTCCAGATACAGATTTGCTGTATCCAGGATTGTTGTAAGTTTTTGAGCCTCCCAAGCCTTTCTGTGTTGGATTGAAGTATTCTAGCTTATCAGTGGGAGTGGTAAGCAGTAGGTAGCCTATCTACCACAGGATCCAGGTACAGCTTCTTAGTTTTAGCACTTGAATTTACTTATTCGTGCTCAGCACTTGTTCAGAACTTGCTGTTAGCACTAAATAAGCCACAAAGTACTACAGCACTCAAACGTCCTCTTTACCTAGAGAAAAACGGTTTTTGTACTTACTTTCCTCACTTGCTTAGAGAGAAACAGCTCTTTTACTCACTTTCCTCACTTGTCTAGTATTTTTTTATTCAGACATGTCCTAGGGTCAGCTCCCAGTGTTCTCTCCAGTCTATCTGATGAATCTGGGCATCTTGGGGCAATGTAGCAATAGCCTCATGTACACAGACAACCCTCTCCTCCTACCACCCAACACCACAACCTGTGAGATATGCACTTATCTAGCTAAACTGGAGGTAAAGCTCTCTCCAACCAAGACTGAACTTGACAGTCAAGAGGAGAAGGTAAACACTTGCACCACACCACACTCATCACATAGTCCCACTAAACCTACACCACCATAATCCACACATAGAAACACAAAAACATTTGCAGAGGCTCTCAATAATAATCTGCTCTAGCAACAGAGACCTCCAAAGCAGAAACGCAAGCAACCTCCACCTCTCCAACACAACCCAAATGATACATAGCCCACAGACTCAGTGTGCCAATAAACCACAGCCCATAAGGCAAAACAACGTACCCAACACACTAGTCATAGGTGATTCTATAGTCAGGCACACTGATGTCCCACTCACCAGGCTAAACAAGAAAAAGGTTACTGTCAGCTGCCTGTCGGGTGCCAGGATCCATCCACACAACCCATGCACTCAGGTCACTCCACAACAAGTACAAATATGACTGTGTCATTGTCCATGTTGGTGTGAATGACCTGAGATGTACCTCCCTGGACTACATGAAAAATGACATGGAAGAGCTCTTCGATCTTGTAGCAAAGGCAGGTATGACTCTAGCCCTGAGTAGCATCCTGCCATTGCCCAGAATAATACCATAGTACAAGGACAAACTGACTGACTTCAACAATTGACTAAGCTTCTGGTGTCATTCTAAGAGGATCCAGTAAATGTCTGCATGGGATGACATGATCGACAGACTATGATGCTTTGCCAGAGATGGCCTGCACCTGTCGCCCCTGGGATTTTGGATACTGGCTAAGGGTCTTGCCGCCCCTATAGTGCCTTTTTTAGGCAAGGTTCAAATAACAAATTCACCACCATAACAGGAACAGGCAATCAAAAACTGAGGGTAATGCTACTCAATGCTTGAAGTCTAAATCTCAAAATGCACTCACTCGAGGCACTCCTTAAAATGGAGAACATCAATATCTGTGCAGTGAATGAGACCTGGTTCAAGGCTCTAAAGAGCACCCCTGCATTACCAGGCTATAACTCATACCACACTTTTTGGCCATCTAACCTGGACCAGAACAACAAAGATGGAGGTGTGTCCATATTCATTAGGGATATCCACATCTCCAGGCTAGTTGTACAGCATAATGCATCTGAGGTTATCCAAGTGCAACTAACTCTGTGCAAAACTACAATCCAAATTGTAGCTTGCTACAGATCCTCCACCATGCCCCAGGATTCCCACTCTTCTTTTCTTGATATGCTGGAAAATATTAGGGTTCAACCAAACACACTAATAATGGACGATTTCAACTACCCCATCATTAACTGGGAAAACTACTCATGTACCAAGTCCGTCGCTCAACGCTTTCTGAAATTCATAAATTCCAATGCCCTGGATCAACTTATTCACACCCCCACCAGGGGCAACAATATCCTAAACCTAGTCATTACCAACATGAGTGACTGGTGTTCCACACCTGACATCAACTCCTTGTTGGTCATATCTAACCATAAGCTAATCATCCTAGATATCCACATCTCGCCCCCACCCACCATTAAAGAAACCATGGTAAAACATTTCTCCAAAGCCAACTTCATGCTTTTTAAGACAGAAGTGGCTAACTTCATGACACCGATGCAGATGGACAATACAGTTACAACTGCTGAATCCTACACAAATGCACTCTATAAGCACTTACATTAGTGCATGGATCGTGCTATCCCAAACAGAACCAAGACGCTATCCTCCAAAAAAAGGAAGCCAATCTGGTGGTTCTCTGCCATAAACAAACTCTACAACAGAAGGAAGAAACTGTTGCAAAAGAGAGTAAAATCCCATGAGTGGACGACCTCCCTGGTCAGCCTCAGTAAGAAGCTGAGATCCCTTATAAGATCCTCCAAAGCTAGCTACGAAAACAAAATCACCACTGATTCTAGGGGCAGCCACAAAGCATTCTATAGCTATGTCAGGAATCTCAATGTCAACACCCAGATCTGCTCTGAGTTACAGCACAATAGCACGGAAATTACAGAACCAACAAATATGGCCAACATCCTAGCAGATAGGTTCAGTTCTAACTTTACCCCCCCTCTCACTCCCATAAAGGGCCCATATCTATACAGGAAAAATGCAGAGTCCCAGTAATCACATCTATGCAGGTAAAAGCTGCACTCTCTAAAACCAAAAACACAGCATCCATGGGACCAGACAATATCCCAGGCTGCATTTTACAAAAATTTCAGAATGAACTGGCTCCCCACCTAAGCACCATGTTCAATCATAGTCTCACGTCAGGTTTTGTGTCCACTGAATGGCACATAGCAACAGTTATCCCACTCCACAAAGGGGAAGCCACAACTGATCCTGGGAACTATCATCCTATTAGCCTGATGAGCCTGGTTTGCAAAGCTATGGAATGTATCATCATGGAACTCATAAACAAAGACATTGGTAACCTCCAAACTCTGGACCCTACCCAGTTCGGCTTTGTGAAAGTCAGATCATGCTTTCTGAACCTGATCAACTTCTTTGAGGCAGTCACCAAAGCCATAGACGAGGGTAAGGTGGTTCACACAGCCTATCTTGACCTCGCCAAGGCTTTCGACACCATCCCGCATCCTGGAACTATAGCTAAACTCACTAAACTAGGTATGAATCCCTACATCACAAGATGGGTTGCCAAATGGCTCACTGACAGAACCTACACTGTAAAAGTTGCAGACCCCAAATCTGACTTCTAACCAGTGACAAGCGGTGTACCACAGCGTTCAGTCCTGGGACCTCTCCTGTTTGATATGTACTTCTCTGAAGTACAGACTAACACAGAAGGCCTCTGGCTAATGAATTTCTCAGATGACTGCAAACTAGGAGCCATAGTCAAGTCCCCAAATTATGTGGACATCCTACAGAAGGGCCTCACTGAGACAGATGCCTGGTGTCAGAGGCATGACCTCAAGTTCAATGCCAAAAGGTGCATTGTGATCCCCTTTCGTAAAAACTCTGTACCCATGAACTACCACATAAACGGCAGTCTGCTTAATGTCGAATGTGTTATAAGAGACCTTGGGACCCAGGTGGACAGTAGTCTCTCCTTTGATAATCACATCACCACAGTAGTCAGGAAATCCTTCTATGTGGCACACTTCATCACAAAAGGGTTCTCATCCAGGAAAAAAGAGGTCATTGTTCCCCTCTACTCGACACTCATTAGACCCATTACAGAGTACAACGCCGCTTTTGGAATTTACCTCACAAGACATATGCAGCAGCTGGAAAGGCCACAGAAGAACCTCACAAAGAGGATTTCTGGCCTCAAACAGATGCCCTACACTGAACATCTCAAAAAACTCTAGCTTTACTCTGTAACATATCGCCTACTCCGAGGCGATCTCTGCCTAACATATAAAGCTATGTTAAACCCAGAGCTGTTGGATATGCTTACACCTAAAGAAATCCCAATCCCTCTGAGCTACATGCTCTAGGGACCTAAACCTTGTCACCACAATAAACAGGACATGCTGGAGGGCTAGATTCCTGTCCCAGAGACTTCCTACACTCTGGAACAAGCTACCCATCTATGTCAAGCAATGTTCCTCATTATCACTCTTCAAGAAAAATCTTGATGAGTGGATGGGAAATAGGAAATACACCCTGGGGATCACTTCTGTGGCTCTGCTCAACAGGGGCACAGGAAATTAACTTTCTTGGGTGGTGTAAGCCAGGGAACCTTGTTAGCCAGGCTTACTTAGGCCCTTGGGCTGATACCCTAGTACCTACCTATGAACCTGTGAACTGTACTATGCAGATTACTGCCACTGGGGAGAGGCAGACCCACTCTCATTGGGCCTAAGCATGGCCCTCAGACATCCATGCCTGTGCTACAGTGTTCATGCACATCTGCTGTTGGTCACTCAGGTGTGAGCCCAGCAGTCACATCCAGACTATCACATCATGGTACTGCTCCTACCCACACTGTGTCCCAAAATGCAAGCAGCATAATTTCCATCTCCTCAGTACAGCACCATGGGCTGAGTTTTTCCAGATGTGGCAGGGGCAGCCAGGACGACGGTGTGAGCTGTTTCCATAGGCATGCATGCTGCACTACAGTAACACAGACAGTCGATCTAATGTGTGTCCCTGTTGTGTCGTTCTGTGGCACTGATGACTGCTTTGCTGACTATTGAAAAATGAATATGTAGGTGTTTTTTAAAATGTCTGATGTCACAGGGTTTTTCTGATCATTTATTTGGCCTAGGTGACTAGCTTCAAGTTGTGATACGTAGTTCTTCTTTTTCATTGGTATTTGTTAGTACAGATATTGACAACAGTAATGTAGTATGTGATGTCAAGCTTTCATGTTTGCATCATTTGCTAGTGGACATATAGCAAATATTTGGATGGTTAAAGAATGACATCCTTGCCATCCAACACTGATTGCTACATTACACATTTCTTTGTTGCCTGCCATTCCAGCATACACAGGTTTGCCTCTGTATGCATACTTGTGTTACTTATAGCATTTTAATATGATACTGCCCATGCCTCACCCTCAGCACTCCTTGCACTTTTGTAGACCTGTTTCCATTTTATATCCCCACGTTGACATGTATTTTCCATGTGTGCCTTCCCATATTTCCCTGATTCCACACACACACACACACACACACACACACACACACACACACACACACACACACACACACACACACACACACATAAACATAAACATATGTTGCTGTATGTTGTGCAGTCACTGTCATTAATGCTCTGCATGTTTGCACATATTATTACCTGTAACTGACTCATGTTGTAGCAATGACCTATGCATTGTAGCATTGCCTTCTCTTACATTCCATATCAGGCATGGGATGTGATGCTTGTTTGTGTTTATTTTCTTTTGGGATAGTCCTTGGAGTGTTTGTAATTACTCATGCTGCTGTCAGCTTTTTACTGTGTTGTAACACATTGCTACACATCACACAATGCCATGTATAAAGCATCAGTGTTAGTGCATATGAACAGCCTGTGTATTGGGGTATGTTTGTACTGATACATTCCAATACAGTTTGTGGGTTTAGCTTTCTTTTGTTAGTGGCTGTTTTACAGGTAACCTTTCATGCTAGTTATCTGTATGGTGCTATCCTGCCTGTCCAATTTATTTTTTTATTTTTTATTTTACATTTGTTGACCGGGCTACTCTAACTGGATATATGTCCATTTTCAGTAGAGGCCCAGGGAGATAAGCTCCAAGGAAACAAACAAAACCACATATACAAAAATTAATGTATACAATGAACATTGCAGGTGCAGTACAGAAAATTAAAAATAAAAGTAAATATCCTCTCTCTAAGCACAAAACTGTCAGTGAAAAGTGAAAAGCAACAAAAGTAAGAGCACTGACAGTACCACAGCTGGGAAATTTATTACAAAAATAAAGAAAGAATCAAAACAAAGTTACAAAGAATAAATCCTTACAAAACAGTGGTAAGCGCTTTCAGGGATATATCCCTTCATCAGACAACAGTTAAAAATCCCATAATTCATTAAATACTGGAGGTTAGTCACATGATTCAAAATTTCAGTTGTACCCAATAAGGACATAACAATTAGTGCATCAGTACATATTAGCACAGTTATGCAAATAAAAAGACCATACACTAAAGGAATTATAGCTATGATAAATAAGAAATGTGTATAACCTTGTATGGTGTATTAATATATATATAATAAAAACCTGATAATCCTAGCGACAACACTATAAATATATATATATATATATATATATATATATATATATATATACATATATATAAAAAATACATATATACAATTCTAGTACATCCAGCTTATATGGATATATACATAAAAAAAATTTATATGAAATATAAAATGCTAATATATATATATATATATATATATATATATATAAATAATCAGACAATCTAACATACAGTGTAAAAATATATTAAAAATGTATTGTAACATATTAAAAATCTAAAAATTCAAGAGAATCAATGTTTTAAAGGTTGAGCTTTTAAAAAAGGTTTAAGTGACACCATTTGATTCAACCCTGGGGGCTTGTCTGCATTAAATCTAATAATCCATCTCTGCTCAGCAGCTTCTGTGTCATTAGATAAATTACCCCACCTTAATTTCTCAGACAATATTTGTAAAACCAGAAATTTAAAAATATGTTCAGGTCCCGTATTCATGTTGTGCATAGCAATTGCACTATTCTGCTTGCAGTTCCTAATATCCCTATAATGTTCGAGGATCCTGTCCTTCAGGCATCTATTGGTCTTACCTATGTAGAAGCTGTAGCATACTACACAGTAGGTGAAGTAGACCATATTTGATGTGGTACAATCAGCGTATAGATTACTGCTATGACTGAATTTCTTCGAGGGATGTGTAAAAGTCCTGCCATTGTGTATGTGTTTACATGCTCCACAATTTCTACACATGTATGTGCCCAATCTATCTGATCTACTGACAATATTGGTTGTGGCATTACTATAACATAGTTCATTTCTCAATGTTCTATTGTTCCTAAAAGTGAAACTTGGCTTAGTACCAACTATACCCTGTAGGTTGTAGGTTGTTAATCGAGGATAGAATACCCCAATTCTTGGTTACTACATCACATACTACACTTATGTTGCTTGCAAAAGTGAGTGGCATCCTAAGTGTGTTGTCTGTGTCTGTATGTATATGCCTTACCTCATCGCGATCATTGACTTGCTCGAGTTGTAGTGTGCGTATCATAATAGGGTCTACATCTACCCGCCCTATTTCTCCAACCATCTAGAATGCACCTATCTAAAATTCTAGCATCATAGCCCCTGTTTAAAAACTCAGGTTTAAGTTGGTCCAGGGCTATTTATAGTTCATCATCATCATTAAACAGTCCCATAATCCTGTATACTTGGCCTTTGATGATGTTGACCTTGGTGTGGTTCGGGTGCATACTGGTGTTATGTAGGAATGTGTTTTTCCTAAATAAACCAGTTCTAATATGGTTTAATTCATCTTTTCTTACTTTGACGTCAAGAAAGTCAATTTCAGTCATGGAATATTGAGAGGTAAATCTAAGAAATTGAGTGGTATTATTGAGGTAACTGAAAAATGCATTTAGCTCTACCTCTGTACCATTCCGCAGCAAAAAAATATCATCCACAAACCTGACATACCACTCAATATACCTGCCATATGTACTATTGATTAACACATGTGTGCGTTCCCATTGAACCAAGGAAAGGTTGGTGTAGCTATTAGCACAAGCTGTGCCCATAGCCACACCAACCTTCTGTAAGTATTTCTGTTGTTGAAATAAGAAAACATTATTGGTCAGTACTATATCCAACAAAGCACAAATGAGGTCACATTTGTTCTTGTTATAATCCACACTGAGAAGTAGTTCCCTTATGGTCTCTATTCCCCATTCATTCGGAATCACCGTGAATAATGATTCTATATCCATTGTTACCAAGAAACAACAATGGTTGGTATCTATATTCATCCATTTCATCCTAAGAGTTTCAAGAAAGACCTTAGAATCTCTTAGCACAGTCTCACAATTAGATAAGAGTGGATGTAGATTCTTCTCAATAAAAATAGATAGAGGTTCAGTAACCCATCCTTTACCGAGACTATGGGACGCATGGCTGGAACTGACAAATGCTTATGTATCTTGGGTAAGCAATAAATCTCAGGTATAGTGGGATTACTGACCAAAAAGTATTCAAACAGTTCCTCATTAATCATACTTAATTCAAATATCAAATTAACAAATCGAACATCAAAAAGGATACTTTATCAATAACACTTCTTACAACATTGTTAGATATATTCTGATATGTGGAGTCATCATCTAATAATCGTAGCATTTGTTCAACATATAGCTGTTTATCCATCACCACTATTCCCCCTCCCTTGTCTGCCGGTCTTATTTCAATAGAATGCATGTATTTTAAATCAATCATAGCATGATATTCATCTTTGCTCAAATTATAGAAATTATGCTATGCACACTACAACTCGAGCAAGCGGGCAAGTCAATGATCGTGATGAGGTAAGACATATACATACAGACAACACACTTAGGATGTCACTCACTTTTGCAAGCAACATAAGTGTAGTATATGATGTAATAACCAAAAATTGGGGTATTCTATCCACGATTGACAACCTACAGGATATAGTTGGTACTAAGCTAAGTTTCACTTTTAGGAACAATAGAATATTGAGAAATGAACTATGTTATAGTAATGCCGCAACCAATACTGTCAGTAGATCAGATAGATTGGGCACATACATGTGTAGAAATTGTGGAGCATGTAAACACATAAACAATGGCAGGACTTTTATACATCCCTCGAAGAAATTCAGTCATAGCAGTAATCTCTACGCTGATTGTATCACATCAAATGTGGTCTACGTCGCCTACTGTGTAGTATGCTACAGCTTCTACATAGGTAAGACCAATAGATGCCTGAAGGACAGGATCCTCGAACATTATAGGGATATTAGGAACTGCAAGGAGAATAGTGCAATTGCTAAGCACAACATGAATATGGGACCTGAACATATTTTTAAATTCCTGGTTTTACAAATATTGTCTGAGAAATTAAGGTGGGGTAATTTATCTAATGGCACAGAAGCTGCTGAGCAGAGATGGATTGTTAGATTTAATGCAGACAAGTCCCCAGAGTTGAATCAAATGGTGTCACTTAAACCTTTTTTAAAAGCTCGACCTTTGAAACATTGATTCTCTTGAATTTTTAGATTTGTAATATGTTGCAATACAGTTTTTATATATTTTTTACATTGCATTTTAGATTGTCTGATTATTTATATATACATATATATATATATATATATATATATATATATATATATATATTAGCATTTTATATTTCATATAAAAATTTTTAATGTATGTATCTATATAAGCTGGATGCACTAGTGTTGTATATATATGTATTTTATGGGTCTACTTCACATGGTCGACAATTCATTTGGTTGACATTCATTTGGTCGACAATTCATTTGGTCGACAAGCCGTTTTATGTGGGGGGATTCACCCCCACACCCCCCCTAACTGTATATATCAACTCCATGGTCGCACAACTTTGGGGAGGGGGGCAAATCTGCCTGTCGACCAAATGAATTGGCCAAATGAATGTCAATCAAATGGCTTGTCGACCATCTCAGGTAGACCCGTATTTTATATATATATATATATATATATATATATATATATATATATATATATATATATTTATAGTGTTGTCGCTAGGATTATCAGGTTTTTATTATATATATTAATATACCATACAAGGTTATACACATTTCTTATTTATCTTAGCTATAATTCCTTTAGTGTATGGTCTCTTTAATTGCATAACTGTGCTAATATGTACTGATGCACTAATTATTATGTCCTTATTGGGTACAACTGAAATTTTGAAACATAATGTGACTAACCTCCAGTATTTAATGAATTATGGGATTTTTAACTGTTGTCTGATGAAGGGATATATCCCTGAAAGCGCTTACCACTGTTTTGTAAGGATTTATTCTTTGTAACTTTGTTTTGATTCTTTCTTTATTTTTGTAATAAATGTCCCAGCTGTGGTACTGTCACTGCTCTTACTTTTGTTGCTTTTCACTTTTCACTGACAGTTTTGTGCTTAGAGAGGATATTTACTTTTATTTCTACTTATTTTAACTCTCTAAAGCAACATGGCAGAAGGAAATGTTTCTACCATTGCAACTGAGCTTAACAGCGATGCAAATATGGTTAATGGCTCCAAAACTTGTCCTGCAGAATGCCTGAATGGACTACTAACAACAGATGTGAATCCCTTATTGAACAATGGGCTGAAAACAACAGATACAATATATGTTGACAACTCTGAACAGCTAAACAATTTTAATACTATCTATAGAGACCTAGAAAATACATTTTATAAGTTTAAACGGCTCCAGTGGCAACGTTTCCACTTGGAAGTATGTTTACAACAGAACCTTGTCGTTATAGGGCTACACGTATTGACCATGCCAACCTATGGTCAAACATATCCAGAACTTCTTAGGCATTGGAAAATCATAAACTTAGAGTGCAGTTCCAAATACCTGCATCTACCGATAGACTTTTTCCGTCCACAAGAGGACGAGCTAGCTGAAGACATTAATATTGTCTATGGCAGCATTATAGATAGCTATTCTACACAAATAGTAGGTACAAAGCTGGATACGTTACATGAAAATATATTAAACTATGAGAAAAGACTTGCTGTAGTTGAAACCCGTAAATTGCGCAGGGATTTTTATGATTTCCAGCACAGGAATGTATTCTCTTGGGTGAGAGAACACCCTCCTAGAAGCCAGACCAGACAGACAGCTCGGGGGATCCAGTCAGAAGCTCCACAAAGGCAACGCCATGATGATGTTTATTTGAATGAAGGAATAGGTGACACACCCACTCCAATTGAGTCTGAGCAAGCAATAAGCAATGAAGCAACTGGCAGCTTTGCTGGAATTGTAAAAAACTGTGTAAAGCCAGTTTTTGATTCTAAAGTGCATACACTACAACCTGACAGGAGCAATGCTCCAGTGGTTAAACCCAAAGAAACGAGAAACATTCAGCTACCTTCTAGCAGTTTATCTAATGACCTTAACCCAGTGAACAACATGGATCATTTTTTACTGCAGGAACCCCTGCCAATAAGAGAAGGGATGACGTACCGCAGTCAGCAGAGACCACTGAGTGCAGAAGGACAGGACAGAAAGAGGTTGAGGAAAGTTTGATTTTTAACATTTCGTCACACCCATTGATTGAAAACCAGGTGAGACTTTTAAATAAAGGGCTCAGCTTTGTTCCAGCAAAGAAGGCTGATTTAACTGATGTAATAAAAGACCTTAGACTTTTTGGCCGGACTTTAACACTTAAAACCTTGTTTGGCAATAGCCCTCATATGACCAGCAATTTACTTAAAAAAACAAGTACGTTTATTCCACCATGTAATGCAGTTACTGAAACATTCCTTGAAGTCTGTGACCGAGAACTAAGAGAGAAGTTGGATGTGAGCAAAAATTGTAGCTCTAACACTTTCTATAATTTGAGCAAAGATGAATATCATGTTATGATTGATTTAAAACACATGCATTCTATTGAAATAAGACTGGCAGACAAGGGAGGGGGAATAGTGGTGATGGATTAACAGCTATATGTTGAACAAATGCTACGATAATTAGATGATGACGCCACATATCAGAATATATCTAACAATGTTGTAAGAAGTGTTATTGATAAAGCATCCTTTTTGATGTTTGGTTTGTTAATTACCGGCATGATTAATGAGGAACTGTTTGAATACTTTTCGGTCAGTAATCCCACTATACCTGAGATTTATGGCTTACCCAAGATACATAAGCATTTGTCAGTTCCACCCATGCATCCCATAGTCTCCGGTAAAGGATGGGTTACTGAACCTCTATCTATTTTTATTGAGAAGAATTTACATCCACTCCTATCTAATTGTGAGACTGTGCTAAGAGATTCTAAGGTCTTTCTTGAAACTCTTAGGATGAAATGGATGAATATAGATACCAACCATTGTTGTTTCTTGGTAACAATGGATATAGAATCATTATTCACGGTGATTCCGAATGAATGGCGAATAGAGACCATAAGGGAACTACTTCACAGTGTGGATTATAACTAGAACAAATGCAACCTCATTTGTGCTTTGTTGGATATAGTACCGACCAATAATGTTTTCTTATTTCAACAACAGAAATACTTACAGAAGGTTAGTGTGGCTATGGGCACAGCTTGTGCTAATAGCTACACCAACCTTTCCTTGGTTCAATGGGAACGCACACATGTGTTAATCAATAGTACATATGGCAGGTATATCGAGTGGTATGTCAGGTTTGTGGATATTTTTTTTGCTGTGGAATGGTACAGAGGTAGAGCTAAATGCATTTTTCAGTTACCTCAATAATACCACTCAATTTCTTAGATTTACCTCTCAATATTCCATGACTGAAATTGACTTTCTTGACGTCAAAGTAAGAAAAGATGAATTAAACCAGATTAGAACTGGTTTGTTTAGGAAACATGTTAGAAAAAACACGTTCCTACATAACACCAGTATGCACCCAAACCACACCAAGGTCAACATCATCAAAGGCCAAGTATACAGGATTATGAGATTGTTTAATGATGATGATGATGAACTACAAATAGCCCTGGACCAACTTAAACCTGAGTTTTTAAACAGGGGCTATGATGCTAGAGCTATAGATAGGTGCATTCTAGATGGTTGGAGCAATAGGGCGGGTAGATGTAGACCCTATTATGATACGCACACTACAACTCAAGCAAGTCAATGATCGCGATGAGGTAAGGCATATACATACAGACACAGACAACACACTTAGGATGCCATTCACTTTTGCAAGCAACATAAGTGTAGTATGTGATGTAGTAACCAAAAATTAGGGTATTCTATCCACGATTGACAACCTACAACCTACAGGGTATAGTTGGTACTAAGCCAAGTTTCACTTTTAGGAACAATAGAACATTGAGAAATGAACTATGTTATAGTAATGCCACAACCAATACTGTCAGTAGATCAGGTAGACTGGGCACATACATGTGTAGAAATTGTGGAGCATGTAAACACATACACAATGGCAGGACTTTTACACATCCCTCGAAGAAATTCAGTCATAGCAGTAATCTATATGCTGATTGTACCACATCAAACATGGTCTACTTCGCCTACTGTGTAGTATGCTACAGCTTCTACATAGGTAAGACCAATAGATGCCAGAAGGACAGGATCCTCGAACATCATAGGGATATTAGGAACTGCAAGGAGAATAGTGCAATTGCTAAGCACAACATGAATACGGGACCTGAACATATTTTTAAATTTCTAGTTTTACAAATATTGTCTGAGAAATTAAGGTGATGTAATTTATCTAATGACACAGAAGCTGCTGAGCAGAGATGGATTATTAGATTTAATGCAGACAAGCCCCCAGGGTTGAATCAAATTGTGTCACTTAAACCTTTTTTAAAAGCTCAACCTTTAAAACATTGATTTTCTTGAATTTTTAGATTTTTAATATGTTACAATACATTTTTATATATTTTTTACATTGTATTTTAGATTGTCTGATTATTTATTTCTATATATATATATTAGCATTTTATATTTCATATAAAATTTTTTAATGTATGTATCTATATAAGCTGGATGCACTAGTGTTGTATATATATGTATTTTATATATATATATATATATATATATATATATATATATATATATATATATATATATCTAGAGAGAGAGAGATTTATAGTGTTGTCGCTAGGATTATCAGGTTTTTATTATATATAGTTATACACCATACAAGGTTATACACATTTCTTATTTATCTTGGCTATAATTCCTTTAGTGTATGGTCTTTTTTTGCATAACTGTGCTAATATGTACTGATGCACTAGTTGTTATGTCCTTATTGGGTACAACTGATAATTTGAAACATCATGTGACTAACCTCCAGTATTTAATGAATTATGGGATTTTTAACTGTTGTCTGATGAAGGGGTAGATCCCTGAAAGCGCTTACCACTGTTTTGTGAGGATTTATTCTTTGTGACTTTGTTTTGATTTTTTTCTTTATTTTTGTAATAAATTTCCCAGCTGTGGCACTGTCAGTGCTCTTACTTTTGTTGCAGTACAGAGAATAATCAAAGAGGTCATTCATTCATAACATAGTGCAAAATATACAGATACAATTAGTGCAATACAAAATGTACTTGCAGTACATCATAAAGAAAAAGATGGCAGCTGAATTCTACAATATATTAGTATACAAGTAGTCATAAAGAAAAAGTAGGAGCTGAAATTATACAATATATTAGTAATAGTCTCCTTAATGAGATTCTGAAGATGTAAGTAATAGTATAGAAGGACAAGGTAAGTTGTTATTAAGAAAAGGAACTTGATTACTGAGAAGAGGAGGGTAGGTTGAACCAAGTAAGAAGAGCTAGTTGATCAGTCAGGTATAGTACAGGGGCACAACCAATGTGTTCTGAGGAAAAGTTTCAATTTGGTTTTAAAGAGTGATATAGAGGGAAGAGAGGAAAGTTCGTTAGGAAGAAGGTTCCAGGATTTTCCAACAGTATTAGAGAAATGAGAGACCCAGCCCTGTTGTTTGATTTACAAATATTTATAAGAAGTTTATGTGATGATCGTACATAAGCATGAGGACAAAATATATATTATCCCTTTCCTATAGACAGGTGAATGGTTATCCACTGGAATCTTGGCTATCTGTGATGCCTGTTCTGGTGCATATTGTATTGCAACCTAGATATGTCCAGACATCTGAATCTTCCTTTTGACGTATCAGATGCCCAATAATACCTTCCGTTGTGCACACCTCCTGTGTCCCACAAATTTGCCTGTGTTTTCCTGTCTGGTGATGTGTCTTGCAGAGACATCTCCTGCACTGATGTTTCCTCTGAGTGTTGTGTATATGGTCTTATGGGTTTATCATATGCTTCTGTTGTGTATGATGTTCACTGTGGACAACTAACAATTTTCTTTTCATTAGATGTGCTGTGCACTGCTGTTGTGGGGCAACATGTGAACATTACTGTTTAATCTGTGTACATTTGTATGTGTGGCTTGCCATAACTCAAAGGTATGTATCAGATGCTGCCAAGTTGCCTGATCTAGAATATATGGCTGCATCCTCTGTTGCCAACACCTATTTCTACTCACCTCTGTGTACTCCTAATCATCCTGTAAGAGTTCTGATATGTCATCATCAGACATCTGGGGTCTTGGGTAGGTCACCTGCACCTGTGGCTGGCTAGCCACTATGGTTTGCAGTTATCATGTTGTACACACAGTAACCATCTGTGATGCCTTTTCTGGTGCATATTGTATTGCAACCTGGATATGTCCAGACATCTGAATCTTCCTTTTGGCATGACAACCACATGCTTGATGGTGTTTTATTTTGCAGTGCATGCTCTGTTTTTGGTATCTTTGTTAGGGGTTGATGAGGGCCTGTAATGGCATCATTAGCCAAGGTTCCAGTGGATAACCATTCATCTGTCTATAGGAAAGGGATAATATATATTTTATCCTCATGCTTAATGTTGTTGGGTCTAGAATCTTCTTACATCATAGTTTTGGGCCTGTACTCAGTGACTACTAGTTCCTCAGGGATTTAATCAAGTTGGAAAGCAGCTGTCAGACCACTTTCCTTCCATATTGTAGCATCATGCACACTACCAGGGTGTATTGCTATGATATTAGTAATGAGGCCATCTGCTGAGCACATCTCCTGACAATTGAGAGATGACCACCCCTTTGTATTAATGTACCATTAAGTATCAGGTACAGTTGGGGTTTTTATTGGGAGATGGGTCCAGCCTATTACACCAGTGTCACTGAAAATTTGGCTATGGCATAGAACTGTTGCATGGCAGCTCTGCACTCCATGACTGCTGTTGGGAAGTAGATATATTCATCCATAATGGTGCACATTGCTGTCAGGAAATGTGAGAGGATGCAACTGACAGCTGTATGGGACACTCCTACTGTATCTCTCATATGCTGCTAAAATGTCCCAGAGGCTAGTACAATTAGAGTCAGGCATATTTTTGCTTCTATCAGTACTGGGTTACCCTGCAGATTGCCAGCATACACTTAGCTTGCACCCATCATAGACATAGCCTGCACCAGCTCTCTATCTAATCTGTATCTACCTTTCATTTCCTGGTTAGAGAGCTGGCTTAACTGTAGACTGGCTCATCACCTAGCTGGCTGTCTTCTAGGATGCATTTGCAGATCGTCCTTAGTATGTCTTGCAGTAACCCACCCTGCTCTATTGGGGTCTATATTATATAAACAAAAGTTCATATAAACGAACGCTCAATGAGCGAAAATCCCGGACATCGAAAACAATATTGTAGGGAGCTGCACCCCCCCCCCCCGCAAAATATATATTACAACTCTGAGATCACACTACAGTGAGGAAAGGGCTAAAACTCCAATCTTCATTGTACTGTGACCCCACAACACGCACCTCCATGTCCGGGAGTTTTGCTCATTAGAGCATTCGCTTATATGAACTTTTGTTCTTGCTTGTCGCACTATATGCAAACCTTGCGTTGCCATAAGAGTATGATCTATTGTATTTATGTTCACTTACTGCTGTTTGCATTACTATTGTATGTAATAACTACATGACTGCCTGACATTGTCTACCTACTGTTTTGTTAAACTTATTTCACTGCACCTTCCATTTAATTTGTTTCAAATAACTTCTAAATGCCTGACACTTGCCTGTTAATATACCTGTTGCCTTACTACTGCTTAAATATCTCTTCCTTCCACTGTTTTGTTTTACAGCTTGGGCCCCTACCCACCCTGCCCTAACCTGCTGAAAATACCCTCCTGAACTCTCTGACCAAGAACCGACTCCAAAGAATTATTAACCTGCAACTATAACACCTTCTGTTCCTTGAGTCCTTCTACCACAAGCCTCCAAGAAAGTATGTGTACTGTTGTAATTCTGCACTATTATTAAGTTGATACTACCAGGTCACAGTACGCTTCCCTGCCAGACTAGCCAGCAGCCACTACCCCCTCTACCTTACTGCTTGCACTCCTAGTTTTCTCCATACCCTCTACCCCTTCTCTGCTGTTTCAGTCCTTCCTGAACCTCTTTAGCTCCCTCCCTGATTCTCCCCGTGGAGTCTCAACTTCTCCAGTCTGTCTACCACTTGGTGGTCCTCCTCTACATCTTATTGTTCCCTCTACCTTTCCCCCACCTTCCTTATCTCCCCTGATTTAGCCCTCTACCTCCAGTCCTCTGCTCTCTCCCTCTCTACTTTCCGGAACTCTCTGCCTTCCTTTCCTTTACTCAGCCTTTCTCTACTCCTTTTCTGAAGTCTCTCCCTTCCCCCCCTGTCTTTCTCCATTGCATTCTACCCTCTAACTCCTCTTCTCTGCTCCTCTCACTGCCCTTCCTCCTCTCCTCCACCTACCTTCCCTATCCTCACATCTCTGATAAACTAGTTAAACTTACCCTCTGAATGCTCACTCTTTTCTGATTGTCTTCCGCACATTTCTCCTCCTCTGGTGCTTATACTTCTCTAGTCCCACCCCTTACCCTGTTATCCTATCCTCATCATTCCCGCCAAACTACTCCCCTCCCCTCCACACACCCCACAACCTCCTCCCACTTTCCTCTTTTACATACTAGCCCTCCAATCCTATTCTTACCAGCTCTTTTCTACCTCTATTACCACTCCTTCTATATCTCTCCACTCAATTCTCCCCTCCCTCTACCTTATATTTCCTCAATATCCTTAACTCCTCTTTCACCTGAATATTATCTTTCTTTGTATTATACACATATACTTCCTCCTGACTACCTCTAATCCTTTACCTCTTCCCTTTAACCACCTCTAACTTACTTATTCATAAATATGAGTATCAACTTATCCACACTGCTATTACTCTCAATTCTATTCTCAACTACTCTTTACTCTACCTACCTTCTTACCTTCATCGAGTACCCACTCCTTTTTCAGCCAAAACACTCACAGACACATACATCTTCCTCTTACACTTCTCACACTTCATTCTCTAATGCCAATTCCACCCCTAGTTACCACCTACCCAAATACCATAGGTACTCTCACCTCACCTACACTCTACCCTCAGATAGAAAAATAAGACCTCTAACCCTTCTCGGATTCAAATTCACATCTAAGCCTGATGATCCAACCTTACAAGATGGTGACATTCACCCGAACCCTGGCCCCGCATATCTTTCTTTGCAAGCATCTAAACCTTTCACCAATAATACCCTCCTCATAGGACATCTTAGCGTAAACAACAAAGTACCCTACCTACACACCCTCCTAGATACTCACTGCTTTGACATTCTCTGTCTCTCTGAAACCTGGCTAAAGCCAGCCACTAAAGATACTGAGATTATACCACAAGGCTATAATATACTTAGGCTTGACCGTACTAAACGAAAGGGTATGGAGTAGCAATACTGTTTAAGAATCATCTTAATATCTCTACCCTTTCAGCTTGTCCAACCCAAGATAGTAAAATAGAAGCCATCATCACTAAACTTCAACTTAATGCTAACAAAGCCCTTTACATCATCTGCATATACATACCTCCTGGAAACAATATACCAATTGTAGAAGACTTTCTCAATTGGGTTTCCATCAACTACCCCCAAGAAACTATAATTCTTGGCGACTTAAATATCGACTGGAATACTATTAATACTGACAATCCCACCTCTCATATTAACCTAAATGGCTTTACCCAAACCATTAACTCAACAACAAGGCTTAATAGGTGAAGTATGAAACAGACTATTTTAGACTGGATTCTCATAAACAAAGTTAACATCACATATAAAGTTGGGACTATGCCTGATGACCTCAGTGATCATTGCTTAACTTACATTACAAGAGCGAAGACTGATTATCTCCACCTCCCTAATATAAGACAAATACGTTCTACTAAACACTTTAAAATCGACTTATTTCAAAACGAACTCAGAACTTGTAAATGGAACCCCTTAAAGACTCTTCCGCTTAATGAAGCAGTATTATTCTTTAATTCTACTTTCCTTTCTATTTTGGACAAACATGCTCCTGAGCGTACTATTAGAATAAAATCTAATACAGCCCCTTGGCTCTCAAATGAAACTAAAAAACTAATCCTCTCTAAAAATAGGGTCTGGAACAAATGGAGATCCCATAGAATCAGCTCTGATTTTCTTCACTTTCGCCAACTTAGAAATCTTACCAAAAAAGCTATACTCACCGACAAAAGAAAGTTCTACTGCAACCTACAAGAAACCAACTTAAATAAACCCAAACAATTTTGGTCCTCAATCAATAGACACCTTTCACCAGGAACAGCCAAAACTCCCTCCCCACTAAATGCTGACCCAGACACCCCTCTCCAAACTGCAAATGCTTTTAACTCATTCTTTACTGAAACTATTCAATCTCTCGCTAGACAATTAAACACTAATAACTTCTATCCTCCTAATAATGAAGTAAACTCTTCCTACTACTTCTCTCTACAACCCATCTCTACCTCTTTCATCTATAAACTTATTCTCAAACTGAAACCTTGTACCCCCTCTGCCGACAAGCTCCCTTCCCTTTTTCTGCAAAGGCAGCCAAAGAAATTGCTTACCCAATTTCTATACTCATAAATAGGACCATCCAAGAGGGAACCATCCCTCATATCTGGAAAATCTCTCATATAATCCCTCTACACAAAGGCGGTAACTCTATTGACTATTCTAACTTCAGACCTATTGCTCTTCTTTCTCCTTTAGCAAAAATGATGGAGAAATGTATTCATCAGCAACTTGTACAGTACCTCTCTCTTCACAATATTATAGCTAACTGTCAACATGGCTTTAGACCTCACCATAGCACCACCACTGCCCTCCTTTCCTTTGTAGATACCATTAACAGCAATCGCAACAATAATCTATTCTCTTCTGCTTTATTCATTGACCTCTCTAAAGCTTTTGACATGGTCAACCACTCTTCTTTAATTAGCATTCTTGAATCCCTCTCTTTTGATAACCTTGCCATCAAATGGTTTACATCATACCTCAGTAACAGACAACAAGCCGTTTGTTGGGAAAACCACATCTCCTCCTTACTGCCCATTACTATTGGAGTCCCTCAGGGCTCCATTCTTGGTCCTCTCCTCTTCTCCCTCTATATTAATGATCTCCACTCTGTAATTCCTCAAGCTACCTGCATTCAATACACAGATGACTCCACTATCATTTACTCAGCATCCTCCTCTTCAGATCTAATCTCACTAACTCAAACTATGTTCAACACAGTAGAAACATGGTTCACTAGACGATACCTACTTCTCAATGCTAAAAAAAAAAAACTTCTCTTCACCCCCACCACTCGTACCTCTCCACTATACTTCACCATCTCCTCAAACAACAACACTGTCATCTCTCCTGACTCCACAACTAAACTTCTAGGAATAACCATTGATAACAATCTCTCTTTTGACCAACACATCAACACCATCAAATCAGTTAACAGAAAAATAGGATCATTATACCGTATTAAACCATTTCTCACCCCATCTACTAGAGCTACTATTGCTCACTCCCATCTCATATCTACTCTCTTTTACGCCTCCCCTATCTTCACCAACCTCAAGAAAACTAACCTAAACAAACTAGCAACTTGCTACAATAACATTGCCCGCTTCGCCACTGGTAACCCTTTTAGAACCCATCACTGCCACAATTTGAAACACTTAGGCTGGCTGGAACTACAAAACTATCTTATTATCTCACAACTTACTATTGCCCACAAATTACTGTACCAACCTACCAACACCCCTATACTCTCACAACTTTTACTCCCTTATAACAATCTTACCTCTCTTCGTTCCTCTTGTAAACTTATGACCAAACCCATAAAGACCCACAACGTAGCTGGTGACTCTCTTTTCACCAATACTGTAGGAAGAGCATGGAATTTGCTGCCCAAGGAGTTAACTCTAATCTCATCCTTACCTCTTTTCAAACAACATATCAAACTGTACTTCCAAAACCACTGGCTTTGTTCTTGTAGTACTGCAGGCTAACTTCCCTCTCCCCACCCTCTCTTTTCCTTTTACCCTTTTTTGCTTATCAATTAGCAACTACCCTGTTTCTTTTCCCATGCTGTCCCAACTATGCTCTGACCTACTTCTCCCATCTCTCCCACCTTCTCCTGACTGTCTTCCTTCTTTTCCTCCCTCTCTTCCTAACCCCTGCCTCTTCCCTTTTATTCATCTTACATTCTCCTTCTACTACTCTACCCTTCTGAGCTTCAACTGTTATCCATATGGCAAATGCCTTATTGCATAACCTTTATGTACTAGGTAAAAGGCTTTGAAACTGACCAAACATTATGTATGATATTAAACTGTTTGAGTTCCTTAAGGTATGTTTATTTTATTAACAAAATTTGATTTATATTTCTATTTTTACTGTATGTCTTTATTAACAATATGTCTGTCTGTCATTATTATGTTATGTGTGGAGCTTTTCTCCCCGGGCCTCTACTGAAAATGGACATATATCCAGCTAGACTAGCCCGGTCAACAAATGTAAAATAAAATAAAATAAAATAAATAAATAATATAGACCTGCTGTAGTGTATTAAATGCCAGTTGCATTATTTTTTATGTATGTTTGCAGTTTCTGCAGGGTTCCATATTAATATGTGTAATATACATTGGTGTCAAGATAAAGCACATATGACCTCCACTGAGTGCTTTCATAAAGTTGTCAATGAAGTACTTTTTCACTTTAAGTTGCGTTGGGTGTACCTGTTGTGTTTTGGAATCTGATAGGCATGCATGGAGTCCATAATTATCCTACACTGAATATATAATTCCTTCATCTTCTTTTAGTGTACGTTATAGAATGTCACTAATGCACTAACATTTTGCTTTGGCTTGCTGTGATGTCCCAAAATTTTCTTTTGGAATCTGGTCCATGAAATTACTCATTATAAGAGTGAAAAATATTAACTTATTGGCAAGCAAAAGCTTTGACAGTGTGAAACCAAACTGCTTAGTTTTAAGGCTTTCTCCATCAAACAAGGCTGTCCACTTCCATTATGAGAATGGAGGCAAATGTGAAAGTAACCCTATATGGCAGAATTATACCATTAACAGGCTGTACAACAACAAAAATGCTCCAACCTACTTGGAATGAAGCCTCACTTACCTGATACAGGAAAGATCTCAAGCTTTTGAGCAGAACCCTAAAGTGTGCCATCAAGGAGTGAAAATCCCATTCCAAACTCAGAGTTTCCACGGACACTAAGATAACTACAACATTTTCTTTAGCTTTGTCAGGAAACTGAGAAATAATACCAATCACTGCACATATCTCATCAAATTGTGTTTCTCACTAGGATCCCTGTACTTACTGCAGACATCCTTGCAGACTAATTCAACTCTAACTTTACTCCAACTACCCACCCAAATTTTCTTCTCATTCCCCCAGAAACAACACCCCCAAAATTACCCACAATTACATCACAGCTGTAAAATATAGGGATAATATTATACAAGCAATCACAGGGAACATGAGGCCTAGATATATGCACCTCTGAGTTGTCATGCTTAAAAGTTCTTGCCATACTTTAGAACATAACCAGCCTTAGGCATAGGCCAACTAGGCGGCTGCCTAGGGCACCACTCTAGCAGGGGTGCTTTTCCAGTAATCTGGATTGTGTAGGTAGACCAGGATGGGGCAAAGGGGGGTGTTGGGGGGCACTGGGGAGACCTATTGCCTAGGGCTCCAGTTGACCCAAGGCCGGTGTTGCTTTAGAAGTACTTAACAGTGCTTACCAAAAGCAAAAACAGTATTACCATGTGTCTTGTTAATATCCCAGAATACTTTTAATCAGTCTTAAAGATTACCTAGTCAACTCTAATCCTAAAGTTTTCAGCCTCAACTTATCCATGGGCTCTGTACCCAAAGCATGGTGATCTAACATTATGGTTCCTCTACAGAAGGGTTTCACTATATCTCATGCAAGAAAATATAGACCAATTAGTGTAAGTACTCTAACAGATGGCTGCGGTGGTACGGCAGTAGCGTTGTTACCTCACAGCAAGAGATTCTCCCATTCGATTCTCGGCTTGGCTTGGGAGTGCCTTCTGTGTGGAGTCTGCATGTCCGCCCCACGGTTGGATAGTGTTCAAAAGACATGCGTGCGTAAATTGGCGTGCCTTCATTGAAGGTTGGGCGTTGAGCTGGCACCTCAGCATTTCGTACAAATCTACTGCCAATCATTAGCAAACTGGAGTTCTGCTGTGGCGACCCCCTACTGAGAAAAGCCAAAAGACCAACAAGTGTAAATAGTCTAACAAGTTCATGCAATGTATAATTGCTGAAATGATCAAAAATATTGATAATTTCCATACCCTTGACCCAAGTCACTTTACGTTTGTCAAAGGCAGGTCATGTCTAACTAACCTGATAAATTTCTTTGACAGAATCACTGAAACACTCAATGAGAAATTATCTGACAATAATGCCTACATTGCCCTAGCTAAGGCCTTTAACACCATTTGCCATACTGGTATTATATAGAAGCTCTATAAACTGAGTGTCAGCACTGGATTGCAGTCTGGTTTACCAATCAGATCCACTCAGTGACAGAAATGTTTTTAGTGATGTGATACAGGTTTCTGTCCTGGGCCCTCTCATCTATGTCGCTAAGGTCAAACTTAATGGGCCAGATTCCATAAACTTCGCAGATTCAGTGCATTATGCTCATATCAGTGCTAAAGTTGTGGATAACATTGTAATACCACAATAAATTTAGAACAGCTCAATGCACAGTGGTGTATCACAGTAGCAACAGCTCACTGAACAAATGAGAAATGGGTATCAAAGCATGTTGTATATTAGCAGTAGATTATCACAATTCAAGCATCCAAATAGTTATATAGACATATGTATAACAGAATCTATCCAGTAAGGTTAAGGATAACTGTGGAATATAACTGACTCCATTATCATACCAAAAATATCACAACTATCCCAGTGTAAGCTGCATGACATTCTTAATACATATTTCCATAAATTTGTCCAGAAAAGTTACAGACACCTATGGATATTTCTGTAATTCATTCACTAACAAAATAGTACTTGTTTTAAAGCTCCAGTGCCATTTGTAATATACAAGTATATCATCAGCAATTTTTGCAGTAAGCTCAGAGACAACTATGGATATCTCTGAAACACATGCAGTAATAAAATATGCCGGATTGCAATTACAGATTCTGATGGAACCCATAAAATTTCTAATAAAAAAATTAATACAGGCAAAAGGCAATCATGGCCATATTGCCACAACTAACATTGGCTAACATTGGGTTCGGGACTTCAGTGAGGAACACAAGTAATGCACACACCCAAGGAAAGTAGGAGATAGAGAAGAAGAGGTAGGGTATGGGAGACGAAGAGGGACAAACAAGATGGATGTTAAAACAGAAACATCTAAGGGAAAGTCAGAGGAGCATGGGCAATTTTTTTGATGGGACCAGGCCCCATTTTATTTTTATTAAGACTAGAAGGAAAGTTAAACATACGGAAAGAGGAGGAGAAAGACATCACAGCAGGTATGCCCATAGATCAAATAGCACAATACAAGACAGACAAAGGTTGGGAAAAACAGTAAGGACAAGTAAGTTACACAGAAATCACATTGCACAACACAGGCAATGGAAAGCTGATAAATGGGGGGAATGCATACCAGCCATGGTAAAATGCAGAAGAACATATCTACTTAAGCACTAGCACATTAGCATGTGTTGCAAACTGTGTGACAGTCATACCTGGATGTGTATGACCAATGGAAGGTGTGTGTTGGGGGTAATACATAAGGATCACTGTGCATACTGGATAAATAAGCACATGCCCAAGTAGTCTGTCAGTAGTGTAGGTGTAAGCCAAGCAACATCACAGATGAACAAATGCAGATATAGCAATACTAGATAACTACAGCAGAGGACAGAACCAAAACTATGACCATGCATACGAAAGGCAAACAATGAAGCACAGTGCAAAACAGAAGTACTGCAGAAAAACAACAAAATGTCTGCTACGTAAACAATTGGGCGTACACATCCCTAACAAAAGTGTAATGGACTGCATATATGTTACATACATATGCCATGTCAAAGGCAAAACACAGGTGCAGATATGTATGCATGATTGTCAGTGGCCTAAATGGCACATACTTGAAATCAAGTTCAATACATATACACACACACCAATGACATATAAGAATACAAAACTATAACACTACAGCTAAATAAATATAGCAGGTTGTGCACATGGATTTCAGCAATGTACACTGTTTAACACACAAGTATAATGAGAACAAGGAGGTATTGCAAGCATTAGCCAGCAATATGTGTGTAGATGTTCCGCAATGGAGAATGGCCAGACATTTGGCACGTGTTCACCATGTCATACTAATACATGGCAATGGTCAATAATTGCAACAAAGGCAAACATATCTGTAAAATATAATAGGGAAATAAGAAGGTGGTAGGGAGGTGGATAACCTGGGCACACATCAGGGCATAGCTCTCCTCCTTTTAGCACAAAAAATCTGGACAAAGCCAAAAATAATAGGGGGGCAAAGCCCCAACATACAAATTTTAAATATTGCTCTTATAGGTTTAGAAAGTTGCTAGAATAAAAGGTCTTGTGTTACCATGCATTTTCTGAAGGATATGAAGTCTGAAACTCGGCTGCCTGTCATTCTTTAGTGAATTTAGTCCTCATTGATATGCCTAAAAAATCCAGAAAACCACAAATTTTATGAAGAACAGACCTAAAATAAAAGGCAAAATCTGGAAATTCTGCAAAAATCTGGACAGTTGAGAGGTATGCATCTGGGAAAAGCAGGAAAGCTAAGATTACATTCTACAAATGCATGCATACAGCATACAGGGTGCTATAGAAGCCAAACCAAAATACGTTTAATTAAATGGAAAATGTATGTCACATGAGCAGAGTGATTTCTGATAGACACAGAAATGGCCATATATAAAATAGACATGCACAGTTATGTGCTATCATGTAATATCAACATACTTAGGTAAGCAAGCTAATGATTTCAAGGACATACACATAATACTGTCATGCAAATATTGAATAAACAAACTCATGTATTAAGTCACCCACCCAGCTCATTACTGAGCTGAGGACACTCTTGTGAGAATCATTACAGCACATCAGCAGTAAGTCAGTGAATGCTCACATGTCAAAGGTACAATTGAGTGTCACTCCTGATCTGACTATGTGCTGAGACACGTACAATAAATTAATGTGTACAACAGTTTAGGGTAGGTGTGAACTTATGTGAATAAGTAACTGACATGGAAATTTAATATACAGCAAACACGGCATAATGTATTATTAAAGAATGCATTATCTGCACCATTGTGTATAGATTAATGCTACATTGCTGTTTGATGCAGTCAGACAAGGAGGACTGCACATAGACATTATATACCTGTATATGATCCCACATGCCATCAGTATTGCCAACCCATGGCACACAACATTGCATCATGCTAGTGGGACATCATGACAAGTGTCATCTAAAACACATGGGGAATGACGTCCTTCTAGTGAACATATATGATATGGCAATACACAATTCCAAGCCATATCACAGTGTTAGTCCTAGACTATGGGCAACATATGTCTGTCATTTGCCTTCAGTAAAACACGTTTATATGCTACATCTTTCAGCACTAGTTGCAGGTTAACTGCCACAGTACATGGACAACCAGATGTGGAAGCAAAGTATAATGTGTTAATGTGTATCATGCACACATTGAAAGAGAAGTAAAAGTCACATGTCAATAACACATAAGCATGACACCTACATGGTATGCATACACAAGAATGCATATGCAGTTCAATCAATTATATGGCAATTAGCATGTTGGTTGTATAACACATGTAGAACACACAGACAATGCTTACAGACTGGAGGGACCAGGGTGATGTGAATGAGACTCATGAATGACCTCACAAGCTATCTCCATGAATAAATCATGTGTAGCCTGTGCCGTATCCCAGAAGAATGCCTCCATCATGTCCCTCATCTGTATTCAGAACAATCAGTAACAGCCTCCAAGATCTCCTCCAGATAATAATCTCTGTTCATGTCCTGACATCATCTCCTCCAGGGTGCAGGCATGATGGTTCTGGCAAGGGTGGGTCCAGCTTCCTCCTCCTCCTCATCAGCATCACCATCATCATCTGAAACTCTGGTAGTGGACTGGCATTCACTCGTTGTTGTCATCTGCTAGAAGAATGTCCATGGGTCCCATGCTCTGTCAAGATTAATTGCAAAACACAACAGAAATTAAAAGCAAGTGTCTATCATACAAAACATTCCTATGAAGATCATAGCAGAACTTAATATGAAAATAATGAAAATTTACACAGAAACTGACAGACATGTCCATTATGTACAGAGGTACCTTATAAATGCCTGCCCCTCAATGTCCTATTCGTAAACAGGACATCATTATACTTTTGTGAAAACTTGTTTAGGATTGGAGATATCCTCCTGGGTCATTAGTATTGCAAAAAAAGTATTGTTAATGTTCAGTTTAAAATATACATAAATAACATTAGTTACCTTTTAGTCTTGAGTCAAGAATAACTCTTCAGGATGTGAAAAACATTTTGTTTTTAATTAAATCCCCATACATCAGCAATGGGAGACCACATTTAAAATGTTTAAAAATCAGTCTAACCAAGCAGCAAAGTCACAAAGATTTTGTAATCTTTGTGATCAGTAACTTGCATGCAGAATTTTTACGTTAGCAAATAGGGTCTTTTCAGACCCTCATGCTTCTCACTTAGTGCTGCACGTGAACACTTAATCATGTGTTTAGTAACAGTAATTTTTTAGAAAAACACAAGCCACCTGGCTTGGCAACCAGTCTTGTTTTTGACCTTGTAAATTTCAGTACCAGTAACATTTTATCTCCCCAACATTCCTTGTAACTACCCATCCCATCCTGAGAAGGTCCGAGCTCACATAAAATCTCTTTCACATTGTGTACTTTCCTCCCTTCCTGGGCATTCCGGACTCTGTAGACCATAGCACATACCTTAACCCCTTCAGCACTTTCTTTACCTTCAGTCATCTGTTAATACACCTTACAGCTTATTATTAGAATGCAGTTGTGAAACACTTAGAATTACAATAAGTATCTATGGTTTACATAACTATGCATTTTATATTATGCATCATTTTTAACATAAGCAGTTAACATTTTATTTGTGCAGAAACTGTACGTTAATATGCATTTTGTGTAGAATAATCATGAGAGATGCATTTTTCTCTAATAGTATGAATGTTCAAATTTAGAGATTGTACTATCTGTGTGTAATGACTCATATGAACAGCCACCAAGTGTCATTGTTAAAATAAGGAGAAAGTGATATGACAATATAGCAGAAAATAGGCAAGCCATATAACAAACATCTGAGCCAGGCAGCATGGTAATTGGCTGAACACATATCAATATAATGAATACAGCAGTAATACATTTTTATACGTTCAAACAACACAACCTGTGACATATGACAATGTAATGTATGTTGTACTAACACTGTTGTATGTGTACAACTGTCTGTATTATCTATCTAAAATTACTTCCAGTCAGTAGCCTGTAAAATGCAAACATCCTGATGATGCTTGCTGATCATAAACTGTTGTAAAAATGTCTGTCTGCACTAGTGTCAGTAAACCTTGGTTATAACTGTATTTTAACAAAAACATCCAAGGTATTGCAGGCAGATAACACCAATATTGAACTGAAAAGCATGCCAAACAAGACTAATGCAGACATCCATTCAATTTGGGTAGTAAAGCTAAGCACAACAGTCACTGGAAAACACAGCCTTACATACAAAAATACCAAACTATAAATTATAAGCATCATTCAAAGCACTAACTGTATGCAAAATAGCCAACTCATCATATGTGTGACAGATACACCAACCTATGTGCTATTTAGGTTGTGGAGTACAATTCAAAAACTGTGTGCTGAAAGAATGTTTTAATGATACATGAAACAGTTGTAAGTGCAGATATAGCGTGATAATTTCACTTACCTTACTGATGCATGATGGGTGCTCCAGCATTCTAAGCAATATACATGTTGATGTGAAAAATACAGGCCAATGTTTACAATAAAAAGTAATCGGGTCTATATCACATAGTCGAAGTTATGTAACTTCGAACACCTAATGGTCGAACCATTATGTTCGAAGTTACATAACTTCGACTATCTAAAACAACAGACAACAAAATAAACTGTTGTAAGCAGGAGGGCAAGTCCCCCTGCACCCCAATACCCCCCCCCGCTACTTAAATATACCAACTTCAAGATTGCACCACATTGAAGTTATTGAAGTGAATGGAACCTCCGCCTATGGAGATTTCCATTCACATGCTCGAACTTTTACAAATTCAAATAAATGGTCTCGACCATATGTGGTTCGAATGTGTAAAAGTTCGATGACATGATAGGAACCCAAAGTAATCAACATTCCTCTCTCCCTCTGCTGCTTCTCAAGCCTATTTCACTGTGAGCACAGATCTTGGTTCCTGGTCTGATCATCATCTCCAGAGGACAGAAACGAGAAACTATAAAAGATGCATTCCTCAAACAACAGTGGTATACACTGCTCGTGAAGAACTTTAAATAATCACCATATGCATCTTCAGTGTTACAAACAGGTTTAAATAATCACCAGTCACATTTTCAGTGTTGCATGCAGGTTTTAATATCTTTGAACACAGACCAGAGAACATGAGATTCAAACCTGCAACTATGATGTACATCCAGGCTATAATCTTTAGAGCTACCTGCCTAGCTAAGCCATCTTGACTGAAAATGCATGTTATGAAAGCAATGAAAAGACTCAGTTTTATGGCATCATCTAGATGTAGGATGGTCTATTAATATGGATCCTGGCTTAAGATTTCAAAGTATGAACATGTTGTGGTCATGTAAGTAAAGAGTTTGAAAAACTTAACTCATGCCAGCATTATGTTCAGAAACATTAACAGTAATGTAATCATTCAATGTCCTTTTAGATCACCACTGCAGTATTCTTCATAGAGGGGATGTCCTGCCCAGAGCAGCTTGATGCTTGGTCAGTATGAAAAAGCCTAAAAAAAGATCTTGTATGTGCCGTACATCACATTTATGATCCTCACACAGAACACAGGGCTAAAAGGCACATACGGATGCAACTACCTAGAACTTCTTTTTCTGACTGTTCAAACTCCATTTTTGCCAGTTGGTCTAACCATCTTGTTGCTGTACTGAATATTTAGAAATGTCAGATCAACCATTGGGTTTTTTTTTTTTTTACTTTTCTCTGTCTTGTATTTTATTTTACTACCCAGAGTTCATGTCATCCAAGAAAGGAAAATGTCAGTGTGAGAGGCAGATTCCCCATGAGGATCATCACAAACAGTGTTTTTTTGTTTGGGTGCTTCCCACAACCATACCTCAAAGGGTCAGAACCTCTGGTATTTGTTAGGGCTGATGTCCCTTCTAAGAAAAGACAAAAATTGAAACATGTTTCGACCTGTCCTAAGTATCCTCAAAGGGACTGGCAAGAGTTTACTCAGGGCTTGTTTTCTGCCTTAATAGCCCTAAAGCCTCCTCAAGGGGTTTCAGTACCCACTACTCCTTAGACTTCTACTCCTTCTATACAGCTTAGGGAACCAGATTCCTCTGATGAAGATTTAGTGTTTGGTCAGGGGTCTTTGTCCTATTCTTCAGAGATGCCTTTGCCTTTGGCTTATGGTTCTGATGAAGAGGAGTCTATTAGCCTTGAGCCTCCTTTTGAGGAATTGTCCCTTGGGGATACAGTTGCTTGGATGATGGAATTTTTTAAGTGGGATTCTTCTCAAGTGTCTGATATTCAGAGAAGATATTATGAGTTGCTTCAGATGGATACTCCTAAACCATCAGCAGTTCCTCCTCTGTTGACTGCCTTCTTAAATATTTTCATTCCTGCTTCCAAGCCTCCTGATTCCCAGTCTCCTGCTCCTAAGAAACCTGTTAGGTTCTATAAGGTTCCTGAGGACTGTCAATTTTTATTTACATGTCCTTTTGCTGATCCTGCTGTGGTGTCAGTCTCTTCTGACTTCTAAACTTTTTCCTGTTCCAAACTTTTGTATTCTGATAAGGATAGTAAGGCAATGGAAATAACTGGTAATTAAGTTTACACTGCTTCTACTTTGGCCTTTTGGGCTATATTAATTATTATATAAAATAATTGGCCCTGATTGCTCAGGCTTATCAGGTTATCTCTTCTATCTCTGATTCTGAAGGCAAATCTTCTGCCTTTTCTTTTTAGGTTCTGCTTTTCAAGTGACTCATGACACTATTAAGTTCAGCTGTGATGCCTCTTCTAGGGCTATGGCTTTTGAGTCTGTCATGAGGCATTATTCTTGGCATCATCTCCATTCTCTACCTGTGGACATTAAGGCCAAGTTGTTGGATGCTCCTTTGGATAATACACATCTTTTTGGGACAGCTGCTGATGACATATTTAAGTTTCTTCAAGAGAAAGACAAAGCTTTGCAAGACCTTAAATATATCTTTTCTTTCCTATCCTTAAGTTCCAGAGGAATTATCATTCTAGGTCTGCTGTTGTTTACAGGCAATCCAGCTAGGCCTCTAAGGGCAGGAAAGGAAGGAGGCAGGCCCCCTCTTCTAAAGTTTCTCAGATTTCTGTGGCCCAAAAACCTCCTTTATTTGATAAGTCTGTTTCTTTTTGACAGTTTTCCCCATCTTCTTTTACACCAGGTTCCTTTGTCCCTTTGGCTCTTCCTTTGTCTTCTAAATTGGTGTCTCATCACTTCAGACTTGTGTTTTTTTTTTCTATCATCCATCAGGGTTACTCCTTTTTTCAGGGATTCCTCAACCTCCTCTAGAGCAACTTCTTAATTTCCTGAAGGTTCTAGAGTCTATGTTGAACCAAGGAACCATTCAACCTGTCACCCCGTGGGTTTTTATTCCACGATGTTCCTGGCTCCTCAAAAGGAGAGTACTTGGAGATCTATTATGGATATCTTCCAGCTCAACACCTTTCTCAAGATCCCTTGTTTTCAGATACTTACACTAAACTGTTTCCTTTTTTATTACTCCAGGCTATTCTGGTGTTCTTGGATCTGAAAGATGATTATGTTCTTATCCCTATTCACCCTCTCTTCAGGATGTTTTTACATTTCTCTGTGTCCTCCTTTCATTTTCATTTCTCTGCTTTGCTCTTTAGCCTCTCTACTGGCCCAAGAGTATTCACAAAATGCCTAGCTCCTGTGATTGCCTTCTGCAGGCTCCAAGGCATTCAGATTTTTCCTTATCTAAATGACCTGTTGCTTCAGGCACCTTCTCCCAGTCAATTGTTACAGGAGCTACAGTTCACCATCACTCTTCTTCAAAGTCTGGGGTTTACTATCAACTTTCAAAGGTCTGCCCTGACTCTGTCTGAGGATCATATGTATCTGGGATGCAGGATTTAGACGTTGCCAATGTTCCCCTCTCATTTGCCTGTAAAGGTATTGTAATTTACAGCCTTCTTTCGGTCTCTTCTTTCTCTGTTTGCCATGCCAGCCAATAAGTTTCTTTGAGCCCTTGGGATTCATGGCCTCTTCTGTTTCAATGTTTCCTCTTGTCAGACTGCATATGCGAAAGCTTCAGTGGTACTTCAAGTCAGTTTGGCTACAGCATCTTCATCTTCTGAATTTCAGTGTACCTCTTCTTCCCTGTCTCAAAAAGGAATTTGAGTGGTGGATTCAACAGATTGATTTCAACCCAGGCTGGCCCTTTCAGTCTCCAGTCCCTTCTCAAGAACTGTTCACCAATGCCTCAGACATGGGATAGTGGGGATTCTCTTGGTCACCTGAAAGTTCAGGGTCTTCAGCCTTACCATTAGAAATCAGACCACATCAACATCAAATAGATAAGAACTCGTATTCTAGCCCTTCAGGCTTTTCACCCCATGTTCTGTCCAGGCCCATGAAGGTGTACACAGACAACACTACAGTGATGTGGAATGCCAACAAGCAGGGGGGCACAAAATCTTACCTCCTCTGCAAGATGGCACTTCACGCTTTGAAAGTGGGTCTCAGTTATCAGTTAACTTTTCAGGCAGTATATATTCATTCAGAGCACTATCTACTGCCAGACTCTCTAAGCAGGTTCAGAACACAGGCTCACGAAGGGATGCTTCACAGAGACATGTTTCTGGACATTGCTCATCGGTGGGGTATTCCTCAGGTAGATCTTTTTGCCTCTCCTCTAAACAGGTATCTTCCTCTCTTCTGTTCCAGGATGTAATTTTCCTTGTAAGGGGATGTCTTTTTTATGCTTTCCCTCCTCTTCTTCTACTTCCAAGAGTCCTGCAGAAGATTCAGCTGGGCTCCCCAAAAATCTTGCTAGTGACTCCCTTAATGCATCTGGCCAGGGGCAATCATTGCAAGTTACCTCACTGGTTGGATCTCCTCACACAGAACAAGGGGTCTCTCATTCATCCCCACTTGTCCATTCTGCAACTGACATTATTGGTGATAGTGTTTTAACCCCTTTCAGGCACCTCTTTTCTGAGGATGTGCTCAAGATTTTACAGGAGGCAGGGAAACCCTCAATCAGAAAATCTTATACATCAAAATGGAAAAGGTTTTCAGTCTGGTGTCATGTTTGTAACCAGGACCCTTTTTCAGTGGGGGGTCCCTTTGGTCCTGTCTTGTGTCAGTTGATCCAGTCTGGCTTGGCCAATTCTTCTGTGAAGGCCTATTTGTCAGCCATTTCTGCTTGTCTACCCTTGACTCCTCCTTTGACTTCTCGTTTTGAGGTCAAACAATTTCTTAAAGGTGTCCTGCTTATTAAGCCTAAAAGAAAACCTGTTCCTCCTCCTTGGGACCTTAATTTTGTTTTAGAAAAATTGACTCAAGCTCATTTAAGCCTGCAGATTCTGTTTCTTTGCAGTGTTGTACCTAAAAGACTGTTTTGCTGCTGGCTCTTACTTTGCTCAGAGGGTTTCTGAGCTCCAGGCTCTTAAGGCCATTGCTCCTTTTTAGGTTTTTCACACGGTCAGGGTGTCCCTTTGTACTAATCCTTCTTTTATGCTCAGTGTAGTAAATCAGTTGTCATTGAATCAGTCAGTACAACTCTCTTCCTTTTTCACTTCTTCTCAGTCTGCTAGTCAGAGGGTCCTGAATACCTTGAATTTGCACAGACAGCTCAGTTACTATTTGGATAAAACTAGGACAATTTGTAAGTTTGATCAGCTTTTTATTTCTTTTCATCCCTGGTTTTTGTGTTTGGCTGTTTCTAAACAAACTATCTCATCCCAGATATCTAAGGCCATTTCCTTTTGTTATTCTTTTCATGGGAAATCTCTGTCTACTTCTGTTGGAGCTCATTCCACTAGGGCTGTTGCCTCTTCTGGTGCCTTCTTCAAGGGGTTAGATACCAATTCCATCCTTGAAGCAGTATACCTTTACTAAGCATTATAAGTTGGATATGGTTTCTATGGAAAGAGCAGATTTTGCTGAAACCATTTTATGTGGGTTTATTTTTTTTTTCAAAACAGGTTTATTGTTTTAACATATAAGAGAAATATCATAACAATTTTATACAAGTAATTAAAAATAGGTATTATTATAATATTCAACAAAACAACTAAAGTATTTACAAAGACATCCACTACAATCAGATCAATTAATTAAACTAAAATACCGTGCTATTGAAATTAGAATTTTTTAACAAATTTTGTAAATTATCCCATACAATATAATAGGATGTTTTTCTAGTTGTTCTCATTCTAATTGTGCTTATTTCCATATGGCACATTATATTCATAACATTTTTAAATTCATTGAACGAAGGAGGTGTATCTGAAATCCAATTTCTAGTTATTATTTTCCTGGCCACTGCTAGGATAGACCATAACAAGGGAAGCTTAATCTTTTAACACATTGAGGTACAGGTGTGTTGAATAATATAAGAGACTTAGAAATAATGAAATTATCTGTAAAAAGAGCCTGCAAAAATTCATTAATTGACTTCCAGTATTCTTTCAACTTCATACAGTCATAAAACATATGAGCCCAGTCAGCATTAATTTCTACATTACATCTCTTACATAGATTATCTTTATTATTTATTTTATTCATCATCAAAGGTGTATAAAAAGATCTATGTAAAAATTTCCATGTATAAAGTCTCCAGACAATGGAAGATGTAGTTCTATAAGCAGATTCCAATATATATTGTTTATCTTGTTGAGTTGGTGGGTCCCCATTAATAGAGGTGAAATAATTCCAGTATGAATCTACACTGTAAAAAGTTTCTTATCTGATAATTTTATGTATATATGAAAGTTTACCTTTATCAGAAACTTTATGCTGTAAATTTAATATCAAGTAATCAATCAGTTTTGGAATAGATTCTTTAACTGTTATAGACATTAGATCTATTCTATCAATGAGATGTTGTCTAAAGATCTGAACCTCTAACCAGCAAGTTTCTCTTAGATCAAATTCTTGTTTCAAGAAATCTAGATTTTTAACTTTATTATCAGATATCAGCTGATACCAGTACTTTAGATCATTATCTATAGCTAAATGAGCTCCTTCAGAAGTAGATGACATAAGCATACCCTGAGTATACATTATAGGGAATACAATAAAATTCCATTCCCTATACTTAGGGTGCATGAATATAAAGTTACGATAACTAATAATAATATTTAATGGGTAACAAACCATATGTTTAGGTGTAATAGGTGAAGTACAAAATTCCTTTAGCAACCACAACATGGAGTGATTTACAATCATATTTGTATGTGTTAAGGAGATTTTCATGAAGTGCATACTAATTAGCTCCCAATAATCTTTCCATTTTGTGATATATGACTGATCTATTAATAAAGTAATAACTTTTATAATAGAAGAGATAATATATAAATTAAAGTCTGGAAAAGAAATACCCCCTTGAGACCAGCTATTAGTATGTTTCTTTAATGCAATCCTAGGTCTATTAGGTGCCCATAAGAAATTTAACATTAGTGTATTCAGTTTCTTGATAATTATTTTTGTAGGTGAAAGTATTATTGATTGTATTAAGTATAAAATCTTGGGGAATATTATCATTTTAATAATTGTAAGTCTCTCCTCCATAGTAAAAACATATTATTCCAGGTATTAAAAGATTTTGTATATTAAGAAAACAGGTATTATAGTTATTATATATAATAGATTTAATATCTTTAGATAGTATTATACCTAAATAAGTTATCTGACCTGAATTGGGTACATATTTAGTAAAATCACTAATGAGAATATTTTTTCGTGTATATATAGGTAGTATTTTAGTTTTTTCTTCATTGAATATTAAACCAGAAATACTTTTAAAATTCATTTTATCAAATAAAGACTGCATAGAAGAATTAGATCCTGCTGATGTAATTAGAACATCATCTGCAAAAAGTTGAATTTTTGATGTTGTATTTTCATCTATTTCAAAACCCTCTATGTCAGTACTGTTTCTAATCAAATTAGCCCAAGGCTCCATTACTAAAGTGAATAATAGTGGAGAAAGTGGACATCCTTGCTTTGTACCTTTAAGAATGGGTATTTTTTGTGAAACATATGTTCCTACCTTAATATAAGCCAGCGTTCCTTTGTATAAATGCTCAATTAAATTTACAAATGCATCAGAGAAGTTTGTGCATTTCAGTAAGGTAAACAGATAGTCCCAACTTACTGAATCAAATGCTGAACCTATATCAAGACTAATAAGCGTTAAATCTTTCTTTTTCCTATTTGCAAAATCAATTAATGTTAAAGTTCTTCTTATATTATCAAAAGAATTTCTATTTACAATGAAGCCCGTCTGATCTATATCTATAATGCCGGGGATGATTGTCTTCAATCTATCAGCAAAAATACTCATAAACATTTTATAATCAACATTAAGTAATGAGATGGGTCGATATGAAGAACATCTAGTTGGATCTTTATTAGGTTTTAAAATTGGTGAAATAAATGTATATTACCAAGATGGGGGGGTTATTAACTCAGTTTGGGCCAAAATAAAAACCTTATGTATTAATGAATATGTAGTTTTAGAAAGGATTTTATATATCTCTGGTATAATACCATCATTACCCGGTGCTTTGTTTGATTTAAGCTTATTTGTGTAATAACTTCTGTATATGAAATTCTCTTGTCCAATAGTTTAATCTGTTGTTTATTAAGCTTTTTATTCATGTTTGTGGTTATAAACTCCTTTATTTTATCTTTAGGTTCCATGTTAATGTTGTTATGGTTAATCTTGTGAAAGTGATTTCTAAATTCATCTAGTATTTCTGGTATACTAGAAACATTCTTCTTTTTCCTTAGAGAAAAGATTTCTTTGATATGGTTTTGTTTATTCAATCTTTTTGTTTTATTTTTAAGTCTATGTAAGTATTTGGGGCTTATTGAATAAGACAAAAACTTATATTTCTCTAAAGTTATTTTAACTTTATGAGTTAACATTTCTTTGTATTTCTCATTTAGTTTGTTTATTTCTTCAATAACTTTCTTGTCCATAATATTTTCTTTATTATTATGTTTATGAGTCTAATTTACTTTGAATATCTAACAATTCCTTATCCCAAGATTTCCTTTTATTATTATACCATCTGATACTTTGTCCATATAGATATGATTTTAAGGCATCCCAAACATAGACAATGGAGACTTCAGGAGTATTATTTATGTCTAGAAAATGTTGTACTTCTGAAAGTATATATTCTGTATAGTCTTTTAGCTGAGTTAAGTATGCTGGTATCCTTTTGATCTGAACATTATGAGTATTTTTTATCATGAATTCAAAAACAATTGAGTTATGATCAGATATAGGACATGAAATGATTTTGGAATTAATTAAATCTGTTACCATCTGGTTAGAAATAAAGACCCTATCTATTTTTGAATAAGTTTTGTATCTGTTAGAAAAAAGGTGTATGGTAATGATTTTGAATCTATCTGATTATTAATATCATTCAAATGATAAGAATTAGCAAAATCATTTAAATGTTTTGCATTAGATGTAATTCTTCTTTTCCTTATAGTGGTAGTATCACTTTCATGTAGTATACAATTAAAATCACCAGCTAAAATAATATCCCTATAGAGAATGATATGATCTTATCAATATGATGTTTCACTGTATTAATACCAATTACAGGTATCCAATATACATTAATTAAAGTGTAAGTCTTCCCATTAATTTGTATTGTAACCATACAAAACATTCCTTTGTCATCCTGATAAGACTTAATGGTTTTAGGAATGGGCATACTTTTATTCCATAAAATAGCCACTCCTCTTTTTCTGAGTGTGCTCTGAACAAACCAATACTGTATACTTATGAGAGGCTAGTTTCTCAATATCTTTTTCAAGAGATGGGTTTCTTGCAGGAAGACTAGATTGGCCTTGTGTAAATTAATGTATCTTATTAGGCTTGCCCTTTTACACAGATTATTCAATCCATTAATGTTTAAAGAAATTCCTTTTAAAGATGTCATTTGGCATTTTAAAACTCAAGAATCTTATGATCGAAATAACAAATAACAAGATAAATAATGTTACATCTCCTCTTTTAGGTGTACCTTTAAATATAGCTGTATTTATTAAATCTCTTATGGGATTTTGTATAGGATTCAATTTTGTTTGTAGTGACAATGAGTGTACAAAATATATTGTGGATGTCAAAACTATATACATATAACAATGAACAAGTGAAAATAATATAAGGATTAAACCTTGCATCCAGCCTGGAGTTGAAAACTCCAACTTAGAGTAGTATTTACTACTCAAGTTAACCCCATACCCTAAGCAGCAGTACCTCAGCTACCACCTTATCAATTTAATACTAGTTATATTTAACTGAGGTTAACAGTTTTCAATTCAATTATCTATCAAGACAAAACTACACATTTGGTAAAACAGCATCATATAAACTAAAATAAACTTTTTTTTTTTAAACTGTTCATACTACTATATAGATCTATGTAATATATAACACTTGTATTCAAATAGCATTCAAATAATCTTGATGTTAGAAATCAAGAGGAGAGAAAATTAGGTTCTAACATTCATTTAAATCAAAAACTTTGGCTAATATGATTCAGACATTACATATATTAAGATGCATCTATTTTCTGTCATGTGAATACTATTAACAGCTTCCAAAAAAAAAATCTTGAATTGTTTGTATATGAGCATTTACTTAAACTCATTATTGTCAATAGAGTAAAATATTGTATTCATAAAAATTATTATAAATCATATTGCATAGTTATGCAAATTCTCAGAAACACTTGCATTATTAAAAAAAAAAAAAAAAAAAAGCCATCACACACATACACACAGACACACACACATACATACACACACACATACACACACACACACACACACACACACATATATATATATATATATATATATATATATATATATATATATATATATATATCTGATCTCACTGAGTTATGTCCTTGTTGAGCATTATCCTACTTGCTGTCCCTAGAATAAATCTGTCTGCTTTATAGAAAATAATGCACAGCAAACACATTTTAGTAACCAGATTTTACAATCATGCTAACCTACTGCTTTAAAATATATCACATGACATTTCTTCCAAAATAGAATTATAAAATTGTTTATGCTTGTCAATCAGATGAATTAAATGAATTATAATAAAGTATATGTTTGGAACAGAAGTTTTTAACACAGATTATTATGCTGCTGTTAAGTAGATTTTCAAAAACATTTAAATAAATGTTTCATTTTCTATGCCTTCTAAAATAAGACATTTACTTACTACAAGAAACTACATCATTTAAACTCATTATAACTGACATATTTTATGAATAGAGTATTTTTCCTGAATCTGTGGTGTGTCAGCATGATAACTAGGTCAGAGGTTATACTAACTGCTTTCAGTTTCTCTGTGAGAATTCTGTGAGTTGAAGCTTTTGAAGTAGTTCATGGACACTGTGCATGAGACAGCCCACATCCCAGATTGTCTCCCTTAACATTTTGGCGGGAAACTTATTAAAACTTGTGACAAACATTCATTTTGTCAATAGAGTAAAATATTGTATTCATAGAAATTATTATAAATCATATTGGATAGTTATGCAGATTCTCAGAAACACTTGCATTATTATATAAAAAAGCCATCACACTCACACACACACATACACATACATACACACACACACACACACACACACACACACACACACACACACACACACACATATATATATATATATATATCTGATCTCACTGAGTTGTGTCTTTGTTGAGCACTATCCTACTTGCTGTCCCTAGAATAAATCTGTCTGCTTTACACAAAATAATGCACAGCAAACACATTTTAGTAACCAGATTCTACAATCATGCTAACCTACTGCTTTAAAATATATCATATGACATTTCTTCCAGATTAGAGTTATAAGATTATTTATGCTTGTCAATCAGATGAATTAAATGAGTTATAGTAAAGTATATGTTTGGAACACAAATTTTTAACACAGATTATTATGCTGCTGTTAAGTAGATTTTCAAAAACATTTAAATAAATGTTTCATTTTCTATGCCTTCTAAAATAAGACATTTACTTACTACAAGAAACTACATCATTTAGACTCATTATAACTGGCATATTTTATGAATAGAGTATTTTTCCTGAATCTGTGGTGTGTCAGTGTGATAACTATGTCAAAGGTTATACTAACTGCTTTCAGTTTCTCTGTGAGAATTCTGTGAGTTGAAGTTTTTGAAGTAGTTCATGGACACTGTGCATGAGACAGCCCACATCTCAGATTGTCTCTCTTAACATTTTGGCGGGAAACTTATTAAAAACTAGTGACAAACATTCATTTTGTAGTGTAAATGTATGTAAACATGACAAAACCTTCACAATGTATTCCACAGACCATTACAGCCTCTTACTTCTTTTCAGAAAGAGAAACAAATTGAATCACAGCTTGCCATTAAATCTTCAGATATTTTGACTGGTTATGAAACAAAACATTATAACTGACATATTTTATGAATAGAGTATTTTCCTGAATCTGTGGTGTGTCAGTGTGATAACTATGTCAAAGGTTATACTAACTGCTTTCAGTTTCTCTGTGAGAATTCTGTGAGCTGAAGCTTCTGAAGTAACTCATGAACACTGTGCATGAGACAGCCCACATCTCAGATTGTCTCTCTTAACATTTTGGCGGAAACTTATTAAAACTAGTGACAAACATTCATTTAGCAGTGTAAATGCATCTAAATATGACAAAACCTTCACAATGTATTCCACAGATCATTACAGCCTCTATGTAAGTGAAATTAAGCCCAAAATTACCAACAAG
The DNA here is from genome assembly GCF_019279795.1 of Protopterus annectens. Taxonomy (NCBI): domain Eukaryota; kingdom Metazoa; phylum Chordata; order Ceratodontiformes; family Protopteridae; genus Protopterus; species Protopterus annectens. The sequence goes on along the minus strand of NC_056747.1, from coordinate 1,118,812,468 downwards.
CAATAAAACTCAACATTCTTCTCCCAACTCAATTTTCATACAAATCCTATTATTCACTGTGCCCACACAATCAAAAGCATTTCTATATATTAATAAAGAAAAGAAAAGAGAGTAGAAAATAAAAGGGAGTGAGGCAGAAATAAAAAATGTAAGAGAAAGCTGTAAGAAGTATATACAATGGAATGTTACTTACTGTTTATATTAATAGAGTTAAAAATAAAACATATTATTTACTCTTATTTAGTTCTGATTATTATTAGTTAAAGCATAACAGATTATTTACAAACAAGCATAAGCAGTATAATCAAGAAAGTATAATTAGAAATAGCATTTGAAGAACTTATAAAAACTTTTACAAGGAATAAATATGTTATTATTCTATTAATGATATTTTCATTACTGTTCTCTCCTGCCCTCCCCACCCTTTACCCACTACATAATCTAAATAGAATGTCATTGTTTAAACAAAGAAAATAATAAAGGAGAAGGAAAAAAGGTAAAGATAAAAATGTATCAAATTACTAACCTTACTTCTTTTCAGAAAGAGAAACAAATTGAATCACAGCTTGCCATTAAATCTTCAGGTATTTTGACTGGTTATGAAACAAAACATTTCTTTGCACATAGAGAATAACTTTGATTAAATCTTTTCCAAAATATTTGTGGCTTTCTGGAAATGCAGGAACTATATTCAAAAAGATTAATAATGAACTAAAATGATAAGAGAGAAAAAAAACATATAACAAATCATTTGTTTTTTAGTCTCTTCTTCTTCTCTGAAGTCTTCCACGAAGCTTCAGTTGCCAATCTCTTTAATGAAGAACTAGCCCATTCCATTTCTTCTATTTTATCCAAAATCCTTTTTTCTTTGACAAACAGTAAAGTAGAGTCTAAATCATCGAAAACCTTAGGACCATCAGGAAGGAAGATCTTAAGCTTGGCAGGAAACAGAAGGTATGTTTTAAACTGTGCTTTTTTAAGCTCCCTTATTAGTGGCAGAAAAACTTTTCTTTTAGCTATTACCATGGAAGAATAGTCATTGTCAAAACGCACAGTTGTCTCATTAATCTTAACAGGAGCTTTAGCCCAAGCAGATTTAAGAACCATCTCTTTATCAAAAGATGATAGAAATCTAACTATAACTGATCTAGGGTATTTTTTGTTAGAGTTAGTATTAGCTATAGATCTATGTGCTCTTTCGATACCAAAAGAGAATGCTTCTGGTAAGTCTAAAGTTTCAGGGAGCCAAGTTGTTAAAAAGAAGTAATATTGTTACCTTCAATATTTTCTGGCAGTCCAAAAATCCTAATGTTATTGCGCCTAGATCTATTTTCCAGGTCATCCAGCTTTGTTTGTAAATGTGCATTTTGTTTCAGCAGAAACTCAATGTTGATTTCCTCTTCTTGGATTCTATTTTCCATGTCATTCACAGCTTCTTCTATGCCTGTCATCTGGATCTTCTGTTGTTGCAGGTCTGTATGTAACAGGTCTATTTGTTTTGTAGTTTTTTCTATGAAGGTGTCTATTTTAGTATCCATTTTATCCATTTTATCAGTAAGTTGCTGGATTATAATTATCAGAGACTGAAGTTCTTTCTTGATGCTGGAGTCTTGAGAATTTGTCTTACTGGAACTCATTTCAGACTGATAAACTGACAGGAAAATTTCCACAGTGATTTCTGACAGGAATATTGTTAAGATTTCCTTTCTTTTTTAGATATAGTTCAAGAACTATATAAAACAAACGTATTTAGAAAGAAAATTACTTCAAAAATTAATTTTTTAAGTAATTAATTCCTGTCAGTGTAATGAAATTGGTGGAGCTGAAGAAATCTGCTGCTATCCTGTGTTCATCCTTGGCCACGCCCCTCTTATGTGGGTTTATTGAGTGCTCTTCTCAGTCTTCCACCTCCCATTATGTTCCTTGAGCTTTTTTACTGTCTCTTCTATGAAGAATACAGCAATGGTGATATAGAAGGATGCATTACAGTTGTGTAAAATTGTACCATAACAGTAAATGCCCTTATTTTCACTGTTGCATTATATGTTCCCTCACTCCAACCCCCTCTTATTTGTTCTGCACTTTTTCCTTCTAGATGTGCATGAACTCCTTTGTCCTACAGCAACTGTTCTCTTCTGGGACAATTCAGTTCTAGGTACTTGTGTCTGTACATCCCTTTTATGTCCTACGTTCTGTGTAGGGAGCATAAATGTGACATATGGCACATACAAGATATTTTTTAGGCTTTTTCATACTGGCCAAGCTTCAGGCTGCCCTGGGCAGGACATCCCTTCGATGAAGAATACTGCAACAGTGAAGAGAAGGACATCTACTGTTATGGTAAGATTTTACACAACTGTACTTTCTTCAGACAGTGGGACAGTGTCATGTATTATAGAGCTTTGGTGAACAGAATCATACATGTTGCTGTCCATATTCCTTGGCAAAGTCCACATCACTAAGCAAATACATACATCTTCCCTGTTCTGCATTTCAGCTGTAAGTCTGCCCATCCTACTCCCTCAGAGGATGAGGATGATGGTGTTTTTGAACTGAATGTAATATTTAATGATAAAACAGAGTTTGGTATCACTTTTACAAATTATAAAATTTCAACCAAAGCATTGATCAGATATCTAACAGCCTGTAGCAAGCTTTAATGACACTGCTGTTAAAAAAAGCTGATGTTAATCAACCATTACAGATTACAAATATATTTACAGGAATTTGACAAATAACTGCATTATTCACAACCATGCTTAAAATATATGATAATATGAATTAGTGGAATACGCTTCTCTAAAAATTCTATGAGTGAATTAAATCAAGTAAGTTCATATATGTTTTGCCTATGTGGATTAAAACACACCATACATTTCAACTGTCCAGATTTTTGCAGACTATCCAGATTTTTGCCTAAGATCTGTCCCTCATAAAATGTGTGGCTTTCTGGCAAATCTCTGCGATGATCTGAGGATTGAAGCCACTAAATAATGGCATACATTTGAGTTTTCAATTTCATATCTTTCAGATAATGCATGCTAACACAACCTTTTTGTTCTAGATTAGAACCTTTCTAAGTTTATAAGAGCAATATTTATGATTTGCCTGTATTTTTGAGCCTTTGTCCGTTCCCCACATTATGTCAGGCTTTGTCCAGATTTCTGCACTAAGAGGTTGAGAGGTATTAAACCTACAGTACACTAAAATGTAATCATGCTGTCCAGTTTCCTTACAGGCTAAGCTAACAGCCAGCACATGTCCTTGTTAAAAAAAAACAGGTACTACTTTAGTAACCTTGCTGTTAAAAAGCTGATATTAGCAGAGCACTACAGATTAGGGGCATGTTCTTAGGAATTGGATGATTTAACTCATTTATTCACAACATAAAAATTAATATCAATTAGTGGAATATGCCTCAGTGCTATGAGTGAATTAAACCAAGATTATAAAGTTCAGATATTTCCTCTATATGAATTTGAACCCACAGTACACCAAAATGTAGGCATGTTATCCAGTTTTCTTACAGGCTGAGCTAACAGGGGCTTCATTTTTAACAAACAGAGACTGCAGGTGTTTATTTGAATTCCTGCAGAGAACAGATGACTATGGAAACTCCAAACACTCGTTGGACATTTTATTTTAAAGAAATAACAGCTATCAATAACTGATAACATATGTGTAAGTAGTCAGACAGACATTCCTTTTGTCTTAAATAAACATGACTGCTTTATTCGAAGGAAGGAATTAAAGAAGTTATGCATAAGTTTTATACTGATGTGTAATGTTGCAGTAGGGGATACTGAGGTACTATAATGGAAAATTGTAAAGTGCTATGTCATCTAAGGCTTAGGCACTACAGGTGTCAGTGATGCATGAGAACAGTGGCTATATGAAATGATTTCATTAAATGTTGTATAACATATGTACATCTACTAAGTTCATAATTATGTATATTTTAAACATAATTAAAAAAACTGACAGCATGGGAATTCAACCCATAGTTATATGGAGAGCAATTACCATATCCACTTAATTATTCCAGTGAACTAATTGTCACAGCAGCTACTTAATGGTTATACCGTAGAAATGCTCAGGTATACTGTAGGGATCCATTTACTGTCAACACACCTCAGTGACCCTCTGTTAAAGCTCCTCTGTATCCCTCCAATGCAGGTCATCATGGCGGCGCTGAACCTGCTCTCCAGTGAGGTAGACCCTGTCAGTCTTCAATGCTTTAATTAATTGATTGTATTCCCATATGCAGTTGTATAGACAGATTTACATTGCAAATGTGAACAGTACATAAAGACAGACTTACAGACCATCCATGCTTCCTGTTGGTAATTTCTTGCACTCTGTTGTATAACTACAAAAACCTATGGATTCTGACACACTCTGTATGTACTGTTGTGTTGATATTACAGATATTTCTTAATTCATGTTTCCTAACACAACTGTTAAAACACGTGCTGTTGCTTTTATGGATATTTCTTCAATGATACTTCTTATCAAAGGTGTTATCACTAGTGACTCAATATACAAATCACTACTGACTCAATATACAAATCACTACTAACTGAGTATACAAATCACTACTGACTCAATATACAAATCACTACTGGCTCAGTATACAAATCACTACTGACTCAATGTATAAATCACTACTGACTCAATGTACAAATCACTACTGACTCAATGTACAAAAGATCCACCTGCCTGTGTTTGCTGAAGTTTTCTGATGCTTTCCATATGCTGTTCAATTAATAGTTTACATAGTTTTCTAATCATACCTCTCAACTGTACAGATTTTCACAGAATGTCTAGATTTTTGCCTCATATTTTTGGTCTGTTTTTCATAAAATTGTGTTTTGTTTTTTGGCAAATTAGTGGCAAATCCTTATGGACTGACACCTGGATTCACGAAGCTCATGCAAGAATAAGGCTATTCTTACAGGGAGAGATTTGTGTCCATTTAAGATAGCTGCGCCCCTCACATATGCACAAAGGCACACTGCTATCTAAACTAAATGGACACAAACCAGGAAAAAGTGCAGGGGGCATGTGTTAGCAGTCCCAGCACCTGAAACATGCCCCCTTCACTCTGAAAGTGCCGTACGACATTTTCTGACATGGATGAGTGTCAAACTATATAATATTAGAGGCTGGCACTAACATTATATAGTAAATGAGTGTCTGCAGACACTGAAATGTAAATAGCTAACATTTCAGTGTCCGCAGACACTGAAAATATTAAAAAAACACAAAAATACCTATAAAAGGCAGCAGCCTTCAAGTGCACACCCCAAATGTATGCACTCTTGCCCCACATGCATGGAAGCAGTAGGGCAAGAGGAATAGAGTTAAAAATAAAAAAATGGAATAACAATTTTTTTTTCATAAAGTAAATCCAAAGTTTAAGCACCGCGCAGCTTGTTTGCATGGTGCACTGCTATGCTTAGCTTGGCTGAAATCCTGAAAATGATAGACAAGTGCTACTGTGATAGAAAACATCATCAAGCTGCTGTACCATAGTGATACTGCCATGGTATAGCATGTAGAACATGCTCGGCTCAAATCCCTCCTCTGCCAAATTGTTTAATAAACTTTTAAGGAATTTGAATGATAGATGTCAATCATATGTGTCACATATAGCACAGTAGGGGTGGGAATATGTAAAATATAAATGTAAAAAACAATTCATAACTTTAATGAAAAAAAATAGATTTAAGCAATGCTTTGCTAGTGTAAACAATGCTTGCCTGCATTCATCTCTGCTTAGCTGGTGTAAGCATTGCAATGTGGAGTTGTGTGGAGCTAAGCATACTGCAGCATATTAAAACTGGCAAATCTTGAAAAAGTGTGGGAAAGCAGCCCTATTTAAACTGCACAGGTGGGAATATAGCCATAACCATTTGGGATTGCACACAGCAGGACCAAAATGGCTGGTGTCGAAGAAGGTGTGTGCTGCCGAGTGCAATGTTGGGGCATCCAGGAGTCCAGGGTCATGGTTGGGCTCCTAGTTAAAAATTATGATGGCAGGCTGCTGCACGGCCAGTACCAAGGCTTGCAGTACAAACCAGAGGCCTGGGACCAGCTTGCACGTGATCTCACCAGTGCCACTGGCATACTCTGGACTGGTGAGCAGGTACGTCATCACCATAATGACCTGAAGCAGAGGAGGGGTGCACTCTTGGACCAGTGGATCCAAGAAGCCTGAGCACAGCATGTCCCACCTGTCTGTACGTATGCAGTCTTATGTATCTCTAAGTATGGAAAAAGTTCAACTTGTGACTGTGCAGGTGTGATTAATGTGTGATGTCTCCCCATACAGCTGCTGTGGAGAGGTCCCAGAATGTGCAGGCTCATGCACAGTGACTGGCTCGGCTGCATCGGCAGTATGGTGAGTACATAATACCCCCTATTATTATCAGTAAGAAATCAAAATCTTAGTAATGGTAGTACTGCTTGTATATCTAATTGCGCTGTTGTAAAAGTCAGGAATAAATGCCTGTGTAAGGCTGCCAGTGTTACAATGGAGTATTCCCAGCTGCATTGTAAGACAGATATCAGTAGCAAACAAGGTACAATATGCAGGAGAGGAATATTAGAATATGTATGGGTGTGTCTGAGTGAACCTGCCAAGAAAGTGCTATGTTAGGGCTACTGTAACAGTTACAAATGAAAAGCATTCCCCTGTGCAGATCATGCAGGAATAGTAATTGTGGATTTCTGAGTTGTACACAGATATGTATGTCAAAACTAATAAAGGTGATTTCAAACACTGGTGTGTGTCATCTCACTTGTACCTGGATAAATAGAAATGTGTATGTCCTGCAGAATGCATTAACTGAGGTGAACTGATTTAGCACTGCTTGTCTGCATACTTTAGAATGGGCATGTCAAATAACTGGAAAAGAGCAACAGTGCATATTCCCATCAGAATGTGTTTTACTTGTTTGTCTGCCAGCATTGTCCCATGTTACCCTTTCCATTTCAGCCATATGTAGCTGTGAATGTAGTGAGAAATGTATAAGGCTAACAGGTGCAGACCTAAAACCTACACTGTGTACCTAGGAATCTAAATTGCAGTATGCAGTTGTAAAACAGTCAAATATGCAATCCAGCTAATGTGCACATGTTTCACAAATAGTGACACCAATATCTGTTGTGTATGCATAAAATGTACTGAAAATGGGAAACAAATAATGCAACATGTGATAATAAAAGTACTGTGCACAAAAATAAGTACTAGATAGAAATGTCACAAACAAAACACAAAAATTCCCCAGTAGCTCAGTCTGATAAGCACTAAGCCTGTAGTTCAATTTTGCACACAGAGCACTGTTTGAATCCAGGGACCACCACTAACATCTCAGTTTGTTCTACAGTTTTAAACGGCAATCTGAATAGAAAAAAATAAATGTACTGCAACACATGCATTTTCCATACAGGGCACACAGGTAAAGCAATCTGAATAGAAATACTAGTATGATGTGCCTGACTATGAAAGGTGTACAATTGCTGTGTTGACCAGCCCCAGTCCTACAAATAGATGCAAGCTAGACATCCACACTCTGCAGTCTGGCCCAGACAAGCCCCTCAAATGTCACACTGTCACGGATAGTTTCCCCAGTTGACAAGAAACCTGCACACAGAGAATATCCCAGTAGATGTATGTGAAACACACAAGACACACTCCAGGGCCTGCAACTAAAATGTGAATCTGAAATATGTGTAGAAACAGCAATGTAATGTGCACACAGTTCATCTGGACAGGCCCACAGGTAAAGAAATTGGTATAGAAACAGGTCTGATGTGTATAAGTAAAATAAGGGCACAATTGCTCTGTTGATATCTACAGCTGTTGGTGTGTTGTAGCAGCCCCATGGCCCAGCTAGAGTGTAAGTGTGGTCAGAATGTAGAGTAGTGAATAGTAGCATACGGACAAATATGCTTGACAGTAGTTGTCAATTGAATCTGATTCCTTCCCCTACCACTCAACTGATCCAACCATCACACTGAAACCAACATGGGTATGTTCCTAAACAAACCTCTACTGTTGGGACCGTTGTTCCATTTGGTTTATCATTGCTTAACCGGTGTGCATACTAATATCCCCTGTTGAATAATCATCTTATTGCCTGCCTGACATACCACTAACTGGCATACTGTTGCAACCCTGAATGCCATTCCATATATGCATGGGTTCTGTTTGCTATGGCACTGTTATAATTGCACTGTTTTGGGTTAATGGGAATATCCATGCATGCTATTTTGACTAATGTTGCAATATGTTGTGCATGACTAACCAATATTCATTGTTAATTTCCACACCATAGCACATATGGGAAGGCAGATCCCAGCAGATTTGCCTCTCCCACCCCACCTGACTGAGGCACTGGGTCCCAGTACATCTGGGACCCAACCCAGACCTCCCTCATCTGCTAGTCCTGCACCACCCTCGAGTGGAACCGCTGCAGGGGATGGGGCTCACCCCCCCTGCAAGTGGGCGGGTGAGGACGTTGTCACCTTAAGGGCTGTCAAGGAGTAGTGGTGACTGCCATAGGGTGGGGACATCAGTGCTACTACTACCATCTTGGGGGCTCATGAGCCTCTGATTCCTAAGCACCCTCCCTGTCAGGTGTCTATCCCCCATGTGTCATACACTGCCCCTGTCTACTGTCTTGTCTATCTTGTCTGTCTACAAATGCAACCTCTCCTACCACACTTACCAATAATCCTTCAATAACATCCTACTTTCACCTTTAAAAAGGGCATCTGTCCCACAAAAAAAAACACATCCCATACATAGCTCTGCATTTCACACAGAAACATGTACCCAGCACATAATCTAACCCTTACAATCATCCATATTATATGATGCCCACACACCTCCCTGTAGGGTGTGAGGCTCCAAATTCTAAACTGCCCACAGTGACAGCAGCTGTTGCTGCCAAAGAAATGCAGAGGTATGGTCCTTTCCTACATCCATCCTGCACATCCCTACTTGTTTCTCTTCTTGTTTGTCCCCCTGCTTGCCCCAATTTCACCACTTTCTTATCTCCCTTTTTTCTTTTCTTTATTTGAAATTAGCACGGGTTTAAGCGGCCATAAGTGGCCATAAGCGTCTTTTATCTCTGTGCAAACTTGTGCAAACCCGCTTACAACTGCTTTAAAGTACCTTAATCACTCTGTCTCCAACAGTGCCTGTTCTGTCCAGCAACAAAATAAGCAGCCCTTGCAAGTCTCAAACCCAGGCACACTATAGTCAAAGTGATTTCCCACCAAGCTATTTCAGATATAAGTAAATCTGATGTTTTCTCAAACATATCATCCAGCACAGTCATTTAACAGTAGAGGAAATGTCTCTCTCTCTCTCTCTCTCTCTCTCTATATATATATATATATATATATATATATATATATGTATATATATATATATATATATATATATATATATATATATATATACATATATATATATATATATACATATATATGTAAAAGATATATATATATATATATATATATATATATATATATGTATATCTGTGTGTGTGTTTGTGTGAATATATATATATATACATATATATATATATATATATATATATATACATATATATATATATATATATATATACATATATATATATATATATATATATGTGTGTGTGTGTGTGTGTGTGTATATAGATATGTATAGGAAGATACATATGTAGAGGGTGCACAGCATATTGAACAGTCAGTATTCCTACAGTTGCCAACTTTTAAAATGGGCAGTGTTTGATTCTCTCATACAAAAGACAATGAATGCATGAAACATATACTCAGAAGTCAAAGTCTATGACACCACACACAGGTTTGCATACATAGAAATGTTTATTTGTGTACTATTTCAGTTGTATATGCTATTTCATATAGCAGTTAGGTGTTTGAAATACATACTAACTGAGTAATGCAACTTTCAAGCAAAACATTTTATACAGTAACCTAAAAGCATAACATATGTTGCTGTCCTG